>NC_041385.1:196475333-196540042 GCF_002162155.2 Triticum dicoccoides | reverse complement strand
TCAACTACTGAAATTGGTCATGCTGCGCATTGCTCCTACCGAAGTCGTGGACGAGCTTATACTGCCAACAAACTCAATGGATCTTCATTTCAAGAAGCATCATCAGCCACCAACAAATTAGTCTAGATTAGCGAACCCAATAACCTATGACCGAGATCAACTACCGGAAATAAAGTGTGTGATATGGGAAGAAGCATACGAGGTGGGGTCGATCTTGGCGGTGAAGGAGCGCAGGGAGAAGAGGAGGCCGAACATGAGCTTCTGGTCCTGGTTGCGGGCGAGCGTGCGGAGCGGGCGGTGCCACTCGCGGTACAGCAGGCACACGCCGTTGCGGTTGAAGACGTAGATCACCTGGGCGTTGGAGCCTGTTCCCGTCCCCGGAGGCGCCGCCGGTGCCGGGCTGGAATCCGGCGCGACAGACGTCAGCGACGACCCGCCGAAGAACTGCATCGCGGAAGCAGCGGCCGAGCCGGGCGGAGGGGCGCGGCGGTATGGCGTGGATCTCCGGCCGGGGAGAGGAGACGACAACGGTGCGGAGCGGAGTTGTTGCTGCTGGAAAAGATCGTGGACCGGTATGGCAAAGAGATTATGGGCCAATCTCTACATAAAGCCCACACGAACGCAGTTTTTGGTTCGAGGCTGGGGGGCCAATGGGCCTTCCCTGTAGACAAGAGTTCCCATGGTGTGTTTGGGCCTTGCAAGATCTTGTAGGCGCTCTCAACAGCTCCAAGGAGTCTGATGCAAAGAGATGGATTTTCAAAGTGATGGAGATCCTGTCCTCGGCGGAATTAACCCAAGTTGTGGTGACCTTATGGGCGATTTGGTTTGCGAGACGGCAAGCGCTGCATGAACATATTTTCCAAAGTCCCTTGTCTACCCATCTTTTCATCATGAAATACTTAAGGGAACTCAATGATTGCAAGCCTAAACAGGAGGGCGGGACAGCAACTGTCCGCCAGCCACTCAGTCGCACTCGTTGGATTCCCCCAACACCGGAAGTTGCAAAATTGAGAGTTGATGGAGCTGTATCGAGAGACCAAGGTGAAGGGTCGGTTAGTTCAATCTGCAGAAATTCAGAAGGCAACTTCCTGGGAGCTTCAGTTATAAAGTTAAGAGGAATTTCGGATCCAGCAACTTTACAGGCTCTAGCCTGCCGCAAAGCACTGGTAATAGCAGTGGATCTCCAGCTAACTCATATTGTTGTTGCTTCAAATTGCCAAGAGGTAGTTTGGGATATCACAAACCACACTGGTGGGGAGTATGCAAGCATAGTTAAGGAAATATTAGAGTCAACTAGAGATTTCCACCACTACTCCTTTGTTTTTGAGGGGCGGGAAACTAATATCGAGGCACACAACCTCGCTAAGCACGCTTTTGGTCTGGGGTACAGGGGCCATGTGTGGCTTTTAAAACATTATTGGTCAATAAAACCAAGTGTGTTTAAATTCAAAAAAAATGTGTGCTATGTTGAATGCTGAGCGTGGAGCTGCGCCATCACACATTTGGCGATCAATTCTTGAGGGTCGTGACACCATGACACAGGGGCTCATCAGGTGAGTTGGTGACGGGACGTCAACAAACATATGGCAGTAAAACTGGATCACAAGAGGCAAGAGACTTTAATATGCGACCGATAGTCAGCAAAGTATCACATCCTCGAGTCGAGTGGCCGAGCTACTCACAGTCACAGCAAATGCATTCATGGGACACAGACAAGCTAGCTGAAATTTTCTTGCCCACTGATGCCCAAGCGTTCGCGATAATGTCAATGTGTACTAGGCAGGTGGACGATTTTTGGTCGTGGATTCACGAGAAGAAAGGTATTTTCAGTCTCCGGTCGGCGTACAGAATGCTTGTGTACAAAGCTAAGGTGTGAAGCATGGCTACATGGACATGCTGATTCGTCGAATTCAGATACAGAAAAGAAGGTATGGACATGTGGTAAGTAAACTCAAAATTCACATAGCATACCACCGGCCGCTGGACACGCAAAACACAGGCATGCGTGCAATACCCCCGGCCACTGGTGAAGCAAATATGCCCTAGAAGCAATAATAAAGATATTATTTATTTCCTTATATCATGATAAATGTTTATTATTCATGCTAGAATTGTATTACCCGGAAACATAATACATGTGTGAATACATAGACAAACAGAGTGTCACTAGTATGCCTCTACTTGACTAGCCCGTGAATCAAAGATGGTTAAGTTTCCTAACCATAGACATGAGTTGTCATTTGATTAACGGGATCACATCATTAGGAGAATGATGTGATTGACTTGACCCATTCCGTTAGCTTAGCACTTGATCGTTTAGTATGTTGCTATTGCTTTCTTCACGACTTATACATGTTCCTATGACTATGAGATTATGTAACCCCCGTTTACCGGAGGAACACTTTGTGTGCTACCAAACGTCACAACGTAACTGAGTGATTATAAAGGTGCTCTACAGGTGTCTCCGGAGGTACTTGTTGAGTTGACGTATTTCGAGATTAGGATTTGTCACTCCGATTGTCGGAGAGGTATCTCTGGGCCCTCTCGGTAATGCACATCACTATAAGCCTTGCAAGCAATGTAGCTAATGAGTTAGTTACGTGATGATACATTACGTAACGAGTAAAGAGACTTGCCGATAACGAGATTGAACTAGGTATTGTGATACCGACGATCGAATCTCGGGCAAGTAACTGTTGTGGAACGTAGTAATTTCAAAAAAATTCCTACGTACACGCAAGATCATGGTGATGGCATAGCAACAAGAGGGCAGAGTGTTGTCCACGTACCCTCGTAGACCGTAAGCGGAAGCGTTAGCACAACGCGGTTGATGTAGTCGTACGTCTTCACGATCCGACCGATCCAAGCACCGAACGTACGGCACCTCTGAGTTCAGCACACGTTCAGCTTGATGACGATCTCCGGGCTCCGATCCAGCAAAGCTCCGGAGATGAGTTTCGTCAGCACGACGGCGTGGTGACGATGATGATGTTCTACCGGTGCAGGGCTTCGCCTAAACTCCCCGACGATATGACCGAGGTGGAATATGGTGGAGGGGGGCACCGCACACGGCTAAGGAACGATCCGTAGATCAATTTGTGTGTCTCTAGGGTGCCCCCCCGCCCCCGTATATAGAGGAGCCAGGGGGGAGGAGGGGGACGGCCAAGGAGGGCACGCCAAGGGGGGAGTCCTACTCCCACCGGGAGTAGGACTCCCTTCTTTCCTAGTTGGAGTAGGAGAAGGGGGGAAAGAGGAGGAAGAGGGGAAGGAAAGGGGGGGCGCCGCCCCCCTTCCCTTGTCCTATTCGGACTAGGAAGGGGAGGGGCGCGCGGCCCCCTCCTGCCTCCTTCCCTCTTCTCCCTCAAGGCCCATGTAGGCCCAATAACCCCCCGGGGGGTTCCGGTAACCTCCCGGTACTCCGGTAAAATGTCGATTTCACCCGGAACACTTCCGATGTCCAAACATAGGCGTCCAATATATCAATCTTTATGTCTCGACCATTTAGAGACTCCTCGTCATGTCCGTGATCACATCCGGGACTCCGAACAAACTTCGGTACATCAAAACTTATAAACTCATAATAAAACTGTCATCGTAACGTTAAGCGTGCAGACCCTACGGGTTCGAGAACTATGTAGACATGACCTAGAACTATTCTCGGTCAATAACCAATAGCGGAACCTGGATGCTCATATTGGTTCCTACATATTCTACGAAGATCTTTATCGGTCAAATCGCATAACAACATACGTTGTTCCCTTTGTCATCGGTATGTTACTTGCCCGAGATTTGATCGTCGGTATCCAATACCTAGTTCAATCTCGTTACCGGCAAGTCTCTTTACTCGTTACGTAATGCATCATACCGTAACCAACTCATTGGTTACATTGCTTGCAAGGCTTATAGTGACGAGCATTACCGAGAGGGCCCAGAGATACCTCTCCGACAATTAGAGTGACAAAACCTAATCTCGAAATACGCCAACTCAACATGTACCTTCGGAGACACCTGTAGTACTCCTTTATAATCACCTAGTTACGTTGTGACGTTTGGTAGTACCCAAAGTGTTCCTCCGGTAAACGGGAGTTGCATAATTCTCATAGTTACAGGAACATGTATAAGTCATGAAGAAAGCAATAGCAATATACTAAACGATCAAGTGCTAGGCTAACAGAATGGGTCATGTCAATCACATCATTCTCCTAATGATGTGATCCCATTAATCAAATGACAACACATGTCTATGGTTAGGAAACATAACCATCTTTGATAAATGAGCTAGTCAAGTAGAGGCATACTAGTGACTATATGTTTGTCTATGTATTCACACATGTATCATGTTTCCGGATAATACAATTCTAGCATGAATAATAAACATTTATCATGATATGAGGAAATAAATAATAACTTTATTATTGCCTCTAGGGCATATTTCCTTCAGTCTCCCACTTGCACTAGAGTCAATAATCTAGATTACATAGTAATGATTCTAACACCCATGGAGTCTTGGTGCTGATCATGTTTTGCTCATGAGAGAGGCTTAGTCAATGGGTCTGCAACATTCAGATCCGTATGTATCTTGCAAATCTCTATGTCTCCCACTTGGACTTGGTCCCGAATGGAATTGAAGCGTCTCTTGATGTGCTTGGTCCTCTTGTGAAATCTGGATTCCTTTGCCAAGGCAATTGCACCAGTATTGTCACAGAAGATCTTCATCGGTCCCGATGTACTAGGTATGACACCTAGATCGGAAATGAACTCCTTCATCCAGACTCCTTCATTTGCTGCTTCTGAAGCAGCTATGTACTCCGCTTCACATTAGATCCCGCCACGACACTTTGTTTAGAACTGCACCAACTTACAGCTCCACCGTTTAATAAAAACACGTATCCGGTTTGCGATTTAGAATCGTCCGGATCAGTGTCAAAGCTTGCATCGACGTAACCATTTACGACTAGCTCTTTGTCACCTCCATATACGATAAACATATCCTTAGTCCTTTTCAGGTATTTCAGGATGTTCTTGACCGCTGTCCAGTGATCCACTCCTGGATTACTTTGGTACCTTCCTGCCAAGCTTATTGCTAAGCATACGTCAGGTCTGGTACACAGCATTGCATACATGATAGAGCCTATGGCTGAAGCATAGGGAACATCTTTCATTTTCTCTCTATCTTCTGCTGTGGTCGGGCATTGAGTTTGACTCAACTTCACACCTTGAAGCACGGGCAAGAATCATTTCTTTGCCTGATCCATTTTGAACTTTTTCAAAATTTTATCAAGGTATGTGCTTTGTGAAAGTCCTATTAAGCGTCTTGATCTATCTCTATAGATCTTGATGCCCAATATGTAAGCAGCTTCACCGAGGTCTTTCATTGAAAAACTTTTATTCAAGTATCCCTTTATGCTATCCAGAAATTCTATATCATTTCTGATTAACAATATGTCATCTACATATAATATCAGAAATGCTACAGAGCTCCCACTCACTTTCTTGTAAATACAGGCTTCTCCAAAAGTCTGTATAAAACCATATGCTTTGATCACACTATCAAAACGTTTATTCCAACTCCGAGATGCTTGCACCAGTCCATAAATGGATCGCTGGAGCTTGCACACTTTGTTAGCACCTTTTGGATCAACAAAACCTTCTGGTTGCATCATATACAACTCTTCTTCCAGAAATCCATTCAAGAATGCAGTTTTACATCCAATTGCCAAATTTCATAATCATGAATGCAGCAATAGCTAACATGATTCGGACAGACTTAAGCATCGCTATGGGTGAGAAAGTCTCATCGTAGTCAACCCCTTGAACTTGTCGAAAACCTTTCGCAACAAGTCGAGCTTTATAGACAGTTACATTACCATCAGCGTCAGTCTTCTTCTTAAAGATCCATTTATTCTCAATGGCTTGCCGATCATCAGGCAAGTCAACCAAAGTCCATACTTTGTTTTCATACATGGATCCCATCTCAGATTTCATGGCCTCTAGCCATTTTGCGGAATCTGGGCTCATCATCGCTTACTCATAGTTCGTAGGTTTATCATGGTCTAGTAACATGACTTTCAGAACAGGATTACCGTACCACTCTGGTGCGGACCGTACTCTGGAAGACCTACGAGGTTCTGTAGTAACTTGATCTGAAGTTTCATGATCATCATCATTAGCTTCCTCACTAATTGGTGTAGGAATCACAGGAACCGGTTCTTGTGATGAACTATTTTCCAATTCGGGAGAAGGTAAAGTTATCTCATCAAGTTCTACTTTCCTCCCACTCACTTATTTCGAGAGAACCTCCTTTTCTAGAAAGGATCCGATTTTAGCAACAAAAATCTTGCCCTCAGATCTGTGATAGAAGGTGTACCCAATAGTCTCTTTTGGGTATCCTATGAAGACACATCTCTCTGATTTGGGTTCGAGCTTATCTGGTTGAAGTTTCTTCACATAAGCATCGCAGCCCCAAACTTTAAGAAACAACAACTTTGGTTTCTTGCCAAACCACAGTTCATAAGGCGTCCTCTCAACGGATTTTGATGGTGCCCTATTTAACGTGAATGCGGCCGTCTCTAAAGCATAATCCCAAAACGATAGCGGTAAATCAGTAAGAGACATCATAGATCGTACCATATCAAGTAAAGTACGATTACGACGTTCGGACACACCATTTCATTGTGGTGTTCCGGGTGGCATGAGTTGTGAAACTATTCCGCATTGTTTCAAGTGTAGACCAAACTCGTAACTCAAATATTCTCCTCCACGATCAGATCGTAGAAACTTTATTTTCTTGTTACGATGATTTTCCACTTCACTCTGAAATTCTTTGAACTTTTCAAATGTTTCAGACTTGTGTTTCATTAAGTAGATATACCCATATCTGTTCAAGTCATCTGTGAAGGTGAGAAAATAACGATATCCGCCGCGAGCCTCAACATTCATTGGACCACAAACATCAGTATGTATGATTTCCAACAAATCAGTTGCTTGCTCCATAGTTCCGGAGAACGACGTTTTAGTCATCTTGCCCATGAGGCACGGTTCGCAAGTACCAAGTGATTCATAATCAAGTGATTCCAAAAGCCCATCAGTATGGAGTTTCTTCATGCGTTTTACACCGATATGACCTAAACGGTAGTGCCACAAATAAGTTGCACTATCGTTATCAACTCTGCATCTTTTGGTTTCAATACTATGAACATGTGTATCACTACTATCGAGATTCAATAAAATAGACCACTCTTCAAGGGTGCATGACCATAAAAGATATTACTCATATAAATAGAACAACCATTATTCCCTGATTTAAATGAATAACCGTCTCGCATCAAACAAGATCCAGATATAATGTTCATGCTCAACGCTGGCACCAAATAACAATTATTTAGGTCTAAAACTAATCCCGATGGTAGATGTAGAGGTAGCGTGCCGACCGCGATCACATCGACTTTGGAACCATTTCCCACGCGCATCGTCACCTCGTCCTTAGCCAATCTTCGCTTAATCCGTAGTCCCTGTTTCGAGTTGCAAATATTGACAACAGAACCAGTATCAAATACCCAGGTGCTACTGCGAGCATTAGTAAGGTACACATCAATAACATGTATATCACATATACCTTTGTTCACTTTACCATCCTTCTTATCCACCAAATACTTGGGGCAGTTCCGCTTCCAGTGTTCAGTCTGCTTGCAGTAGAAGCACTCAGTTTCAGGCTTAGGTCCAGACTTGGGTTTCTTCTCTTGAGCAGCAACTTGCTTGCTGTTCTTTTTGAAGTTCCCCTTCTTCTTCCCTTTGCCCCTTTTCTTGAAACTGGTGGTCTTGTTAACCATCAACACTTGATGCTCCTTCTTGATTTCTACCTCCACAGCTTTTAGCATTGCGAAGAGCTCGGGAATAGTCTTGTTCATCCCTTGCATATTATAGTTCATCACGAAGCTCTTGTAGCTTGGTGGCAGTGATTGAAGAATTCTGTCAATGACACTATCATAAGGAAGATTAACTCCCAGTTGAATCAAGTGATTATTATACCCAGACATTTTGAGTATATGTTCACTGACAGAACTATTCTCCTCCATCTTGCAGCTATAGAACTTATTGGAGACTTCATATCTCTCAATTCGGGCATTTGCTTGAAATATTAACTTCAACTCTTGGAACATCTCATATGCTCCATGCCGTTCAAAACGTCGTTGAAGACCCGGTTCTAAGCCGTAAAGCATGGCACACTGAACTATTGAGTAGTCATCAGCTTTGCTCTGCCAGACGTTCTTAACATCGTCAGTTGCATCACCAGCAGGCCTGGCACCTAGCGGTGCTTCCAGGACGTAACTTTTCTGTGCAGCAATGAGGATAATCCTCGGGTTACGGACCCAGTCCCTGTAATTGCTACCATCATCTTTCAACTTTGCTTTATCAAGGAACGCATTAAAATTCAACGGAACAACAACACGAGCCATCTATCTACAAACAAACATAGACAAGCAAAATACTATCAGGTACTAAGTTCATGATAAATTTAAGTTCAATTAATCATATTACTTAAGAACTCCCACTTAGACAGACATCTCTCTAGTCATCTAAGTGATCACGTGATCCAAATCAACTAAACCATGTCCGATCATCACGTGAGATGGAGTAGTTTCAATGGTGAACATCACTATGTTGATCATATCTACTATATGATTCACGTTCGACCTTTCGGTCTCCTTGTTCCGAGGCCATATCTGTATATGCTAGGTTCGTCAAGTATGACCTGAGTATTCCGCGTGTGCAACTGTTTTGCACCCGTTGTATTTGAACGTAGAGCCTATCACACCCGATCATCACGTGGTGTCTCAGCACGAAGAACTTTCGCAACGGTGCATACTCAGGGAGAACACTTCTTGATTATTAGTGAGAGATCATCTTAAAATGCTACCGTCAATCAAAGCAAGATAAGATGCATAAAAGGATAAACATCACATGAAATCAATATAAGTGATATGATATGACCATCATCATCTTGTGCTTGTGATCTCCATCTTCGAAGCACCGTCGTGATCACCATCGTCACCGGCGCGACACCTTGATCTCCATCGTAGCATCATTGTCGTTACGCCATCTATTGCTTGTACGACTATCGCTACCGCTTAGTGATAAAGTAAAGCAATTACAGGGCGTTTGCATTTCATACAATAAAGCGACAACCATATGGCTCCTGCCAGTTGCCGATAACTTCGGTTACAAAACATGATCATCTCATAAGATAAAATATAGCATCACGTCTTGACCATATCACATCACAACATGCCCTGCAAAAACAAGTTAGACGTCCTCTACTTTGTTGTTGCAAATTTTACGTGGCTGCTACGGGCTTTAGCAAGAACCGTTCTTACCTACGCATCAAAAACCACAACGATACTTCGTCAAGTTGGTGCTATTTTAACCTTCGCAAGGACCGGGCGTAGCCACACTCGATTCAGCTAAAGTGAGAGAGACAGACACCCGCCAGCCACCTTTAAGCATGAGTGCTCGTAACGGTGAAACCAGTCTCGCGTAAGCGTACGCGTAATGTCGGTCTGGGCCGCTTCATCTCACAATACCGCCGAACCAAAGTATGACATGCTGGTAACCAGTATGACTTGTATCGCCCACAACTCACTTGTGTTCTACTCGTGCATATAACATCAACGCATAAAACCTAGGCTCGGATGCCACTGTTGTGGAACGTAGTAATTTCAAAAAAATTCCTACGTACACGCAAGATCATGGTGATGGCATAGCAACGAGAGGGGAGAGTGTTGTCCACGTACCCTCGTAGACCAAGCGAAAGCGTTAGCACAACGCGGTTGATGTAGTCGTACGTCTTCACGATCCGACCGATCCAAGCACCGAACGTACGACACCTCCGAGTTCAGCACACGTTCAGCTCGATGACGATCTCCGGGCTCCGATCCAGCAAAGCTCCGGAGATGAGTTCCGACAGCACGACGGCGTGGTGGCGATGATGATGTTCTACCGGCGCAGGGCTTCGCCTAAACTCCGCGATGATATGACCGAGGTGGAATATGGTGGAGGGGGCACCGCACACGGCTAAGGAACGATCCGTAGATCAACTTGTGTGTCTCTAGGGTGCCCCCCCGCCCCCGTATATAAAGGAGCCAGGGGGGAGGAGGCGGCCGGCCAAGGAGGGCGCGCCAAGGGGGGAGTCCTACTCCCACCGGGAGTAGGACTCCCTTCTTTCCTAGTTGGAGTAGGAGAAGGGGGGAAAGAGGAGGAAGAGGGGAAGGAAAGGGGGGGCGCCGCCCCCCTTCCCTTGTCCTATTCGGACTAGGAAGGGGAGGGGCGCGCGGCCCCCTCCTGCCTCCTTCCCTCTTCTCCCTCAAGGCCCATGTAGGCCCAATAACCCCCCGGGGGGTTCCGGTAACCTCCCGGTACTCCGGTAAAATGCCGATTTCACCCGGAACACTTCCGATGTCCAAACATAGGAGTCCAATATATCAATCTTTATGTCTCGACCATTTCGAGACTCCTCGTCATGTCCGTGATCACATCCGGGACTGCGAACAAACTTCAGTACATCAAAACTTATAAACTCATAATAAAACTATCATCGTAACGTTAAGCATGCGGACCCTACGGGTTCGAGAACTATGTAGACATGACCTAGAACTATTCTCGGTCAATAACCAATAGCGGAACCTGGATGCTCATATTGGTTCCTACATATTCTACGAAGATCTTTATCGGTCAAACCGCATAACAACATACGTTGTTCCCTTTGTCATCGGTATGTTACTTGCCCGAGATTTGATCGTCGGTATCCAATACCTAGTTCAATCTCATTACCGGCAAGTCTCTTTACTCGTTACGTAATGCATCATCCTGTAACCAACTCATTGGTTACATTGCTTGCAAGGCTTATAGTGATGAGCATTACCGAGAGGGCCCAGAGATACCTCTCCGACAATCAGAGTGACAAAACCTAATCTCGAAATATGCCAACTCAACATGTACCTTCGGAGACACCTGTAGTACTCCTTTATAATCACCCAGTTACGTTGTGACGTTTGGTAGTACCCAAAGTGTTCCTCCGGTAAATGGGAGTTGCATAATTCTCATAGTTACAGGAACTTGTATAAGTCATGAAGAAAGCAATAGCAATATACTAAACGATCAAGTGCTAGGCTAACGAAATGGGTCATGTCAATCACATCATTCTCCTAATGATGTGATCCCATTAATCAAATGACAACACATGTCTATGGTTAGGAAGCATAACCATCTTTGATAAATGAGCTAGTCAAGTAGAGGCATACTAGTGACTATATGTTTGTCTATGTATTCACACATGTATCATGTTTCCGGTTAATACAATTCTAGCATGAATAATAAACATTTATCATGATATGAGGAAATAAATAATAACTTTATTATTGCCTCTAGGGCATATTTCCTTCAGTAACATGCCGATGACAAAGGGAACAACGTATGTTGTTATGCGGTTTGACCGATAAAGATCTTCGTAGAATATGTAGGAGCCAATATGAGCATCCAGGTTCCGCTATTGGTTATTGACCAGAGACGTGTCTTGGTCATGTCTACATAGTTCTCGAACCCGTAGGGTCCGCACGCTTAAAGTTTGATGACGGTTATATCATGAGTTTATGTGTTTTGATGTACCGAAGGTAGTTTGGAGTCCCGGATGAGATCGGGGACATGACTAGGAGTCTCGAAATGGTCGAGATGTAAAGATCGATATATTGGATGACTATATTCGGACTTCGGAAAGGTTCCGAGTGATTCGGGTATTTTTTGGAGTACCGGAGAGTTACGGGAATTCGCCGGGGAGTATATGGGCCTTATTGGGCCATACGGGAATAGAGAGAGGCCCAAAGGAAGAAGGCTTGCGCCCCCCCCCCTTCTGGTCCGAATTGGACAAGGGGTGCAGCCCCCTTTTCCTTCTCCCTCTCCCCCTCTTTCCTTCTCTCCTACTCCGGAAAGGAAAGGGGAATCCTACTAGGACTTGGGAGTCCTAGTAGGACTCCCCATCCTTGGCGCGCCCTCCTCCTAGGCCGGCCGCCTCCCCCTTGCTCCTTTATATACAGGGGCAGGGGGGCACCCCATAGACACAACAATTGATCATTGATCTCTTAGCCGTGTGCAGTGCCCCCCTCCACCATAGTCCTCCTCGATAATATCATAGCGGTGCTTAGGCGAAGCCCTGCGTCGGTAGAACATTATCATCGTCACCACACCGTCGTGCTGACAGAACTCTCCCTCGAAGCTCAGCTGGATCGGAGTTCGAGGGATGTCATCGAGCTGAACGTGTGCAAGAACTCGAAGGTGTCGTGCGTTCGGTACTTGATCGGTCGGATCGTGAATACATACGACTACATCAACCGCGTTGTGCTAACGCTTCCTCTTTCGGTCTACGAGGGTACGTGGACACACTCTCCCCTCTCGTTGCTATGCATCACCATGATCTTGCGTGTGCGTAGGAATTTTTTTGAAATTACTACGTTCCCCAACAGTGGCATCCGAGCCAGGTTTATGCATAGATGTTATATGCACGAGTAGAACACAAGTGAGTTGTGGGCGATACAAGTCATGCTGCTTACCAGCATGTCATACTTTGGTTCGGCGGTATTGTTGGATGAAGCGGCCCGGACCGACATTACGCGTACGCTTATGCAAGACTGGTTCTACCAACGTGCTTTGCACACAGGTGGCTGGCGGGTGTCAGTTTCTCCAACTTTAGTTGAACCGAGTGTGGCTACGCCCGGTCCTTGAGAAGGTTAAAACAACACTAACTTGACGAACTATCGTTGTGGTTTTGATGCGTAGGTAAGAACGGTTCTTGCTCAGCCCGTAGCAGCCGCGTTAAACTTGCAACAACAAAGTAGAGGACGTCTAACTTGTTTTTGGAGGGCATGTTGTGATGTGATATGGTCAAGACGTGATGCTATATTTTATTGTATGAAATGATCATGTTTTGTAACCGAGTTATCGGCAACTGGAAGGAGCCATATGGTTGTCGCTTTATTGTACGCAATGCAATCCCCCTGTAATTGCTTTACTTTATCACTAAGCGGTAGCGTTAGTCATAGAAGCAATAGTTGGCGAGACGACAACGATGCTATGATGGAGATAAAGGTGTCGCGCCGGTGACGATGATGATCATGATGGTGCTTCGAAGATGGAGATCACAAGCACAAGACGATGATGGCCATATCATATCACTTATATTGATTGCATGTGATGTTTATCTTTTATGCATCTTATCTTGCTTTGATTGACGGTAGCATTATAAGATGATCTCTCACTAAATTTCAAGATAAAAGTGTTCTGCCTGAGTATGCACCGTTGCCAAAGCTCGTCGTGCCCAGACACCACGTGATGATCGGGTGTGATAAGCTCTACGTCCATCTACAACGGGTGCAAGCCAGTTTTGCACACGCAGAATACTCAGGTTAAACTTGACGAGCCTAGCATATCCAGATATGGCCTCGGAACACTGAGACCGAAAGGTCGAGCGTGAATCATATAGTAGATATGATCAACATAGTGATGTTCACCATTGAAAACTACACCATTTCACGTGATGATCGGTTAGGGTTTAGTTGATTTGGATCACATGATCACTTAGATGATTAGAGGGATGTCTATCTAAGTGGGAGTTCTTAAGTAATATGATTAATTGAACTTTAATTTATCATGAACTTAGTCCTGATAGTATTTTGCAAATTATGTTGTAGATCTATAGCTCGCATTGTTGCTTTCATATGTTTATTTTGATATGTTCCTAGAGAAAACTATGTTGAAAGATGTTTGTAGCAATGATGCGGATTGGATCCGTGATCTGAGGATTGTCCTCATTGCTGCACAGAAAAATTATGTCCTTGATGCACCGCTAGCTAGGTGACGAACCTATTGTAGGAGCAGATGCAGACGTTATGAATGTTTGGCTAGCTCAACATGATGACTACTTGATAGTTTAGTGCACCATGCTTAATGGCTTAGAATCGGGACTTCAAAGATGTTTTGAACGTCATGGGCCATATGAGATGTCCCAGGAGTTGAAGTTAATATTTCAAGCAAATACCCGAGTTGAGAGATATGAAGTCTCCAACAAGTTCTATAGCTAAAAGATGGAGGAGAATTGCTCAACTAGTGAGCATGTGATCAGATTGTTTGGGTACTACAATCGCTTGAATCAAGTGGGAGTTAATCTTCCAGATGAGATAGTGATTGACAGAGTTCTCTAGTCACCATCACCAAGTTAGTAGAACTTCGTGATGAACTATAGTATGCAAAGGATGACGAAAACGATTCCCGAGCTCTTCGTAATGTTGAAATCAACGAAGGTAGAAATCAAGAAAGAGCATCAAGTGTTGATGATTGACAAGACCACTAGTTTCAAGAAAAGGGCAAAGGGAAAGAAAGGGAACTTCAAGTAGAATGACAAGCAAGTTGTCACTCCCGCGAAGAAGCCCAAAGCTGGACCAAAGCCTGAAACTGAGTGCTTACACTGCAAAGAAATGGTCACTAGAAACGGGAATGCCCTGAATATTTGGTGGATAAGAAGGATGGCAAAGTGAACAAGGGTATATTTGATATACATGTTATTGATGTGTGCCTTACTAGTGTTTATAGTAGCCCCTGGGTATTTGATACTTGTTCGGTTGCTAAGATTAGTAACTCGAAACAGGAGTTACATAATAAACAGAGACTAGTTGAGGGGAAGTGACGATGAGTGTTGGAAGTAGTTCCAAGATTGATATGATCATCATCGCACACTCCCTATACTTTCAGGATTAGTGTTAAACCTAAATAAATGTTATTTGGCGTTTGTGTTGAGCATGAATATGATTTGATCATGTTTATTGCAATACGGTTATTCATTTAAAGTCAGAGAATAATTGTTGTTCTATTTACATGAATAAAACCTTCAATGGTCATACACCCAATGAAAATAGTTTGTTGGATCTCGATCGTAGTGATACACATATTCTTAATATTGATGCCAAAAGATGCAAAGTTAATAATGATAGTGCAACTTATTTGTGGCACTGCCGTTTGGGTCATATCAGTGTAAAGCGCATGAAAAAACTCCATAAAGATGGATTTTCGGAATCACTTGGTTATGAACCATTTGATGCTTGGGAACCGTGCCTTTTGGGCAAGATGACTAAAACTCCGTTCTCCAGAACAATGGAACGAGCTACTGACTTGTTGCAAATAGTACATACTGATGTATGCAGACCAATGAGTATTAAGGCTCGTGGTGGGTATCGTTATTTTCTGACCTTCACAGATGATTTTAGCAGATATGGGTATATCTACTTGATGAAACATAAGTCTGAAATAGTTGAAAGGTTCAAAGTATTTCAGAGTGAAGTGGAAAATCATCATAACAAGAAAATAAAGTTTCTGCGATCTGATCGTGGAGATGAATATTTGAGTTACGAGTTTGGCCTTCATTTAAAATAATGTGGAATAGTTTCACAAACTCATGCCACCTGGAACACCACAGCGTAACGGTGTATCCGAACGTCATAACTGCACTTTATTTGATATGGTGTGATCAATGATGTCTCTTACCGATTTACCAATATCATTTCGGTGTTATGTATTAGAGATAGCTGCATTCACGTTAAATAGGGCACCATCTAAATCCATTGAGACGACACCGTATGAACTATGGTTTAGCAATAAACCTTAGATGTCGTTTCTTAAAGTTTGGAGTTGTGATGCTTATGTGAAAAAGTTTCAACCTGATAAGCTCGAACCCAAATCGGAGAAATGTGTCTTCATAGGATACCTAAAAGAAACTATTGGGTACACCTTCTATCACAGATCCGAAGGCAAGACATTCGTTGCCAAGAATGGATCCTTTCTAGAGAAGAAGTTTCTCTCGAAAGAAGTGAGTGGGAGAAAAGTAGAACTTGATGAGGTAATAGTACCTTCTCCCGAATTGGAAAATAGTTCATCACTAAAATCAGTTCCAGTGATTCCTACACCAATTAGTGAGGAAGCTAATGATGATGATCATGAAACTTCAGATCAAGTTACTAGAGAACCTCGTAGGTCTTCCAAAGTACGGTCTGCACCAGAGTGGTACGGTAATCCTATTCTGAAAGTCATGTTACTAGACCATGATAAACCTACGAACTATGAGGAAGCGATGATGAGCCCAGATTTCGTGAAATGGCTTGAGGCCATGAAATCTGAGATGGGATCCATGTATGAGAACAAAGTGTGGACTTTGATTGACTTGCCCGATGATCGGCAAGCCATTGAGAATAAATGGATCTTCAAGAGGAAGATGGACGCTAATAGTAGTGTTACTATCTACAAAGCTCGAATTGTCGCAAAAAGGTTTTCGATAAGTTCAAGGTGTTGACTACAATGAGATTTCCTCACTCGTAGCGATGCTTAAGTCTGTCCGAATCATGTTAGCAAATTGCCGCATTTTATGAAATTTGGCAAATGGATAAACAAAACCGCATTCCTTAATGGATTTATTAAAGAAGAGTTGTATATGATACAACCAGAAGGTTTTGTCAATCCTAAAGGTGCTAACAAAATATGCAAGCTCCAGCGATCCATCTATGGACTGGTGCAAGCATCTCGGAGTTGGAATATACGCTTTGATAAGTTGATCAAAGTATATAGTTTTAATACAGACTTGCGTTGAAGCCTGTATTTACAAGAAAGTGAGTGGGAGCACTAAAACATTTCTGATAAGTATATGTGAATGACATATTGTTGATCAGAAATAATATAGAATTATTCTGCAAGGCATAAATGAGTGTTTGAAAGGAGTTTTTTAAATAAAGACCTCGGTGAAGCTGCTTACATATTGAGCATCAAGATCTATAGAGATAGATCAAGACGCTTGATAAGTTTTTTCAATGAGTACATACCTTGACAAGATTTTGAAGTAGTTCAAAATGGAACAGTCAAAGAAAGAGTTCTTGCCTGTGTTACAAGGTGTGAAATTGAGTGAGACTCAAAGCCCGACCAGGGCAGAAGATAGAAAAAGAATGAAAGTCATTCCCTATGCCTCGGCCATAGGTTCTATAAAGTATGCCATGTTGTGTACCAGATCTATTATATACCCTACACTGATTTTGGCAAGGGAGTACAATAGTGATCTAGGAGTAGATCACTGAACATCGGTCAAAAATTATCCTTAATGGAATAAGGATATGTTTCTCGATTATGGAGGTGACAAAAGGTTCGTCGTAAAGGGTTACGTCGATACAAGTTTTGGCACTAATCCAGATGACTCTAAGTCTTAATCTGGATACATATTGAAAGTGGGAGCAATTAGCTAAAGTAGCTCCGTACAAAGCATTGTAGACATAGAAATTTGCAAAATACATAAGGATCTGCATGGCAGACCCATTGACTAAACTTCTCTCACAAGCAAAACATGATCACACCTTAGTAATCTTTGGGTGTTAAATCACATAAATGATGTGAACTAGATTACTAACTCTAGTAAACCCTTTGAGTGTTGGTCACATAGCGATGTGAACAATGGGTGTTAATCACATGGTGATGTGAACTATTATTGTTAAATCACATGGCGATGTGTGCTAGATTATTGACTCTAGTGCAAGTGGGAGACTGAAGCAAATATGCCCTAGAGGCAATAATAAAGTTATTATTTATTTTCTTATATCATGATAAATGTTTATTATTCATGCTAGAATTGTATTACCTGGAAACATAATGCATGTGTGAATACATAGACAAACAGAGTGTCACTAGTATGCCTCTACTTGACTAGCCCGTGAATCAAAGATAGTTAAGTTTCCTAACCATAGACATGAGTTGTCATTTGATTAACGGGATCACATCATTAGGAGAATGATGTGATTGACTTGACCCATTCCGTTAGCTTAGCACTTGATCGTTTAGTATGTTGCTATTGCTTTCTTCACGACTTATACATATTCCTATGACTATGAGATTATGTAACTCCCGTTTACCGGAAGAATACTTTGTGTGCTACCAAACGTCACAATGTAACTGGGTGATTATAAAGGTGCTCTACATGTGTCTCCGAAGGTACTTGTTGAGTTGACGTATTTCGAGATTAGGATTTGTCACTCCGATTGTCGGAGAGGTATCTCTGGGCCCTCTCGGTAATGCACATCACTATAAGCCTTGCAAGCAATGTAGCTAATGAGTTAGTTACGTGATGATACATTACGTAACGAGTAAAGAGACTTGCCGGTAACGAGATTGAACTAGGTATTGAGATACCGACGATCGAATCTCGGGCAAGTAACATGCCGATGACAAAAGGAACAACGTATGTTGTTATGCGGTTTGACCGATAAAAATCTTCGTAGAATATGTAGGAGCAAATATGAGCATCCAGGTTCCGCTATTGGTTATTGACCAGATACGTGTCTCAGTCATGTCTACATAGTTCTCGAACCCGTAGGGTCCGCACGCTTAAAGTTCGATGACGGTTATATTGTGAGTTTATGTATTTTGATGTACCGAAGGTAGTTTGGAGTCCCGGATGAGATCGAGGACATGACGAGGAGTCTCGAATTGGTCGAGACGTAAAGATCGATATATTGGATGACTATATTTGGACTTTGGAAAGGCTCGGAATGATTCGGGTATTTTCCGGAGTACCGGAGAGTTACAGGAATTCGCCGGGGAGTATATGGGCCTTATTGGGCCATACGGGAATAGAGGAGAGAGGCCAAAAGGTAGGAGGCCTGCGCCCCCCTCTGGTCCGAATTGGACAAGGGGTGCAGCCCCCTTTTCCTTCTCCCTCTCCCCCTCTTTCCTTCTCTCCTACTCCGGAAAGGAAAGGGGAATCCTACTAGGACTCCCCACCCTTGGCGCGCCCTCCTCCTAGGCCGGCCGCCTCCCCCCTTGCTCCTTTATATATGGGTGCAGGGGGCACCCCATAGACACAACAATTGATCATTAATCTCTTAGCCGTGTGCGGTGCCCTTCTCCACCATAGTCCTCCTCGATAATATTGTAGCGGTGCTTAGGCGAAGCCCTGCGTCGGTAGAACATCATCATCGTCACCACGCCGTCGTGCTAACGGAACTCTCCCTCGAAGCTCGGCTGGATCGGAGTTCGAGGGACGTCATCGAGCTGAACGCGTGCAAGAACTCGGAGGTGTCGTGCGTTCGGTACTTGATCGGTCGGATCGTGAAGACGTACGACTACATCAACCGCGTTGTGCTAACGCTTCCGCTTTTGGTCTACGAGGGTACGTGGACACACTCTTCCAGCTCGTTGCTATGCATGGTGATCACCATGATCTTGCGTGTGCGTAAGATTTTTTTTGAAATTACTACGTTCCCAACAGTTGGACATGGAAAAATCGGAGTTAATGGTGCAACTTCACGTGGTTTGGACGGGGGCTCGTATAGCGTCGTGTGTAGAGATGATACATGCAAATACTTGGGGGCTTCAACTATCAAGTGCGTAGGCATAATTGATCCTCCATCGCTCGAGGCACTCGCTTGTCGAGAGGCTCTTGCTCTCGCTCTAAACTTGAATCCAACACATGTAATAATAGCGTCCGATTGCCAAGAAGTTTTCACGAACATTAACAAAAGCCCGGGAGGATTATATGTGGGCATTGTTAGAGAGATCAAAGTGACTGCTAATCAGTTCGCAGTTTGCTCCTTCATCTTCGAGGGATGTGATTCTAATATTGAGGCACATAGCCTCTCTAAGCATATTTTAGAATTTCTTTTGGATGTCATATATGGCCCCTAGATACTCCATACCTAAATTGTATCCCAACGTATTTGGACTATGATCAATAACTAAAGTGTGTTTAGACTTTAAAAAGTGTGTATTCTGGAAAAAGAACGTTCATGTGTGTTTGTGTTAACACATGAGGCTCGCTCAACATGAGGTAAATCATCCGTTTTTATTGCTTTCTCCGGGTTTTTTTTCTTTTTTCTTTTTCTTTTCTTTTTTGCTTGATTTTCTTATTTCTTCTCCGGGGTTTTTTCGTTGTTATACTTTAGTTTTTTTGTTTTCTTTTTGATTTCTCTTTGTTTGTTTCATAGTTTTTAACATTTTTTTGTTTCTTTTTCATTTTTCTTCTTTTCATCTTTGGTTTTTTGTTTTCTTTCTCGTTTCTTTAGTTTTTTTTCTTTGTTTGCTTATTGAATTTCACAGTTTTTCAATTCTTTTTGCATTTGTTTATTCGGTTTTCATTCCATATTCTTTTTTCACTGGTTTATTTTTTGATTTTGTTGTTTTTTCGTTTCTATTCCTCTATTTTGTTTTTCAGTCTACATTTTGTATTACATGTTTAACATTTCTCAAATACATTTTTTAATTTTTTAGATTTATGGTCAACATTTTTAGACATTTTATTTGGAAAAAAATATTTCATTAACTTTTTACAAATACAATATTAACATTTTTTAAATAATCAGTAAATATTTTTAAATGCTTGATTAACATTTTTCAAATACAAGACCAAGAATTTTTTAATACATGGTCAACTTTTCTTCTACAACATTTTTCAAATACTTGATTAACATTTTTTAAATGCAATATTAACATTTTTTAAATGCATGGTCAACATTTTTCTGTACACATTTTAAAAAATTCGAATGCTTAATTTTTTCTTCAAATGTAACATTAAGAAAATTCATGGTCCACAGTTTTTCTATATACATGTAACCTTTTGGAAATGCTTTATTGACAGTTTATAAATACAAGTTTAACATTTTTTAATACAATACAAGCTTAATTTATTTGAATACATGGTCAACATTTTTTATATACATATTTAACATGTTTCAATGCTTCATTAACATTTTCAAAATACTTTTCTACCATTTTTTAAATACATGATCAACTTTTTTTACACACATTGTATTTTTTTATATAGTTTTTTTACACATGCGAAATATTTTCTCTATACACATAAAATATTTTTGAAATGCTTGGCTAACTTTTTTCCAAATATTTTATGTAATTTTGTTTTGTAATATTTTATTTAGAATATTTGAAAGTATAAATGGATGTAAAAAATAAATAAATAACATGAAAAAAACACCCAAGGAAATGAGGCCTTAGCCTCCCGTGCGGCTGGGCCGGCCCATCTGGAGCTCCCCCGACGTGAGAGCTTCCCTCTGTCTCACAACAAGCGAGACATAGGGGCGCCCCATTTGAAGTGTTTGTCATGTTTCATGTATTTCTTTTAGGTGAAGTGTTCCCTTTTTTTTACGGAATTGAGCGAAAGTGTCCGTCATGTTAGATTGTGTCTCTTCTACGACGTCTCCACAGTGAAGGCAAATCATAGATAAAATAAAAAATCTTATGGCTCTATCATTTACCTTGGTGTGATCAACGTAGCTGGCATTATCCCTCCCAGAAATAAGAACCTAGCCAATGTTAATGAAACATATGGTATACTGGTCCTGATATTTTTTGAATGGAATGAGCGGCTCCGAATAGGAAGGAGATGCGGTGGAAGCTTTAGTAAAACTATCATGGTGCTATTTGACGGTAAATTGATCCTAAAACGATGGAACAATGTTTCATTAATCTGCCTTGCAAATCATTTGATCCCAACCGCAACACCTTCTTGCATATTAGGACTCATGCATTTTATAGTCTTTGATGTTAGTTCGTATTGTATTTGCTTGTTCATGTACAATGCTAGGCTTCAGTCGGGCGAAAGGGGTGCTCGATTGACCGCCTCTCCCACTACTCGACCCATATAAAATGACAATTTTGATGTGTTTGATTGCTGCAACCAAAAGGCCCACACATAACGGTTTCTACATATGCAACATTGTAACAATTTTTCCAGAATATATGACATGTGAAAGAACATCGCAACATTTGAAACACATCGATAAATAAAATATCCATTGACTGCAACACATCTTTGAGAACAATCGTTTACACTGTATGCAAACATAGAAGCCAACATTTGCAACAACCCGAAATAGCGTGGCAACATGGACATAACACTTGTTACGGCTAGATGCTTATAGTTGTTGTGGCACGTAGTTCATGTGTACAGGGCAAAATAATAAATGCTTGCATGAAATATCCTTTGGAAGAGAACTCTTCTATGGTCTAGTGGTAGGCAGCTTGGTTGGAGCTATCGTCGACCCGGGTTCAAGGACTCGTTCTCCTATCAGAATCACACAGTGAGCTTCTTTCTCTCTACTCTCATTTTTTTCTCTGTAACACCCTTTGAAATATTAAAAATATTGATTTCGCTAACCTCTCAACATCAATGATGGAGGCACAACCTCACCGAGTCGGGCTAACATGACCATGAATTTTTCTTGCTGGAGGCATGCAAGTATGCAACCCCTTTGCACCGGATGGGGAGACCGGGGACCGATTCCTCGTAATCTCCCTGCCTTCCAGGAACTCAACGTTTGGGAGGACTTTGGTTTCGAGCTCCACCATCAGGTCATGGCAACGAGCTCCGTGAGATCGATCTAGGGCAGAGAGGTAGTGGAGGAACAACATAACCGAACAATGACACATAATGAAAACAAATTCATAGAGCAATATGAGATGCGTGGGAAGGGGAAGAGAGCAGAAAGCGTGCACATGCCAGGAGTTACGTGGAGCCAATGGCGTGAGTGTATCGATCCGACCGACGGAGCGACATGGTGATATCAATCATTTAGGGCTCATTTGTTTTGTAAGGATTTTGAAAGATTTCTATAGGATTTTCTTTTGGCATAATTCTTTTTCTATGTATGGTAGTGAGAACTAGATTTCTTAGGATTGTCTTCATATTGACATATTTCCTAAGAAACAACGTTTGATAAAACTTGTTTACTTCTCTCTGTTCATTGTTACTTATAAGATGTTTTAGAAAGTTCACATAATGCCCAAAACAGTTCAAAGCTAGCGGTCTAAAACATCTTACGAAATCTAACGGAGGGAGTAAATGTATATGTCCTCCGACTCCTTGTTGTTGTTGTTTTGTAACTTAAAAAACCCGAACACTAGTCCTACTGCACAAGTCGGACCCTCCGTCCTTTCGATTCGGAACCGTGCCGACTTGCGGCCACCCGTCGCGCTCCTGGTGGTGGGCGTCTCCCGTGCCGACGCGCGCCTACCACGCATTCCGTCGACGTGTCTGCCGGGTAAACCCAACCTCGGGCCCTTTATATCTGAGGGATCTCCACGGAGCAACCACATCAAGCTAGCAGCACTGCATTAAACTAATTTGACAGCGATCCCGATCCGTCACAACTCACACGAGACAGTCGTCGTTCGATCCGTCGAGCAAGCATGGCGCAGCTGATGGACAAGGCCAAGGGGTTCGTGGCGGAGAAGATATCGGGGGTGCAGAAGCCGGAGGCGGACCTGTCGGACATGTCGGTGCAGCACGTCGGCCGCGACGGCGCCACCCTGTCCGGCCGCCTCGACGTGCGCAACCCCTACTCGCACACCATCCCCATCTGCGAGATCAGCTACTCCCTCAAGAGCGCCGGCCGCGACGTGGCCTCCGGGACCATGCCGGACCCGGGGTCGCTGGTGGCCAGCGACACCACCAGCCTCGACATACCCGTGAAGGTGCCGTACGACTTCCTGGTGAGCCTTATGAAGGACGCCGGCAAGGACTGGGACCTCGACTACGAGATGCGCGTCGGCCTCACCGTCGACCTCCCCATCGTCGGCAACTTCACGCTGCCGCTCACCAAGGCCGGCGAGCTCAAGCTCCCCACCCTCTCCGACCTGTTCTAAACTTACCGCCGCACCTAGCTAGTAAGTTCGACCGTACCGTACTAGCTGCTGCGCTCTCCATCGCCTGTACGGGTGATGGGTAGTACTGGGCTGGGCGAGCGGGACGATCGATCGCTACCTAGCTCTGTTTTTACTTCGGATCGCGGTGTGGGTGTGCACGACGTAATAATGATGTAATGCGTGTTGTATTTCTAGACTTTTCGTGAATAAAATAAACAGACGAGTTTACTGTACTCCACAGCCTTTCTCCGTTCATTGTCATTGGCTAGATGCATGCGATCTTAACTCCCTCTTTTTTCCGCAAAACCCTAAAAGCTCTGGCGGCGCCCAAGGCGATTAGGGTTTCGGAGTGAAACCAAGATTACGCCCGGGGATTCATCGCCGGTGTGACGAGAGCGAAGGAGGGTGCGCTGATGGCGGGCCGTGGCGCCGCAGGGAGCGCTCCTGAGGCGGGCGCAGACGCGAGAAAGAAACTGGAGGAGGCTCTGGGAAAGCTCGACATATCTGAGGAAGAGGCGACTCCTCTGGTTCTTGATGATCGGGTCAAGGGAGGACCGGCAAAGTGGCTGTTGGTAGGGAAGGTACTGCACCGGAATCTGTTTCATATCCAGACTATCACCAACGCTCTTCGGCCGGCGTGGGGGAACCCGCGTGGTTTGCAATTCCGATCTGCTGGAATCAACGTGTTTGTGGCTGAGTTCGAAAACCAGTGAGAAAGGGATCGTGTTTGGGGAGGATCGCCGTGGCACATCAACAAGAATGTTGTGGTGTTAGCTGAGTTCGATGAGTGCATGAGGCCAGATGAAGTTAAGTTTGATCGGCTGCAAGTTTGGGCTAGGGTCATAAACCTACCCTACAATTTGAGGGATGAGGCATGGTGGAATCCAATAGCCAAGCAGATGGATAAGGATGCGCAACTGGTGAAGTTTGATCACAATGGCGGCTATCTGCGGGCGCGCGTTTCCATAGATGTAGCAAAACCGATCAAGAGGTGGATCCTGATAGACTCTGCCAGGAGAAAGAAGGTGGATATGTATGACATTCAATATGAACAACTACCGTACTTTTGTTTCTCCTGGGGCAAATTGGGGCATTCAGATCTATACTGTCCTACCCCGGGTTCACGAGATGAGCACGGGAACTTGCCTTTTGGCCCTTCGCTGCGTGCGCCGGATGAATCCAGGAAGCAGGGATCCAATGATAACTCCTCTAGGGATCCGAGAGCTGGTGCTCAAAGCAAGGCTACCACCAAGAATTCAAGCACCAACAAGGATTTGGGTGAGGAAGTAGAGTCTCTGCATAAGAACAAGCAACAGTCAAAACGCAAAGAGGCTCCTACGCAGGTCTATAGGCCAGTGGCTAGAACCTTACTTCTTACTGATGGAGGAACAACGGCTAATGGGGCAGGCACAAGTTTGAGCAAAGATGATCCAACCACAGCTAGCAATGAAACAGAGAATGAGGGTTTGTTCCGGGAACCGAAGAAGAAGAAACCTACTCTAGAAAACTCGGCAGAGACCGCGTCGCGGTCCTGCCAGGAGCAATGAGCTGCTTAAGCTGGAACTGCCGGGGGCTTGGGAACCCCGAGGCAGTATTGTGAAGTTGGAAGGACCCACTCTTCTCTTTGTAATGGAAACGAAAATCAAAGCAAAAAGAGTCGAGGTTTTGAAGCATTCGTTAGGTTTTAGCGGGTGTTTTGCTGTAGACAGTGCTGGCCTTAGCGGCGGTATTGGTCGTTTTTGGTCTCGAGATGTATCTGTCGAGTTAAAAAACTATAGCCAGAGTCACATTGATGTGGTTGTCAAGAGTAATATCCAGGACATGACTTGGCGTTTCACTGGCTTTTACGGAGCTCCGCGAGCAGAAGATAGGCATCATTCCTGGCGGTTCTTGCGTACACTTTATACGCTCCCACATGCTGCATGGTTGAGCATGGGAGACTTTGATGAAACACTATACCCTTCGGAGCACTTTAGTAGATCAGAGCGATCGGAAAATCAGATGCGTGCTTTTCGGGAGGTGATAGATGAGATCTCTTTCCAAGACTTGGGTTGGTCCGGTACGGCCTATACTTGGGATAATCGTCAAGCTGGAAGGGCAAATGTCAAGGCTCGACTCGATCGTGCTTTTGCAAATGAAGCTTTCAGACAGCTATTTCAGCATATACGGGTCAGGCATATTCCTTCGGTCGAGTCTGACCATTGTTTCGTAATTGCAGAGATTAGGGAGAGCCTGCCAACGTCAACACCGAAACGACAATTTAGATATGAGAATGTTTGGCAGACCCATGCAGATTATGACCGCTTGGTTAGTGATACCTGGCGGGGCATACAACGTACACCGGGGCTTCGAGGGGTAGCTTCCGCGTTGAATACCTTGCATGCAACACTGGAACCCTGGAGCTCCAAGGAGTTTGGCAGCCTGACACGCTCTGTCAGGCAGTTGCAAAAGCGACTAGATTGCCTCCGTTGCCGGTCCATTGGCACATGCCCGACGGAGGAGGAGAAAACCGTTGTCAAGAATCTAAAGGAGGCCTTGCATCAGGAAGAAATCTGGCTTCGACAGCGTTCCCGTGTCCCATGGCTTCGAGATGGGGACCGAAACACTTCCTACTTTCAAGCTCAAGCAGCCCAACGCAAACGCATGAACAGGATATCGGGTTTGAGACGTGCTGACGGATCCACTTGTGGGGGGGGGGAACTACCGGCAGGATTGAATGACACGTCTATAACTTTGATACCCAAGGTACGTCACCCCCAATTGATATCTCAATATCGTCCCATTGCCTTGTGTCCGGTGCTTTATAAGATCGCAGCCAAGGCTATAACAAACCGGCTAAGAGGCATGATGGATTTGATAATTAGCGAAGAGCAAAGTGCTTTCGTTCCCGACCGTCTTATTACAGATAATGTACTTGTGGCTTATGAAAGCATCCATACGATGAAAAGGAGAAAGAAGGGTAAGAACTTCTCTTGCGCGGTTAAGCTTGATATGATGAAAGCATACGACCGTGTCGAGTGGCATTATCTTGAGGCTATACTGTCACGCTTGGGTTTCAGTATGGGCTTTGTCAGACTAATAATGAAGTGTGTTTCCTCTGTCCGGTTTGCTGTGCGAGTCAATGGGGAGCTACTTTCTTATTTTACACCTACCAGAGGTTTTCGGCAAGGAGATCCAGTGTCACCATATCTTTTTCTATTGTGTGTCGAAGGTTTCTCATCATTGTTAAAATATTACAATGGAGGAACTATTGATAGGGGATTACGGGTGAGCTATAGATCACCGTGGGTAACCCATTTGCTTTTTGCAGATGATAGTCTCATCTTCATCAATGCAAGCAACCCTAGTGCCTTCCGGTTAAATGATATCTTGAGGATCTATGAGGAGGCCTCGGGCCAGTGTATCAATAAGGAGAAAAGTGCTATATATTTTAGTTCATACGCCCACAGATCTGAGGCAACTGTTGAAGACAACCTTGAATATCCATGTTGAGGCGTTTACTGAGAAGTATTTGGGTCTCCCTACTGCTGTGGGCCGGATTACAAGTGGGACATTTGATCACATCAGTGAAAGAGCCAGGGCTAGAATGCAGGGATGGTCGGAGAAATTACTCGCTTGTGCAGGTTGCGAGACCTTGTTGAAATCAGTTGTTCAATCAATTCCGACCTATCCAATGAGTACTTTTCTGTTAACCAAAAAAGTTTGTAAGAGTTTGACAACTCCTATGGCCAAGTATTTCTGGAGTAGCTCTTTGACAAAAGATCAATGCATTGGGTGTCTTGGAAGGAGCTCGCAACGCCCAAGTGTAAAGGTGGAATGGGTTTCAGAGACCCACATATATTCAATCTTACCATGTTGGGGAAGCACGGATGGAGTTTTCTAACGAACCCTGATTCCCTTTGTGCAAGAGTATTGAAGGGACGGTATTTTCCTGATACGGATTTTATGCATGCTGCCTTACCCAAGTCGGCTTCGGCCACTTGGAAAGCTATTATAGCAGGAAGAGAAGCCCTGCGGACCAGATTGATCTCCCGTGTTGGAGATGGTGCTACAATTGATGTATGGAATGATAAATGGATTCCAGGTACTATCTCTATGTCACCTATCTCAAGACCACCGAACACTGGCATCCAAATGGTGGAGGAGCTCATTGACACATCCAACTGGACTTGGAAACATGAGGTGGTTCGGGAGATTTTCATTGCCCCGGATGCTGAGGCCATTCTTAATATTCCTATTCGGCAAGGGGGAGGGGATGATTACCTTGCTTGGGCATTCGAACGATCAGGCAACTACACTGTGAAGTCGGCGTACCGTGCTCTTGTGAATCAGAACGAGCGTTTGGCTCTAGATGAAGGGACGGCTACCGGTACCTCCAATGATGAACAACAGATGTGGAAAGCCTTGTGGAAATTGAATGTTATCCCAAAAGTGAGAGTCTTTTGGTGGAGAGTTCTTCGTGGGATTCTTCCAGATGAAGCTACTCTCAACTATAGACATATTGCAGAAATTCGCCGATGCAAAGTTTGTCTTGCTATGGATGAGGATCTAAAACATGCGCTAATTCATTGCTCGCATGCTAAGAGATTTTGGGAGGAGGCGTGTGCTTGGTTCGGGCTCCGGCTCCCACGGCTTCACCCGGACTCATGGGCTTGGGACATTTTATGTGATGCACGCTTTACGGATGACGACCGTGCAAAGATCACCACTATTATGTGGTCTATATGGCATTCCAGGAATCGTATCAAACATGGTGAAGAAGGTCGGGACCCTACAGCGACGATCCGAGCCACAAAGGAGGCAATTGCACTTCTTCACTTGCCACACAAGGATACGCTGGTCTTGCCTGGCTACGAGTGGCGGCCTCCTGAGGATGGGTTTGTGAAAATCACAACTGATGGAGCTCTAAACCTGGCGGATGGCAGGGGAGGCGCGGGAGGCATTGCTCGATCTCCTACGGCTCTCCTGGGTGCTTGGTGCAAGCCATATGTGGGGATTTCGGATCCCTTGATCATGGAGGGACTTTCCTTGCGAGATGGTGTTCACTTCGCTGCTCTTCGTGGTTTCTCGCATGTGATTATGGAAGTCGATTTCTTGGAGTTGGTGACACTCTGGACCACTCGCCACAATTCTCGTTCTATTGTGGCTCCTTTACTTTTAGAGATTGGAGAGCTTAGTACTCAATTTTCCTCTTTTGTTATTCAACATGTAAACAGGTCAGCTAATTTACTGGCTCACTTGTGTGCCAAACGTGCCTGCACACTTAATGTGACCGATAGTTGGCTTGACGAAACTCCTAGCTTCTTGGTGTCCAGCCTTCTGGCTGATTGTTCCAAGAATGCATTTACTCAATAAAGCTCTCTGAATTTCCCCGCAAAAAGATGCATGCGATCTTTTTCATTTTTTGAGGGTGGCTAGATGCATGTGATCTTTCACCGCAAGTGCAGAGTCTTGAGTCGAGCAACTAGTGTTCACTGCTCAGTACATTGAGAATTATCAGTCGGTTTTTACAAACTTGTTCATACATATTAAAAGAATGTTCACCATATTATAACATGTTTTTCTCAAGAACTTTTCAGTACATGCCCCAATATAGTTATGCTCCTCTCCTGGTTATCCTCCTCTCCAATCTACTCCCTCCGTTCGAAAATAGATGACCCAACTTTATACTAACTAATAGGCTTTTAATTTTTTCTGACTTTGCAAAAGAAAACAAAACATTTTTTATGAGTAGGGCACTGTCGGATGAAGTGCTTGTCTCACAGATGACAGGAAATATGGAGCCCAATGCGAGGCTCTGGCTATTTGAGCTCTATGATACTTTGGACCATGCGACCTTCATAAGAATGACTGTGACACTCTGGTCCATTTGGTTTGCTCGACGTAAGGCAATTTATGAGTTGATTTTCCAAAGTCCACGACACACAATTTCCTTTGTAAACAACTTCAAAATGGAGCTTGGGCAGTTGGAAGTCGGGCAAGAGGAAAAAAGAATAGCGGCAGCCCCAGCTGCTCTACCTGAACGGTGGCTACCACCTCCTAGTGGCACCGTGAAAGTGAATGTAGACGGGGCTGTAGCTAGATCGCACCATGGGGGAGTTGTTGCTGCTTTGTGCCGAGACCATTCTGGTCTTGGGTTCATCGGCTGTGGTATTCCAGGGTATAAATGATCCCCTCATTTTGGTGACATATGCTTGCTGGGAAGCTCTAGCTTTGACAGATGATCTAGCGGTGTAAAACATATGCGTCCCCTCGGGCTGCCAAGGGGTGGTGAATGACATCATCAAAGGGGACAGGAGGCCCCAATGCTGCAATAGTTCATGAGATAAAGAATCATTGTAATAATTTTATTTCTTGCTCTTTTATACATGAGTGTAGGAACTTTAATTTTGAGACTCATAATCTCGCTAAGTTTGCTTGTAATGTAGGCGTAGGTAGACATGTTTGGTGGGACAATCCCCATTACCCAAACCTTGTACCTATGACCTTTGTTTTCAGTGAATAAAGATGGCGAGAATTGAAAAAAAAAAGATGTGACTAGTGTGGGCCGCTCGATTTGCCGAAACAGTTTTCACTCAGCTCCTTCTCCCTCCCGCGTCTCGTGCAGCTCGTCCCCAATGCCCCTTCCTCATCCCACATCTTGCTCGGTACCACGCCTCCTATTGCCCTCGGGCGTGGAACCGCGCCCTGCTAATCCAAAGCATCGCGCCTCGCCGGCGCCATCACCCTCGGTTGCAGCATCCATGAATCCCACCGATCCGATGCTCGCAGGCTACACTCGCGCTAGTTCTAGCAAAAAAGCTCTCTGGTTCCAGCAATGATGTGCATGGTTGCACCATCTTATCGCAGGCCTTGAAGCTCGCCGGCTCGCCGTGATGACATTGCAGCTCTTTGCGGCAACAGTTCCAGCAAAGCCACAGTTGCAGCACCTCACGGCACGGTTCCGTCTTGCCGCAGTGACCTGATGCAGCTATCTGCTGTCACCGGTTCCAGCAAAACCAAGTTGCGGGTGCAGCTCCCACATCAACGGTTGTAGCATCACGTTCTCTCCGTCGTGCTTGCTGGTCAAGGTAGTAACAAAATAGTAGCCCATTGCAGCAAAAAAAGGCCAATTCCAGCAAAAATTGCCTCGCCGCCGCTGGGTTGAAGCAAAAAATTATGTTAGCGTTGCCAGGTTCATAAAATTCCAGCAAAATTGCCTCACCATCACCGTCCACAACAAAAAGAAAACGTCAGTTCCAGCAAAAGGAAAAGTCTATTGTAGCTCAAAATCGTGTCGCTTATAACACATCGACACCATGCCATCAGAAAACGCACCTCGCTCCAGCACTGTCTGCTGCCGATTGTAGCTCCTGTGACCGCCATCTCTAGCAATGGCGACTGTCGGGGTTGCAGCACCACGCTCGTGGCATGGCTCGTAAGACATGGCCTCGAGCTCGTTGGTGTTTGGTGTGCTCGTGGCAAGGCCGGGGGAGCACGCGGCGACTGAGGGGCTGGTCGCAGCAAATATGGCGCGCGGTGGCGGCTCCATGGGAGCGACGTGGCAAAGCAGGAGGTGGTGGCCATCTAGGCGGGGGAGCAGGAGGTGGGTGGCCATCGATGCGAGGGGGGGAGAGGTGGGCGGTCGTGGGCGCGGGGAATATTGAGATGTGGGTGAGAGAGATGACATTAAACGGCTGAGCAGATAAGGTAGTAGTTGTGAGACGCACAGTAAGTTCAAATCGAGCGTCGCATGAGCGGCCGATGCAAAGTTGGGACAGTCAACCGTATACAAACATTTACTTTTTTAAGTTGGTGCTTATTCCTTTCCTAACAGAGAGAGGACACAACAAAGAGAGAGGGGAGAAACAAACGAGTCGTGCAGGTGCAGGCGGATGAAGAGGTGAATCAGAAGGCCAAGACTTTTTGATAAATTAGGTGATGATACCTCGCACCTTGTTACGAAAATATATTGTACTCCCTCTGTTTCAGAACTTAGAGCATATAGTTTTTTTAAGTCAAATCTCCCAAACTTTTTGAATCTCCTTTGGGAGATCAAACTGTCATCAAAGATTAGAATCTTCTTATGGCAGCTAGTGCATGGCCGACTCCCCTCGGGCATTCCGGTGCTAAAGTGGAATGGTCCCTCCGATGGAATGTGCCCACTTTGTGGGGTTTCGGAGGATTCCAACCATATATTCTTTGTGTGTCTGACTGCGAGGTTCTTATGGAGCTATTTATGGGGGGGGGGGGTTGTAGGTAGCGGATGATTTCATGACAACTTGCCCGATATGTTTAGGGAGGTGTGATACGTCTCCAACGTATCTATAATTTTTGATTGTTCCATGCTATTATATTACCCCTTTTGGATGTTTATGGGCTTTATTTTAAACATTTTTATCATTTTTGGGACTAACCTATTAACCGGAGGCCCAGCCCATATTGCTGTTTTATTGCCTATTTCAGTATTTCGAAGAAAAGGAATATCAAACGGAGTCCAAACGGAATGAAACCTTCGGCAAAGTTATTTTTGGAACAGAACCAATCCCAGGAACTTGGAGTGCAAGCCAGGGGATCATCGAGGAGGCCACGAGACAGGGGGCGCCCACCCCCGTGGGCGCGCCCTACCCTCTCATGGGCCCCTCGAGGCTCCCCGACCGACTTCTTTCGCCTATATAAGCCTACGTACCCTAAAACCATCGAAACAGGAGATAGATCGGGAGTTCCGCCGCCGCAAGCCTCTGTAGCCACCAAAACCCTCTCGGGAGCCCGTTCCGGCACCCTGCCGGAGGGGTAACCCATCACCGGTGGCCATCTTCATCATCCCGGCGCTCTCCATGACGAGCAGGGAGTAGTTCACCCTCGGGGCTGAGGGTATGTACCAGTAGCTATGTGTTTGATCTCTCTCTCTCTCTCGTGTTCTCTCTATGACACGATCTTGATGTATCGCGAGCTTTGCTATTATAGTTGGATCTTATGATGTTTCTCCCCCCTCTACTCTCTTGTGATGAATTGAGTTTCCCCCTTGAAGTTATCTTATCGGATTGAGTCTTTAATAATTGAGAACACTTGATGTATGTCTTGCCGTGTTTATCTGTGGTGACAATGGGATTTCACGTGCCACTTGATGTATGTTTTGGTGACCAACTTGCGGGTTCCGCCCATGAACCTATGCATAGGGGTTGGCACACGTTTTCTTGACTCTCTGGTAGAAACATTGGGGCACTCTTTGAAGTACTTTGTGTTGGTTGGATGAATCTAAGATTGTGTGATGCATATCGTATAATCATGCCCACGGATACTTGAGGTGACAATGGAGTATCTAGGTGACATTAGGGTTTTGATTGATTTGTGTCTTAAGGTGTTATTATAGTACGAACTCTTGAATAGATCAATCCGAAAGAATAACTTTGAGGTGGTTTCGTACCCTACCATAATCTCTTCATTTGTTCTCCGCTATTAGTGGCTTTGGAGTGACTCTTTGTTGCATGTTGAGGGATTGTTATATGATCTATCTATGTTATTATTGTTGAGAGAACTAGCACTAGTGAAAGTGTGAACCCTATGCCTTGTTTCCTATCATTGCAATACCGTTTACGCTCACTTTTATTATTAGTTACCTTGCTATTTTTATATTTTCAGATTACAAAAACCAATATCTACTATCCATATTGCACTTGTATCACCATCTCTTCGCCGAACTAGTGCACCTATACAATTTGCCATTGTATTGGGTGTGTTGGGGACACAAGAGACTCTTTGTTATTTGGTTGCAGGGTTCTTTGAGAGAGACCATCTTCATCCTACACCTCCCACGGATTGATAAACCTTAGTTCATCCACTTGAGGGAAATTTGCTACTGTCCTACAAACCTGTGCACTTGCAGGCCCAACAACGTCTACAAGAAGAAGGTTGTGTATTAGACATCAAGGTGCTCGGGTTCCACAATCCCGTGGTGGGATCGGCCCTCTGGATTATCGTGGGTACCCTATTGTGGATGCTTTGGAATGTTCGTAATAAGCTTGTGATTGAGCATGTCATCCCATTATGTGTGACTGATGTGGTGTTCAAAATGTGTGATTTTCTACAGCTTTGGCAGCTGCTTAGCCAGCACCACGATCAGGACTTCATCGACAGGGTTATCGCCGAGCTCCGGGCCACCGCCGCTCCCATGACCGCGCCAACATCTCCACCACCGCTACCGGATCCGGATTAGTTTAGATTGGTCTTCTATCTTTGGGGTTATTGTGTTGTTTCCCCAGCAAGACTCCTTGTGGCGTGTTGCCCTCTTTTACCTGTCAACAATGTGTGTGTGTGTGTGTGTATGTGTGTGTGTCTGTGTGTTTGCATTGAACCTGCTACTGCTACTAGTTGTTGCTTTGGTCGTGGCTTTATAATATAAAGCCGGGTGTTGTGGAATAGTCACGACAGATGTCCTAGTGTGAGGACTTAGTCGTGGAGCCATCACAACTAGGTTAGCTTAAAGGGGTTAAACGGGACAAAGGACACATGAGTTTATACTGGTTCGGCCCCTTGTGGTGAAGGTAAAGGCCTAATCCAATTTGAGGTGGTATTGCTTATGTCTCGATTACCAGGGAGCGAATACGCTTGACCTAGCTTTTGATCTCTTGTTTCTTGCCCTGAACCACCGCAGGGTCGTCCCTTTATATACACAGGTTGACGCCCAGCGGCTCACAGAGTCCATGCCGGTTCATAGACAACGTGTCCGGCTCGGTGACTAACTATACTTGCCTTACAATATAAGTCATACACATATGGCGGTTTACCCCTATGGGCCTTAAGTCGCCCTTGGGCCTCGGGCCCTTGCTTCATGAACCGCCATCTTCAATATCCTCATGGGCTTCATATTGATGAACCGCCATAGGTATAACCCGGCCCCTGCTGGGCAGGTCATACCTAATAGTCATATCTCCAACATTAGGCCCCAGATTGATTTTGAACTTGTTCATGTCAATCTTCAACACTTAGAAAAAAATCCTTCCTTCTTCATTTGTGTGAGATCTCATAACCCGCCATGACACCATCTCCTGCGATTGTGGTAACCTGCCATGACGTCATCTGCCATTTAATTTTACACAATATCCAACATATCTTAACGGATCCTTATCTTTAATGACCATCCTGAAAATCGAGGCACCCGAGCGGATGGATAATCATTCTTTGGCCTCCTCGTTTTTCACACCCACTTGTTGCCCTTCTCCTTATAAATAGGGCCAAACCCCCTCCTTTCATTTCCCCCTTGTCTTCTCGTCTTCTTCTTCTTCCTCTCACGACCCCTCTGCCGCCTCGAGCCTCGTCGCCGCCGTCCTCTGACCGTCACCAACTCAGGCCGCTGCATCAACCTGACTGGTCCAGAAAACGCCGCCGCTCCATCACAGTCCATCTGCATCTGTAAGTGTTCATCTCCCTATGCGTCAGATCTGCATTAGGGTTAGCCCTATTCTTCGGTGTTCTTCGCTGTTTTTTGCTTTCTTCTTCAACCCCGGTAGCTTCTGATCTGAACATAGTACAGAACTCGTGCGGTAGCAGTTTAGCCTTTGTTTTTAATATCAACATACTTTTTCCTTCATAAAAGATCCCATCGGAGCACAAGAACTCTTCTGCCGCTTTAGGTTTAGAATTTACTGCATTTTCTGAACTGCCACAGATCCAAAATTATAGCTTCAGTATGTGAAATCTGTTTGTCCATCACTTAGCGAAATTTTTTCTTGTTGTCATGGCGGCTTACATCACTAGTCATCCTTCTTGATAGATCCCACTGTGTATTGTCATGGCGACTTACATGACTAGTCATAGCCAGTCATATGTCATTAGGCCCCTTTTAAGCCGCCATTTTGAATATGTACTGTAGGGTTTACCTCCGGCTTAATGAATCAACTTAATTCGGAAAAATTGTTATTTCTTTTAGGCTTATTTCTTCACAATGCGCCGAAGACATCCACTTCATGTAATTGGGCTCCCTCCATTGTCACTGAGCACATGCTTAAGGACTTTGTGAAAACCGACTATTTACCAGAAAAAACTGTCATGCACTATCGCGCCCCCAATCCAGAAGAAGAAAAACCTCAGCCAAAGGATGATGAGGTCATTTTTTTACTGACCATATGAATCGGGGCTTCTCACTGTTGGGGAACGTAGTAATTTCAAAAAATTTCCTACGCACATGCAAGATCATGGTGATGCACAGCAACGAGAGGGGAGAGTGTGTCCACGTACCCTCGTAGACCGAAAGCGGAAGCGTTAGCACAACACGGCTGATGTAGTCGTACGTCTTCATAGTCTGACCGATCAAGCACCGAAAGCACGTCACCTCCGAGTTCTTGCACACGTTCAGCTCGATGACGTCCCTCGAACTCCAATCCAGCCGAGCTTCGAGGGAGAGTTCCGTCAGCACGACGACGTGGTGACGATGATGATGTTCGACCGACGCAGGGCTTCGCCTAAGCACCGCTATGATATTATTGAGGAGGACTATGGTGGAGGGGGGCACCGCACATGGCTAAGAGATCAATGATCAATTGTTGTCCCTATGGGGTGCCCCTCCCCCGTATATAAAGGAGTGGAGGAGGGGGCCGGCCAAGGGGAGGAGGCGCGCCCAAGGGGGGAGTCCTACTCCCTGTGGGAGTAGGACTCCTCCTTTTCCTATTTGGAGAGGGAGAGGGAAGGAAGAGGAAGGAGGGAGGAAGGAAAGGGGGGCAGCCCCCCTCCCAATTCGGATTGGGCTTGGGGGGGGGTGCCCCCTCCCTTGCTCCATTCCCCTCCTTTCCCCTCCTTTCCACTAAAGCCCATTAAGGCCCATATACCTCCCGGGGGGTTCCGATAACCTCCCGGAGCTCTGGTATTGTCCCAATCTCACCCGAAACCTTTCCAGTGTCCAAATATAGTCGTCCAATATATCGATCTTCATGTCTCGACCATTTCGAGACTCCTCGTCATGTCCGTGATCACATCCGGGACTCCGAACAACCTTTGGTACATCAAGACACATAAACTCATAATATAACCGTCATCTAACTTTAAGCGTGCGGACCCTACGGGTTCAAGAACTATGTAGACATGACCGAGACACGTCTCCGGTCAATAACCAATAGCGGAACCTGGATGCTCATATTGGCTCCTACATATCCTACAAAGATCTTTATTGGTCAAACCGCATAACAACATACGTTATTCCCTTTGTCATCGGTATGTTACTTGCCCGAGATTCGATCGTCGGTATCTCAATACCTAGTTCAATCTCGTTACCGGCAAGTCTCTTTACTCACTACGTAATGCATCATCCCATAACTAACTCATTAGCTACATTGCTTGCAAGGCTTATAGTGATGTGCATTACCGAGAGGGCCCAGAGATACCTCTCCAACAATCGGAGTGACAAATCCTAATCTCAAAATACGTCAACTCAACAAGTACCTTCGGAGATACCTGTAGAGCACCTTTATAATCACCCAGTTACGTTGTGACGTTTGGTAGCACACAAAGTGTTCCTCCGGTAAGCGGGAGTTACATAATCTCATAGTCATAGGAACATGTATAAGTCATGAAGAAAGCAATAGCAACATACTAAACGATCAAGTACTAAGCTAACAGAATGGGTCAAGTCAATCACATCATTCTCATAATGATGTGATCCCGTTAATCAAATGACAACTCATGTCTATGGTTAGGAAACTTAACCATCTTTGATTCACGAGCTAGTCAAGTAGAGGCATACTAGTGACACTATGTTTGTCTATGTATTCACACATGTATTATGTTTCCGGGTAATACAATTCTAGCATGAATAATAAACATTTATCATGATATGAGGAAATAAATAATAACTTTATTATTGCCTCTAGGGCATATTTCCTTCACTCACCGCCCGGTTCTAAATTTTTCCGAGATGTTCTGCACTTTTTTGAGCTTCATCCTCAAGACATCGGACCCAATTCCGTGTCAAACATCTGCAACTTTTAAGTTTTTTGCAAGGTGTACCTTTCAAGAGGAGCCCGATGTTGAACTGTTTAGGGAATACTTTTATTTGAACCGCCAAAATGAGCTTCCGAACGGACCCAACTTGGAACTTGGCAGGATCTCAATTCAACGAAGAAGAGATGCTATCTTCCCCTATACTCGTTTGACGAGTCATCCCAAAGATTGGAACCAGACATGGTTTTATTACAAAGATACCTCTCTGACCGATGAGAACCCACTGCCAGGCTATCGTGCCCAGCGTCTTGACTCAAAACATCATCGTCCTGATAAACTTACTGCTGCTGAATGTAAAAAAGCTTGCCCCACCATTACAAAGGTCAAGGCTCTGCTGGGAAACGGTTTAACTGGCATTGACTTGGTTTGATGCTGGGTTGCATGGCGGATCATACCATTGAGTCGCCGATCCGGCTTAATGTGCACTTACACGGGTGGTAAAAAGGATCCACTGCGCCATAGCTCCGTGCTTTTAACTAATAACGCCATCAATGAGTTGATAAAGTCCCTTCTGAATGAAGATCCGGCAGACTGCAGCAAAGTGGGTCTAAACCCTTTCTGCACACTTAACCCGCCACTAGATGTGAGTCTTTAAATTACTTACTTTTACCTTCATCATTCAAATACTATGTTAACCCAACTTTGATGACTTTCACAGGCTGACTCTGATTTTTGGGAGAAGAAATACAACCATGAAGCTGCCAAAAAGGCCAGGGCTGCCAAGAAAGCCGGCAAGAAAACCGCCAAGAGAAATAAGAAGAAATCCAGTACTTCTGAGTTGTTTGAGCTGAACGACAGCTTTGAGTCGGAGGTAGCTCTTGATTCCCTTGGCTCCTTTTTCAACCATCTTATTGACATTGATTATCATCAGGACGACACGGGGGCCAGTCAAGCAATCGAGGAAGAGGTAACTATCATTTCCTCCGACTCCGAGCCTTTGCCAAGACAGAAAACTCGAAGGGTAACCCGGAAAGTAAGCTTTTCACACCCCTTAGCTCATCTGGATCCTCACTTTCTTTTGAAGCAACAACAGCACGAGAGCTGGCGACAGACTCGGACCAGTGGAGGTGAAGAATTATCTTCCGGCTTACCGAACACTCCAAGGAAACGCCGAAACAAGGTCATCCCAAATTTAAACTCTTGTTATCCTTTGGCAGGTCTCATTCGTCAGCCACTTGATTCTTCCGATTCAAATTATCAGGAAACTTCTCGCTCCTCTTCCGGCGACTCATCACAGTCCCAGCTGTCGGCTTTCAAAACTGCTACTGGGTAATAGCAATTACTTATTATTTGCTTCTTATGCTCCTTTATATTTACACTGACCTCTCATGACCTATGTAGTGGAAAGGCCAAGCCTAGTAAGAAGGCAAGGGTGACTAAGCCGGCTGAAGACCCCAAAGTTGTTCAACCGGAGCAATAGATTCCAGCATCTGACACCTCCATCCCACAACCAGAAGAACCTATTCTTGTCGTTCCACCAGAAATTCCTGACCCGTCCCTCGACCAGGCAAACAACGATCCTTTGAACACTGAATCATCAAGCCCAATTAAACCGGCTGAGACACATGATGATGACGTGATGATTACCAGCACCGGCTTTAGTGAGCCGGGAAGGCCTACTGTGTTGCCCAAGCACTCCGCCAAAGAAGAACATATTGAGAGGCGAAAAGTGAGATTTGATGTTGCCAACTACTCTCAACTGAGCATTGGTGAAGTATACTCTGGTTATCTCAATCAAGTGCACACCAGCCGCGATCTTGAAGTTGACATGGTGAAGCAGATGCATCAAAAATTTGAGGTATGAACTCCTTCTTTAATGAGTTATGCATATCCTTCCAGCCTCCAAGTCTATTGTATATGACAGAATTGAATATGTTGTAGACTTGATAGAATCTTTCAAAATCCGGCTTACACCATCTAAGTTAAAGCAGATCTGTAATGATTAACACTGCCTCCGTAGCCCCCAAGGGCCGGTTTAATCAGCATGAATGAGCCGGTCCTTTGCATCATTGTTTATAAATCAGAGCTTACTTGTGTAGCCCCCATGAGCCGGCTGTGATCGTTTGCGGCACAAACGGGTCATTATAAAGTAGTAAAAGACAAGCAATATGCATTAGCCCCCAAGTGCCGAGTAATCTTGCTTGCAAAGTGCTTGGGACTTATTCACATAAGCCATTGTATGAATAATTTTTTCGGCAGGCATTAGCCCCCAAGTGCCAAGTGTTGTTGCTTGCAAAAGGCTTGGGACTTCATTTCTGTAATCTAAACATGATTTTGAACCGGTGTATGTACAGGCCACCACTACTCAACTTCAAACACAATTGACTGACGTGAAGACTCGGCTGGAGCAGCAAGAATCTGAGACCCGGAAGGCCTACTCAAAATTCCAATTTAGCGTGGCTGAAACAGAGAAACTGAAGAACAGCTTTGAAGTCGAAAGAAACGCCTAGGCTGAGGAGAAAACTGCCTTAATACAGCGGGCTGAAAAGGCGGAGGCGGCTCTTCAGGAGGTGACCTCTGAGCTTACCGACTTAAAACACCATGTATCCCAGATGGTTTCAGCTATCTTTGGTGAGTCGCCTTGCTAGTATCAAATTTGAATCTCTTCCTTGACTGTATAAGCCGCCTCTAACCAATCCATGATTATTATTTAGGTCCCAGGAGCAATAATCTTAGCCAAGATATGCTTGTGAAGCTCAAGGTTGTTTACACACTTGTTGAACAGTTATATACTAGGACTCAACACGCACTGGCCACAATTTCTCCGACTAATCAAGCACCTACTCTCTTGAGTGATGTCTTGAAAAAGCTTTCTATTTTTCCTGAGAGGATTAGTGAGATGAAGTGATCATCTGCAAGAGCCGGTGCTGTGACAGCTTTGAGCCAGGCCAAGGCATGGCTAGCGGAGCTAGACCCAGCCGATATAGCTACCGGGTACCCAAGCTTAAAAGAAGATGGCACTCCCTTTGATAAGAAAGACTTTGCCGCCTATGTGAAGGAGATACGTCCCCTGGCCAGCCTCATTGACAATGAAACGAATCTTTCAAGATACCAACATGCTTATGACATGGAAAATCAGAAGCTGCCTACGCCGGTTATAAAGTGATGGATCTAATTCCCCCAATCCATAAGCACATTTTTGCTCCTGAAGTTGACCTGTCTAAGCTTATAGATGATGAAGCTGAATACCAAGCCTTGTGTGGCATTGATTGGTCATCACCAAACTTCCAGGCAGCAAAGGAGGATGAAGAAGCGGAGAAGGATGATCCAGAAGCTTCAAGTCGTCAGGGCCAAGAAGGTTGATCCGCTGGGCGGTTCATATATTTGATCTTCTAAAAACACTTAATCATTTTGGCTCATTGAGTCATGTAATAGGCTAGTAAAACTTTGCTTTGTCGTGCCATCGTGCACGTTTGTGTTTTGCCCAACACTGTTTGATCCGCCACTTGGAAACTATCATTATACCCTTATGATGACGTTGATTTATGCAGATGAAATTTAATCTTATCCTACACACAAGTAGATCACAAGAGCCCTGGCGAGTCATAATATCCCATATATAACCAATGATGTTTAAAACAGTTTATAGACAGGGCTAGTTTAATCATAACCATAACAAAAAAACATACCTGTGATATTGAATTGTACTACCGGCTTATGATACCCGTGCAGTAAGGATGATAACCTGAAACTTAGAAGCCAATACTTCCAAGTATTTAATATCATCATATACTGGCGACTTATCGTCCAAAGCCTGGCCGGGTTAACAAAAACCACAGGTATGCTTCAAATATGAGCTGTGAGAATTGAGGCTACATTGCGTGAATCACTTGAAACCATATGTCAAGGTGAACCCAAAAAATGTTCAAAAAACCAAGCAAAACGAAAAAACAAGTCTTCCAGAAGGTTTTGGTGAATACACCTGGTGTTCCAAACCAGCTCACAAGGGTAGTAATGCTATGTTCTCTTTGGTGAATACACCTATGTTTGAACAGGAAGCCCCCAAGTGCTTGTGGCCTTGGGCCAATCAAGAGGGATATTCACAGCTATGCTTCGAATACGAGCAAGAAGCCCCCAAGTGACCATAAGTCTTGGTATTGCGCCGATCAAGAGGGATATTCACAGCTATGCTTCGAATACGAGAAGGAAGCCTCCAAGTGACCATAAGTTTTGGCATTGCACCGATCAAGAGGGATATTCACAGCTATGCTTCGAATACGAGCAGTAAGCCCCCAAGTGACCATAAGTTTTGGCATTGCGCCGATCAAGAGGGATATTCACAGCTATGCTTCGAATACGAGCAGGAAACCCCCAAGTGACCATTGAAATTATGATGAAAAAGACTCATTATTCTTGGAAATGAAACGACAGAGGCTCTGCTTTATCAGGGATGCCGGCTTTATTATAAACATCATAATATATACATTGTCAAAATATGTACATCATAAGAGCCGGTGGCTCAAGTGTAGTAAGGCCGAAGATGAGCAATATTCCATGGCCGGCGGGTCTCTTCCTCCGACTGGCGTGAGTCCTTGTGGTCTCGATTATCAATAAGGTAGTATGACCCATTGTTCAAATTCTTGCTGGCCACAAAGGGTCCTTCCCAAGGTGGGGATAGCTTGTGCATATCAGTCTGATCCTGGATAAGCTGGAGCACCAAGTCACCTTCTTGAAAGGTTCTGGTCTTAACCCAACGGCTGTGATAACGGCGCAAATCTTGTTGGTAAATCGCCGAACGAGCCGCCGCAAGATCACACTCCTCATCTAACAGGTCAAGTGCATCCTAATGTGCTTTTTCATTATCAGCTTCAACATAAGCCGCCATGCGGGGCGAATCATGATGGATGTCACTAGGGAGAACCGCCTCTGCTCCGTAAACCATGATGAAAGGCGTGTAACCCGTAGATCTGTTAGGGGTAGTATTGATACTCCATAGCACCGAAGGTAACTCCTCCACCCAACAACCCGATGTCCTCTGCAAAGGAACCATAAGCCAGGGCTTGATGCCTCTCAAAATTTCTTGATTGGCTCTTTCAGCTTGACCATTGGATTGGGGGTGAGCTACTGACGACACGTCAAGTCGAATATGCTCTCATCGACAAAACTCTTTCGTAGCACCTTTGGACAAATTAGTGCCATTATGAGTTATAATGCTGTGGGGAAAACCAAAGCGAAAAATCACCTTTTTGATGAATTGAACCGCCGTTGCCACATCACACTTACTGACCGGCTCTGCTTCAACCCACTTTGTGAATTTGTCAACCACCACCAAAAGGTGGGTCTTATTATCCTTGGACCTTTTGAAAGGCCCAACCATATCAAGCCCCCAAACTGCAAACGGCCAAGTAATTGGAATCATCCTCAATTCTTGAGCCGACACGTGAGCTCGGCGTGAAAATTTCTGACAACCATCACATTCTGACCAAATCCTCTGCATCAGCATGAGCTGTCAGCCAGTAAAATCGATGACGAAAAGTTTTAGCCACAACAGATTTTGAACCGGCATGATGACCACAATCTCCTTCATGAATCTCGCGAAGAATCTCACGACCCTCTTCAGGAGAGACGCAACATTGAAACGCCCCAGTAACACTGCAATGGTGCAGCTCTCCATTAACAATTGTCATTGACTTAGACCGCCGGGTTATCTGTCTGGCCAAGGTTTCATACTCAGATAGCTCACCCCGGGTCATATAAGCCAAATATGGAACTGTCCAATTAGGAATAGCATGAAGAGCCGCCACTAATTGTGGGTCAGGAATAGCCAGATCTTCCTCTATAGGCAACTTGACAGAAGGATTATGCAGAATATCCAAAAAAGTGTTAGGTGGCACCGGCTTACGCTGGGACCCTAACCGGCTTAAGGCATCAGCCGCCTCATTTTTCCTGTGATCAATGTATTCTGCTACGTCTTGAGCTTGCGTTGGTTTTCCTTGAAGAGGAAAGGGTGATGCAGTAAAGTAGCGTAAGTATTTCCCTCAGTTTTTGAGAACCAAGGTATCAATCTAGTAGGAGGCTCCTGAGAAGTCCCACGCACCTACACAAACAAACAAGAACTCGCAACCAACGCAATAAAGGGGTTGTCAATCCCTTCACGGCCACTTGCGAAAGTGAGATCTGATAGAGATAATATGATAAGATAAATATTTTTGATATTTTTATGATATAGATTGGAAAAGTAAAGATGCAAATAAAAGTAAATAGAAAGCTTATATGATAAAAGATAGACCCGGGGGGCATAGGTTTCACTGGTGGCTTCTCTCAAGATAGCATAAGTATTACGGTGGGTGAACAAATTACTGTCGAGCAATTGATAGAAAAGCGAATAATTATGAGATTATCTAGGCATGATCATGTATATAGGCATCACGTCTGTGACAAGTAGACCGACTCCTGCCTGCATCTACTACTATTACTCCACACATCAACCGCTATCCAGCATGCATCTAGAGTATTAAGTTCATAAAGAACAGAGTAACGCATTAAGAAAGATGACATGATGTAGAGGGATAAACTCATGCAATATGATATAAACCCCTTCTTTTTATCCTCGATGGCAACAATACAATACGTGCCTTGCTGCCCCTACTATTACTAGGAAAGGACAGCGCAAGATTGAACCCAAAGCTAAGCACTTCTCCCATTGCAAGAAAGATCAATCTAGTAGGCCAAACCAAACTGATAATTCGAACAGACTTGCAAAGATAACATAATCACACATAAAAGAATTCAGAGGAGATTCAAATATTTCTCATAGATAAACTTGATCATAAACCCACAATTCATCGGATCTCGACAAACACACCGCAAAAAGAGTTACATCGAATAGATCTCCAAGAAGATCAAGGAGAACTTTGTATTGAGATTCAAAGAGAGAGAAGAAGCCATCTAGCTAATAACTATCGACCCGAAGGTTTGTGGTAAACTACTCACAACTCATCGGAAGGTCCTTGGAGATGATGTAGAGGCCCTCCGTGGTCGATTCCCCCTCCGACGGAGCACCGACGAAGGCTCCAAGATGGGATCTCGCGGATACAGAAGGTTGCAGCGGTGGAAATAGTTTTTCATGGTGCTCCTCGATGGTTTCAGGGTACGTGGATATATATAGGAGGAAGAAGTAGGTCGGTGGATGCTCGAGGGGCCCACGAGGGTGGGGCGCGCGCCGGGCACCCTCGTGGCCGCCTCCTCTGTTGCTTGACGTCCACTCCAAGTCCCCTGTATCACGTTTGTTCCAAAAACATCGCTCCCGAAGGTTTCATTCCGGTTGGACTCCATTTGATATTCCTTTTCTTTGAAACACTGAAATAGGCAAAAAAAACAGCAATTCGGGCTGGGCCTCCGGTTAGTAGGTTAGTCTAAAAAATGATATAAAAGTGTAAAGTAAAGCCCCTAAACATCCAAAATGGGTAATATAATAACATGGAACAATAAAAAATTATAGATACGTTGGAGACGTATCAAGCATCCCCAAGCTTAATTCCTGCTCGTCCTTGAGTAGGTAAATGATAAAAACAGAATTTTTGATGTGGAATGCTACCTAGCATAATTCTCAATGTAATTTTCTTTATTGTGGCATGAATGTTCAGATCCAAATGATTCAAGATAAAAGCTTATAAAACATAAAAAATAGTAATACTTGAAGCATACTAGCAAGTAATCATGTCTTATCAAAATAGCATAGCCAAAGAAAGCTTATCCCTACAAAATCATATACTTAGGCCATGCTTCATTTTCATTACACAAAATACTCCCATCATGCACAACCCCGGTTTCAGCCAAGCAATTGGTTCATACTTTTTAACGCGCTTCAGCTTTTTCAACTCTTACGCAATACATGAGCGCAAGCCATGGACATAGCACTATGTGTGGTATATGGTGGTGGTTGTGAAGACAAAAGGGAGAAGATAATCTCACATCAACTAGGCGTATCAACGGGCTATGAAGATGCCCATCAATAGATATCAATGTGAGTGAGTAGGGATTGCCATGCGACGGATGCACTAGAGCTATAAATGTATGAAAGCTCAACAAAAGAAACTAAGTGGGTGTGCATCCAACTTGCTTGCTCTTGAAGACCTAGGGCATTTTGAGGAAGCCCATCATTGGAATATACAAGCCAAGTTCTATAATAAAAAATTCCCACTAGTATATGAAAGTGACAACATAGGAGACTCTTTATCATGAAGATCATGGTGCTATTTTTAAGCACAAGTGTGGAAAAGAGATAGTAGCATTGTCCCTTCCCTCTTTTCTCTCATATTTCTTTTAATTTGGTGGGCCTCTTTGGCCTCTTTTTTTATGGGCTTCTTTGGCCTCTTTAATTTTTTATAAAGTCCGAAGTCTCATCCCGACTTGTGGAGGAATCATCGTCTTCATCATCCTTTCCTCACTTGGGACAATGCTCTAATAAGGAAGATCATCACACTTTTATTGATTTACAACTCAAAAATTACAACTCAATACTTAGAACAAAATATGACTCTATATGAAGGCCTCCGGCGGTGTACCGGGATATGCAATGAATCAAGAGTGACATGTATGAAAAATTATGAAGGTGGCCTTGCCACAAATACGATGTTAACTACATGATCATGCAAAGAGCAATATGACAATGATGGAGCGTGTCATAATAAACGGAACGGTGGAAAGTTGCATGGCAATATATCTTGGAATGGCTATGGAAATGCCATAATAGGTAGGTATGGTGGCTGTTTGGAGGAAGGTAAATAATGGGTGCATGATACCGGCGAAAGTTGCGCGGCACAAGAGAGGCTAGCAAAGTGGAAGGGCGAGTGTGCGTATATCCATGGACTCACATTAGTCATAAAGAACTCATATACTTACTGCAAAAGTCTACTTGCCCTCAAAGCAAATTACTACTACTCATGCTCCTAGGGGGGAGGTTGGTAGAATTTAACCATCGCGCGCCCCGACCTCCACTCATAAGGAAGACAATTAAAAGAGCACCCCATACAACAAATTTGTCACACAACTTTTACCATACGTGCATGCTACGGGACTTGCCAACTTCAACACAAGTATTTCTAAATTTCATAATTACCCAACTAGCATGACTCTAACATTACCACCTTTATATCTCAAAACAATTATCAAGCATCAAATTGATCATAATGTTTAATGCACTTTCTATGATAGTTTTTATTATACCCAACTTGGATGCTCATCATTCTAGGACCAAATTTATAACCATAGCAAATACCATGTTGTTCTAAAAGACTCTCAAAATAATATAAGTGAATCATGAGAGATCAACAATTTGTTCAAAATTAAGCCATTGCAGTGCTCTAAAAGATATAAGTGAAGTACTAGAGCAAAAACTATCTAGCTCAAAAGATATAAGTGAAGCACATAGAGTGTTCTAATAAATTCTATCAAGTGGGCTTCTCCCAAAAGGTGTGTAAAGCAAGGATGATTGTGGTAATTTAAAAAGCAAATACTAATATCATACAAGACGCTCCAAGCAAAACACATATCATGTGGCGAATAAAAATATAGCTCGAAGTAAAGTTACCGATAGGCGAAGACGAAAGAGTTATCCTTGAATATCTTTGGGTGCCATGGTCATCCCCAAGCTTAGGCTATTGCCACTCCTTATTCCATAATCCATCAAATCTTTACCCAAAACTTGAAAACTTCACAACACAAAACTCAACAGGAAATCTCATAAGCTCCGTTAGTGCAAGAAAGAAAAACCACCACATAAGGTACTGTAATGAACTCATTATTTATTTATATTGGTGTTAAACCTACTGTATTCCAACTTCTCTATGGTTCATACCCTACATACTAGCCATAGATGCATCAAAATAAGCAAACAACACACGAAAAACAGAATCTGTCAAAAACAGAACAGTCTGTAGCAATCTGTAACTATCAAATAGTTATGGAACTCTAAAAATCCTACCAAAATAGTAAGTCCTGGGAAATTTGTCTATTGATCTACAGCAAAAATAATAAACGCAAAAGCACGTTTTTGTGAATTACTAAAATTATTTTCGTGCGTGCAAAGTTTCTGTTTTTCAGCAGAATCAAATTAACTATTACCATAGGTTATCCTATAGGTTCTACTTGGCACAAATACTAATTGACACATGAAAACACATCTAAATAGAAGGTAGATGAAATATTTATTACTAAACAGAAGCAAAAACAAAAAATAAAAATAAAATTGGGTTGCCTCCCAACTAGCGCTATTGTTTAACGCCCCAAGCTAGGCATAAAAGCGAGGATAGATCTAAGTAGCACCATCTTTGGCACTCAATTCATAAGTAGCTCGCATGATAGATTCATAAGGTAATTTAACTTTCTTTCTTGGAAAGTTCTCCATGCCTTTCCTTAATGGAAATTGGAATCTAATATTCCCTTCCTTCATATCAATAATTGCACCAATCGTTCTAAGGAAAGGTCTACCAAGAATAATAGGACATGAAAGATTACAATCTATATCAAGCACAATAAAATCCACGGGCACATAATTCCTATTTGCAACAATAGGAACATAATTGATTCTTCCCATAGGCTTCTTAATGGTGGAATCCGCAAGGTGCAAATTTAAAGAGCAATCATCAAAATCATGGAAGCCTAGAATATCACATAAAGTTTTCGGAATCGTGGAAACACTAGCACCCAAATCACACAAAGCATAACACTCATGATCTTTAATTTTAATCTTTATAGTAGGTTCCCACTCATCATAAAGTTTTCTAGGTATAGAAACTTCCAAGTTAAGTTTTTCATCATAAGATTGCATCAAGGCATCAACAATATGTTTGGTAAAAGCTTTATTTTGACTATAAGCATGAGGAGAATTCAACACGGATTGCAAAAAGGAAATACAATATATTAAAAAACAATGATCAAAATTAAATTCCTTGAAATCCAAGATAGTGTGTTCAATGCTATTTAAAGTCTTGACTTCTCCAATCCCACTTTTACCAGATTAAGCTTCAAGATCTAAAAACTCTGAATCATTGGGACACCTTTTAACTAAAGTTGACTCATCTCTAGTCCCATCATTATTAAGATTCATATTGCAAAACAAAGATTTAATAGGGGACACATCAATAACTTTTAGATCTTCATCATTATTTTCATGGAAACTAGAAGAACACGCTTTTACAAAGCAATCTTTCTTAGCACGCAATCTAGCGGTTCTTTCTTTGCACTCATCAATGGAAATTCGCATAGCTTTGAGAGACTCATTGATATAATGCTTAGGAGGAGTAGATCTAAGTTTCAAAGAATCAATATCAAGCGAAAGCCTATCAACATTCCTAGCCAAATCATCAACTTTAAGCAATTTTTCTTCAAGCAAAGCATTAAAATTCTTTTGAGAGATCATAAATTCGTTAACACTATTCTCAAAATCAGAGGGCATCTTATTAAATTACCATAAGAACTATTATAGGAATTTCCATAATTATTAGAGGAATTACTAGGGAACGGTCTAGGATTAAAGTTTCCTCTATAAGCATTGTTGCCAAAATTATTCCTACCAACAAAATTCACATCCATAGATTCATTATTATTCTCAATCAAAGTAGACAAAGGCATATCATTGGGATCAATAGGAGCACTCTTAGTAGCAAACAATTTAATAAGTTCATCCATCTTTCCACTCAAAACATTAATTTCTTCTATAGCATGCACTTTCTTACTAGTAGATCTTTCGGTGTGCCATTGAGAATAATTAGCCATAATATTATCAAGGAGTTTAGTACCTTCTCCTAAGGTGATTTCCATAAACGTGCCTTCTGCGGCCGAATCTAAAAGATTTCTAGAAGCAAAATTCAATCCGGCATAAAAAATTTGTATGAGCATCCATAAATTCAAACCATGAGTAGGGCAATTGCGAATCATCAATTTCATTCTTTCCCAAGATTGGGAAACATGCTCATGATCAAGTTGTTTAAAATTCATAATATCATTCCTAAGAGAGATGATCTTAGCAGGAGGAAAATACATAGATATAAAAGCATCTTTGCACGTATTCCACGAATCAATACTATTCTTAGGCAAAGACGAAAACCAAACTTTAGCACGATCTCTAAGTGAAAACGGAAATAATTTCAATTTAACAATATCATTATCCATATCTTTCTTCTTTTGCATCTCACACAAATCAACAAAGTTGTTTAGATGGGTAGCGGCATCTTCACTAGGAAGGCCAGAGAATTGATCTTTCATAACAAGATTTAGCAAAGCAGCATTGATTTAACAAGACTCAACATCATTAAAAGGAGCAATCGGAGTACTAAGAAAATCATTATTATTGGTATTAGAAAAATCACACAATTTGGTATTATCTTGCGCCATCGCGACAAGTAATCCAACACACAAGCAAACAAAAAGGCAAGCGAAAGAGAGAGGAGATTGGGAAAGAGAGGGCGGATAAAACGACAAGGGTGAAGTGGGGGAGAGGAAAATGAGAGGCAAATGGCAAATAACATAATGCGAGGGAGATGAGTTTGTGATGGGTACTTGGTATATCTTGACTTGAGCGAAGACCTCCCTGGCAATGGCGCCATAAATCCTTCTTGCTACGTCTTGAGCTTGCGTTGGTTTTACTTGAAGAGGAAAGGGTGATGCAGCAAAGTAGCGTAAGTATTTCCCTCAGTTTTTGAGAACCAAGGTATCAATCTAGTAGGAGGCTCCTGAGAAGTCCCACGCACCTACACAAACAAACAAGAACTCGCAACCAACACAATAAAGGGGTTGTCAATCCCTTCACGGCCACTTGCGAAAGTGAGATCTGATAGACATAATATGATAAGATAAATATTTTTGATATTTTTATGATGTAGATTGGAAAAGTAAAGATGCAAATAAAAGTAAATAGAAAGCTTATATGATAAAAGATAGACCTGGGGGCCATAGGTTTCACTAGTGGCTTCTCTCAAGATAACATAAGTATTACGGTGGGTGAACAAATTACTGTCGAGCAATTGATAGAAAAGCGAATAATTATAAGATTATCTAGGCATGATCATGTATATAGGCATCACGTCCGTGACAAGTAGACCGACTCCTGCCTGCATCTACTACTATTACTCCACACATCGATCGCTATCCAGCATGCATCTAGAGTATTAAGTTCATAAAGAACAGAGTAACACATTAAGAAAGATGACATGATGTAGAGGGATAAACTCATGCAATATGATATAAACCCCATCTTTTATCCTCGATGGCAACAATACAATACGTGCCTTGCTGCCCATGCTGTCACTGGGAAAGGACACCGCAAGATTGAACCCAAAGCTAAGCACTTCTCCCATTGCAAGAAAGATCAATCTAGTAGGCCAAACCAAACTGATAATTCAAAGAGACTTGCAAAGATAACTTAATCACACATAAAAGAATTCAAAGGAGATTCAAACATTTCTCGTAGATAAACTTGATCATAAACCCACAATTCATCGGATCTCGACAAACACACTGCAAAAAGAGTTACATCGAATAGATCTCCAAGAAGATCGAGGAGAACTTTGTATTGAGATTCAAAGAGAGAGAAGAAGCCATCTAGCTAATAAGTATGGACCCGAAGGTCTGTGGTAAACTACTCACAACTCATCGGAAGGGCCTTGGAGATGATGTAGAGGCCCTCCGTGGTCGATTCCCCCTCCGGCGGAGCACCGGCGAAGACTCCAAGATGGGATCTCGCGGATACAAAAGGTTGCGGCGGTGGAAATAGTTTTTCGTGGTGCTCCTCGATGGGTTCAGGGTATGTGGGTATATATAGGAGGATGAAGTAGGTTGGTGGACGCTCGAGGGGCCCACGAGGGCGGGGGGCGCGCCCACCTATAGGGGGCACGCCGGTCACCCTCGTGGCCGCCTCCTCTGTTGCTTGACGTCCACTCCAAGTCCCCTGGATCACGTTTGTTCCAAAAAGATTGCTTCCGAAGGTTTCATTCCGTTTGGACTCCATTTGATATTCCTTTTCTTCGAAACACTAAAATAGGCAAAAAAACAGCAATTCGGGCTGGGCCTCCGGTTAGTAGGTTAGTCCCAAAAATGATAAAAAAGTGTGAAATAAAGCCCATAAACATCCAAAATGGGTAATATAATAGCATGGAACAATCAAAAATTATAGATACATTGGAGACGTATCATGTTCCACTTGATAACCCTTGAAGTGCCCAGCAATAGCGTCAACCTCGCGACGGTAAGCCACCATGAGTGGATCCTTAGAATCCCATTTGCCTGAAACTTGCTGAGCCACCAAGTCTGAGTCGCCGAAACATCTCACCTAGCTTAAATTCATCTCCTTAGCCATCCAAAGACCATGGAGCAAGGCTTCATACTCAGCTGCATTGTTAGTACAAGGAAACATCAACCTTAAAACATAACAAAACTTGTCACCTCGAGGGGAAGCTAAGACCACTCCAGCCCCCGAGCCTTCCAAATTCCTGGACCCATCAAAGTGAATAGTCCAATATGTGTTATCTGGCTTTTCTTCAGGCATCTGCAGCTCTGTCCAGTCATTGATGAAATCCACAAGTGCTTGAGACTTGATGGTCGTGCGAGGCATATACTTCAAACCATGAGGTCCAAGCTCAATGGCCCACTTGGCTACCTGACCTGTGGCTTCTTTGTTTTGAATAATGTCCCCTAAGGGAGCAAAACTAACCACAGTGATGGGATGACCCAAAAAATATTGCTTATGCTTCTGACTAGCCATGAACACCCCATAAACGAGCTTCTGCCAGTACGGATACCTCTGCTTGGACTCAATGAGTACTTCACTAATATAGTAATCCGGCCGTTGAACCGAATATTCCTTGCTTGCTTCCTTCCGTTCCACCACAACAGCTACGCTGACAGCCCGGGCGTTAGCAGGCACATATAATTACATTGGCTCTTTATCAATGGGAGCAACAAGGACCGGCGGCTCAGCTAGCTGTTTCTTCAAGGCTTCAAACGCGTCATTAGCAGCATCACACCAGACAAAGTGATCTGTTTTCTTCATCTTCTCGTACAGTGGTATGGCCTTCTCACCCAACCGGCTTATGAACCGGCTTAAGGTAGCAATACGACCCGCCAGACGTTGAACATCATTGATACACGCCAGCTTTGCCAAGGAGGTAATGGCCTTGATCTTCTCCGGGTTAGCTTCAATGCCTCTGTTAGAAATCAGAAAATGTTGGGGAACGCAGTAATTTCAAAAATTTCCTACGCACACGCAAGATCATGGTGATGCATAGCAAAGAGAGGGGAGAGTGTTGTCCACGTACCCTCATAGACCGTAAGAGGAAGCGTTATGACAACGTGGTTGATGTAGTCGTACGTCTTCACGATCCGACCGATCTTAGTACCGAAAGCACGGCACCTCCATGATCTGCACACGTTCGGCGCGGTGATGTCCTACAAACTCACAATCCAGCAGGGTGTCGAGGGAGAGTTTCGTCAGCACGACGGCGTGATGATGACGATGATGAAGCTACCGACGCAAGGCTTCGCCTAAGCACCGCAACAATATGACCGAGGTGGATTATGGTGGAGGGGGGCATCGCACACGGCTAAGAGATCAATGATCAACTTGTGTGTCTATGGGGTGCCCCCTCCTCCGTATATAAAGGAGTGGAGGAGGGGGAGGGCCGGCCCTCCTATGGCGCGCCCCATGGGGAGTCCTACTCCCATCGGGAGTAGGATTCCCCCTTCCCTAGTTGGACTAGGAGTGGAAGGAAGGGGGAGAGAGGGGGGGAGGAAAGGGGCGGCCGGCCCCCCATCCAATTTGGATTGGGCTTGAGGGGGGCGCGCCCCTCCGATGCCTCCCTCTCTTCTCTCCCACTATGGCCCAATAAGGCCCATATACCTCCCGGGGGGTTCCGGTAACCTCCCGGTACTTCGGTATATGCCCGAACTCACCCGGACCATTCTGACGTCCAAATATAGTCGTCCAATATATCAATCTTTATGTCTCGACCATTTAAAGACTCCTTGTCATGTCCGTGATCATATCCGAGACTCCGAACTACCTTCGGTACATCAAAACACATAAACTCATAATATCGATCGTCACCGAACTTTAAGCATGCGGACCCTACGTGTTCGAGAACTATGTAGACATGACCGAGACACGTCTCCGGCCAATAACCAATAGCGGAACCTGGATGCTCATATTGGCTCCCACATATTCTACGAAGATCTTTATTGGTCAAACCGCATAACAACATACGTTGTTCCCTTTGTCAACGTTATGTTACTTGCCCAAGATTCGATCGTCGGTCTCTCAATACCTAGTTCAATCTCATTACCGGCAAGTCTCTTTACTCTTTCCGTAATGCATCATCCCGCAACTAACTCATAGTTACATTGCTTGCAAGGCTTATAGTGATGTGCATTACCGAGAGGGCCCAGAGATACCTCTACGACAATCGTAGTGACAAATCCTAATCTCGATCTATGCCAACTCAACAAACACCATCGGAGACACCTGTAGAGCACCTTTATAATCACCCAGTTACGTTGTGACGTTTGGTAGCACACAAAGTGTTCCTCCGGTATTCGGGAGTTGCATAATCTCATAGTCATAGGAACATGTATAAGTCATGAAGAAAGCAATAGCAACATACTAAACGATCAATTGCTAAGCTAGTCAATCACATCATTCTCTAATGATGTGATCCCGTTTTTGAAATGACAACTTATGTCTATGGCCAGGAAACTTAACCATCTTTGATTAACGAGCTAGTCAAGTAGAGGCATACTAGTGACACTTTGTTTTCTCTATGTATTCACACATGTACTAAGTTTCCAGTTAATACAATTCTAGCATGAATAATAAACATTTATCATGATGTAAGGAAATATATAAATAACAACTTTATTATTGCCTCTAGGGCATATTTCCTTTAGTCTCCCACTTGCACTAGAGTCAATAATCTAGATTACATTGTGATGATTCTAACACCCATGGAGTCTTGGTGCTGATCATGTTTTGCTCGTGATAGAGGCCTAGTCAAGGGGTCTGCAACATTCAGATCCGTATGTATCTTGCAAATCTCTATTCCCCTTCCGACACATGATGATGGATGGAATTGAAGGGTCTCTTGATGTGCTTGGTTCTCTTGTGAAATCTAGATTCCTTTGCCAAGGCAATGGCTCCATTATTGTCACAAAAGATTTTCATTGGACCCGATGCACTAGGTATGACTCCTAGACCGGATATGAACTCCTTCATCCAGACTCCTTCACTTGCTGCTTCCGAAGCAGCTATGTACTCTGCTTCACACGTAGATCCTGCCACGACGCTTTGCTTAGAACTGCACCAACTTACAGCTCCACCATTCAATATAAATACGTATCCGGTCTGTGACTTAGGGTCATCCGGATCAGTGTCCAAGCTTGCATCGACGTAACCATTTACGACAAGCTCTTTGTCAGCTCCATAAACAAGAAACATATCCTTGGTCCTTTTCAGGTATTTCAGGATGTTCTTGACCGTTGTCCAGTAAAACTAATAGCAAGGCACACATCAGGTCTGGTACACACCATTGCATACGTGATAGAGCCTATGGCTGAAGCATAGGGAACATCTTTTATTTTCTCTCTATCTTCTGTAGTGGTCGGGCATTGAGTCTAACTCAACTTCACACCTTGTAACACAGGCAAGAAATCTTTCTTTGCTTGATCCATTTTGAACTTCTTCAAAACTTCATCAAGGTATGTACTTTGTGAAAGTCCAATCAGGCGTCTTGATCTATCTCTATAGATCTTAATGCCCAATATATAAGCAGCTTCACCAAGGTCTTTCATTGAAAAACTCTTGTTCAAGTATCCTTTTATGCTATCCAGAAATTCTATATCATTTCCAATCAGTAATATGTCATCCACATATAATATTAGAAATGCTACAGATCTCCCACTCACTTTCTTGTAAATATAGGCTTCTCCAAAAGTCTGTATAAAACCATATGTTTTGACCACACTATCAAAATGTTTATTGCAACTCCGAGAGGCTTGCACCAGTCCATAAATGGATCACTGGAGCTTGCACACTTTGTTAGCATCCTTTGGATCAATAAAACCTTTGGGTTGCATCATATACAACTCTTCTTCCAGAAATCCATTCAGGAATGCAATCTTTACATCCGTTTGCCAAATTTCATAATCATAAAATGCAGCAATTGCTAACATGATTCGGACAGACTTAAGCATCACTACTAGTGAGAAGGTCTCATCGTAGTAACTGCTACGTCTTGAGCTTGTGTTTGTTTTCCTAGAAGAGGAAAGGGTGATGCAGCAATAGTAGCGTAAGTATTTCCCTCAGTTTTTTTAGAACCAAGGTATCAATCCAGTAGGAGGCTCCTCAAAAGTCCCACGCACCTACACAGACAAACAAAGAACTCGCAACCAATGCAATAAAGGGGTTGTCAATCCCTTCACGACCACTTGCAAAAGTGGGATCTGATAGAGATAGTATGATAAGATAACTATATTTTTGGTATTTTATGATATAGATTGGAAAAGTAAAGATGCAAATAAAAGTAGATTGAAAGCTTAGATGATAAAAGATAGACCCGGGGGCCATAGGTTTCACTAGTGGCTTCCCTCAAGATAGCATAAGTATTACGGTGGGTGAACAAATTACTGTCGAGCAATTGATAGAAAAGCAAATAATTATGAGATTATCTAGGCATGATAATGTATATAGGCATCACGTCCGTGACAAGTAGACCGACTCCTGCCTGCATCTACTACTATTACTCCACACATCGACCACTATCCAGCATGCATCTAGAGTATTAAGTTCATAAGAACAGAGTAACGCATTAAGAAAGATGACATCATGTAGAGGGATAAACTCATGCAATATGACATAAACCCCATCTTTTTATCCTTGATGGCAACAATACAATACATGCCTTGCAACCCCTATTGTCACTGGGTAAGGACACCGCAAGATTGAACCCAAAGCTATGCACTTCTCCCATTGCAAGAAAGATCAATCTAGTAGGCCAAACCAAACTGATAATTCGAAGAGACATGCAAAGACAACTCAATCATACATAAAGGAATTCAGAGGAGATTCAAATATTTCTCATAGATAAACTTGATCATAAACCCACAATTCTTCGGATCTCAACAAACACACCGCAAAAAGAGTTACATCGAATAGATCTCCACAAGAGAGGGGGAGAACATGGTATTGAGATCCAAAAAGAGAGAAGAAGCCATCTAGCTAATAACTATGGACCCAAAGGTCTATGGTAAACTACTCACAACTCATCGGAAGGGCTATGGTGTTGATGTAGAAGCCCTCCGTGGTCGATTCCCCCTCCGACGGAACGGCGGCGAAGGCTCCAAGATGGGATCTCGCGGATACAGAAGGTTACGACGGTTGAAATTGTTTTTCGTTGGCTCTTTGGATGTTTCCGGGGTACGTGGGTATATATAGGAGGAAGAAGTAGGTCGGTGGCCGCCCGAGGGGCCCACGAGATAGTGGGGCGCACCCTGTAGGGGTGGGCGCGCCCTCCACCCTCGTGGCCGCCTCGTCTGCTTCTTGACTTTCACTCCAAGTCCTCTGGATCATGTTCGTTCCAAAAATCACGCTCCCGAAGGTTTCATTCCGTTTGGACTCCGTTTGATATTCCTTTTCTTCGAAATACTGAAATAGGCAAAAAAACAGCAATATGGGTTGGGCCTCCGGTTAGCAGGTTAGTCCCAAAAATGATATAAATGTGTAAAATAAAGCCCATAAACATCCAAAAGGGGTAATATAATAGCATGGAACAATAAAAAATTATAGATACATTGGAGCCGTATCAAGCATCCCCAAGCTTAATTCTTGCTCGTCCTCGAGTAGGTAAATGATAAAAACAGAATTTTTGATGTGGAATGCTACCAGCATAATTCTCAATGTAATTTTCTTTATTGTGGCATGAATTTTCAGATCCAAATGATTCAAAATAAAAGTTCATATTGACATAAGAAATAGTAATACTTCAAGCATGCTAATCAAAGCAATCATGTCTTCCCAAAATAACATGGCTAAAGAAAGTTATCCCTACAAAATCATATAGTCTGGCTGTTGCTCTATCTTCATCACACAAAGTATTTAACCATGCACAACCCCGATGACAAGCCAAGCAATTGTTTCATACTTTAGTGATCTCAAACTTTTTCAACTTTCATGCAATACATGAGCGTGAGCCATGGACATAGCACTATATGTGGAATAGAATGGTGGTTGTGGAGAAGACAAAAAGGAGAAGATAGTCTCACATCAACTAGGCGTATCAACGGGTTATGGAGATGCCCATTAATAGATATCAATGTGAGTGAGTAGGGGTTGCCATGCAACGGATGCACTAGAGCTATAAATGTATGAAAGCTCAACAAAAGAAACTAAGTGGGTGTGCATCCAACTTGCTTGCTCACGAAGACCTAGGGCATTTTGAGTAAGCCCATCGTTGGAATATACAAGCCAAGTGCTATAATGTAAAATTCCCACTAGCATATGAAAGTGACAACATAGGAGACTCTCTATCATGAAGATCATGGTGCTACTTTGAAGAACAAGTGTGGTAAAAGGATAGTAGCATTGTCCCTTCTCTCTTTTTCTCTCATTTTTTTCTTTTATCCCTTTTTTTCTTCTTTTTTTCTTTTGGCCTTTCTCCTTTTTTTTCTTCTGGCCTTTCTCCTTTTTTTTCTTTTGTAAAGTCCGAAGTATCATCCCGACTTGTGGGGGAATCATAGTCTCCATTATCCTTTCGTCACTGGGACAATGCTCTAATAATGAAGATCATCACACTTTTATTTACTTACAACTCAAGAATTACAACTCAAAACTTAGAACAAGATATGACTCTATATGAATGCCTCCGGCGGTGTACTGGGATATGCAATGAATCAAGAGTGACATGTATGAAAATTATGAAGGTGGCCTTGCCACAAATACGATGTCAACTACATGATCATGCAAAGAGCAATATGACAATGATGATGCGTGTCCTTTAAACGGAACGGTGGAAAGTTGCATGGCAATATATCTCGGAATGGCTATGGAAATGCCATAATAGGTAGGTATGTGATACGTCTCCAACGTATCTATAATTTATGAAGCATTCATGCTATTTTATTATCTGTTTTGAATGATTACGGGCTTTATTATACACTTTTATATTACTTTTGGGACTAACCTATTAACCAGAGGCCCAGCCCATATTGCTGTTTTATTGCCTGCTTCAGTATTTCGAAGAAAAGGAATATCAAACGGAGTCCAAACGGAATGAAACCTTCGGCAACATGATTTTTTGGAAGAATATCACCCTAGAGGCTTGGAGATCAAGTCAGAAGACCCTCGAGGAGCCCAGAAGATAGGGGGCACGCCCCCCCTACAGGGCGCGGCCCCCTGTTTCGTGGACCCCTCGAGCAACCCCCGACCGAGTTCTTTCTCCTATATAACCCTACGTACCCTAAAACCATCAAATATCAAGATAGATCGGGAGTTCCGCCGCCGCAAGCCTCTATAGCCACAAAAAACCTCTCGGGAGCCCGTTCCGGCACCCTCCTGGAGGGGGAATCCATCACCGGTGGCCATCTTCATCATCCCGGCGCTCTCCATGACGAGGAGGGAGTAGTTCACCCTCGGGACTGAGGGTATGTACCAGTAGCTATGTGTTTGATCTCTCTCTCTCTCTCTCTCTCTCTCTCGTGTTCTCTCTATGGCACGATCTTGATGTATTGCGAGCTTTGTTATTATAGTTGGATCTTATGATGTTTCTCCCCCTCTACTCTCTTGTGATGAATTGAGTTTCCCTCTTGAAGTTATCTTATCGGATTGCGTCTTTATTTGAGAACACTTGATGTATTTCTTACCGTGTTTATCTGTGGTGACAATGGGATATCACGTTCCACTTGATGTATGTTTTGGTGACCAACTTGCGGGTTCCGCCCATGAACCTATGCATAGGGGTTGGCACACGTTTTCTTGACTCTCCGGTAGAAACTTTGGGGCACTCTTTGAAGTACTTTTATGTTGGTTGGATGAGTCTGAGATTGTGTGATGCATATTGTATAATCATGCCCACGGATACTTGAGGTGACAATGGAGTATCTAGGTTACATTAGGGTTTTGGTTGATTTGTGTCTTGAGGTGTTATTCTAGTATGAACTCTTTAATAGATCGATCCGAAAGAATAACTTTGAGGTGGTTTCGTACCCTACCATAATCTCTACGTTTGTTCTCCGCTATTAGTGGCTTTGGAGTGACTCTTTGTTGCATGTTGAGGGATTGCTATATGATCTATCTATCTTATTATTGTTGAGAGAACTTGCACTAGTGAAAGTATGAACCCTAGGCCTTGTTTCCTATCATTGCAATACCGTTTACGCTCTCTTTTATCATTAGTTACCTTGCTGTTTTTATTATTTTCAGATTACAAAAACCTATATCTACTATCCATATTGCACTTGTATCACCATCTCTTCGCCGAACTAGTGCACCTATACAATTTACCATTGTATTGGGTGTGTTGAGGACACAAGAGACTCTTTGTTATTTGGTTGCAGGGTTGTTTGAGAGAGACCATCTTCATCCTACGCCTCCCACGGATTGATAAACCTTAGGTCATCCACTTGAGGGAAATTTGCTACTGTCCTACAAACCTGTGCACTTGCAGGCCCAACAACGTCTACAAGAAGAAGGTTGTGTAGTAGACATCAAGCTCTTTTCTGGCGCTGTTGCCGGGGAGGTGAGTGCTTGAAGGTATATCTTTAGATCTTGCAATCGAATCTTTTTGTTTCTTGTTTTATCACTAGTTTAGTTTATAAAAGAAAATTACAAAAACAATGGAGTTAAGTTTGTCTCATACGCTTCGTCTTTTTAATATCTTCCATGAGTTTGATGTAAAGGAAAATTGTGCTCAATTGGTAGAACAAGAATGCATTAAAATGCTTGGTACTGAATCTTTGAATGATGGGCATGATTGCAATGTTGTTAGTATGAACTCTTCGAATATCCATAGTACTAATGATGATTGCACTAGTTATGATGAAAATGTCTCCTATAAGCATGTTGATTTTTGTGGAGTAGATTGGATTTGCATGCACACACCAAATAGAGAAAATAGATATTGCAAGAGCCATAAGTATTTAAAAACTAAAGGTTTGCAAGAAAGTCTTGATGAGTGTGCTAGAAGATTCAATATTTTTCGTGCTCCTTGTGAACTTTGCAATGAACATGGTCATTTAAATCTCCAATGCAAATTGTTTTATGATCGAATCGTGTCCAAAAATTGTGATAGCTTGATTACCCTTGGGCATCATAAAGAGCTTAGTCTTCTTTTGGGGTATGAAGAAATGAAACGTATAACTGAGGGTATTCCAAAATTTAATCTTGATAGATTTCTTGATTTTTATCTAGAGGATATTTATATGTTTTGTGCGGTGAATTGCATTGAAAACCCTTATATTGCCAATTACATAAAGAAAAGAAAGCAAATAGAAGATGATGAGAATACTAATGAAAGGGAAGAGACTTCCCAATCTCCTCCTATTATTTCTTATGATGAATCAGGTAACTAGGAGGAGCTTTCTATTCAACCAATCTCATCAATAAGGAGCTCAAAGAGGAAGGTTGAACCCACACATAATGTGAAGAAGAAAAAGAAAAGAAGGAGCAACAAAGGTAGAAAGGTATCCCTCCCAAGTGATGTTGCTCCTACTACTCATTGTGATGATGATAATTGCTTTACTATTGGTGCTATCCATATTTTTAACGATGAGAGTGATTATGCTTATGATATGAAAGGGCCCAAGCTTGGGGAAGCTATGTTTGATGAGGATGAAATAGTTGAGAATATATTTGCTGAAATTAATGTTTGTCCCAAGCTTGGGGATGCTATGTTTAATGAAGATGATATTTTTAGCATCCCAAGTTTTGATATGCAAAGTTGTTATGATGATAGCATGTGTCGGATTTCGGGTTGCGGCAGACCCTTGAGGTGCGAACACTGGGGTGCGCGTGGAGATCACACCCTCAGCCTACCCATGTTTTACCGCCTCGCTAGGATCTAAACTACTCGAAGAACAACACAAGGGACACAAGATTTATACTGGTTCAGGCCACCATTGTGGTGTAATACCCTACTCCAGTTTGTGGTGTGTGGATTGCCTCTGGGGCTGATGAGGAACAATACAGGGGAAGAACAGCCTCGCGAGGGTCTGTTCTTGGTTGGTGCGATCAACTGCTAGGAGGGTTCAGTCGCCTCTCTCTCTCTCTTTGTGTCTTTCTATCCTTGTTCTCTCGATCTGTCCAGATGCCTCTGGATTCCTCTCCCCATCCTGTGGGTGGTGTTGGGGATATACATAACAGGTAGGCCCATCAAGGGTCGAAATATCATGAAGCATGGGGTCCACACAACATGTGGGTCCAGGTCAATTTCATACAGACACACTATCCACTCGGACAAGCAGCATACTATCCACTCGACCAAGCAACATACCATCCACTCGGATGACAGTTCACCACTCGACCGTACGACTCACTCGGATATACGAAGACCAGCAGGCAGCAAAGCAGTCGGCATCTTTCTAATAGTGAGGGCTTAATAGTGAGCTGGCATTATGGCATTCATACCCCACTTTGTAACATAGGAGGTGAGGGGGTGGCGCACTCTATATAAGCCACCCCCACCACTAGACTGGGGGGGGGGGGCCTTTTCTTCCACCTCTCTCTCTTTTCACCATTAGTCTCAGGACTTAGCTCAGGCATGGGGATCCGTTCCTCGCTCACACACACATTGTAATCTCCGGATATATACTCAGATAAAACAAAGCCTCTCCGGAGCACGAGACGTAGGGTTGTTATCTCCATCGTGAGAGGCCCGAACTCGCTAAAACCACCGTGTCACCCATATGCATCTCGATAGATCATGCTCCGTTACCCTATACCTTATTATTGTCGGAATCATTCCCACGACAGTTGGCGCCCACCGTGGGGCATGGCGTTTATCGAACCGTTATGCAAATGGTTTTCTTTCTTCAATGTTCGTCCGCCGATCAACAATCATCAAGGGAAGATCTGATCCAAGATGTTTCGGACATCACTCCATTCACAGGGAGTCATGATACTCTTCGTACAGAGGGATCAGGAAGTCTCATTCCATACTATTTATTCTTTACAATCGATCATCGACGATCTAACAAATCTGTTGGTTTTCTTCCTGTATGAACAATCACCTGGGATCTTGTTATTGCTATTGTACAGATCAAACAAAAGAAAAAAAAGGAGCACGGATGCTGGCCACGAGCCCAACCACGACAGCTCTTTTCTCCAATCGATCTTTCAACAGCGACGATGGCCTTCGCGGTACACGCTTGGACTCAACTGCGCGACGGCGACCCCCGCAGCGGACGCACGGCCCCGACGCGACGCTGACGTCTGGACTGGCCACGTCCCGGACCACAGCGCTCCTCCGAGCGGTCGACTGCAGGACGCAGCCACCGGATCGACTCAGCGTCGTCTCAAGCTCTGCCTGCGCAGCCTCACAGGAGAAGGCCGCCCCGTACTCGGATCTATCGCAGGCCGCCTCACCTCGCGTTGGATCAATGAGCGGGCCGCCGCCGTGGCCGACCAGGGAGCCCAGCCCCGCCTTCCTCTTTCGCCCTAATCTTAATTCCATCCCATTCATTTCCTGCATGCAGGGAATAAATGGCCACGGGAAAAGGAAAACGTCCCTAGCATGCATAACGGAATTTTAACTCTTGCTAATTAGCATTAATGCCTCTTGCATGCAGATCGGGCGTGCAGATTCTGGGCGTTGGGCAACACTTTAAATGCGTTGAATAGGGACCAATCCTTCAATGCGTTGGACGTGGACTCGGCCACCCACACGCCGTCGCTCAGCTACACACGCCAGCGTCACTCGGCCGCCCGTACGCCATCGTTCAGCTGGACTCGGCCGCCCGTACGACTCAGCCACCCCGTGCATCACACTCGGCTGGACATTTTCTTGTCAGTCATCACTTTGCGGGACACGTCTACTTCACTCGGACGCCCCGTGCATGGTCTCTTCGCGGGACACGTCTATTTCGACGCCCCGTGCATCGTCACATCGCCGGCAACACACGCTGTCTCATCGTCTGCGCCTCTTTCATCTGCATCGGCTACATGAGAGAGTACGTACCCCTCTAACCCAAGTGCATGTCATGGGCCAGTTACCATTTCATTAAGATAATCACCTCATTAAGCGGCCAATTAGGCATCCGTTATCTAATTATGGTGATTGATGCTCCGGCCTTTCCCGCAAATTAATGTCTTAATAGCCCATCTTTCAGTTTCCACACCGATTAATGTGTGCATGCATCCACGGCCATCCGTGGTCTTTACTCCCTGCAAAATACTGGCATCCATGCATACATGCACGGCCATCCGTGGTCTTTACTCCCTGCAAAATACTGGCATCCATGCATGGACACTTTAGTCCAGCAAAAAATATTCGTGGATGTACTAACTTGCAGGCTTACTGAGACGAACGACGTCGATCAACCAACTCGCCATTTACTCCACTCGGCTGATGGTGTGGCGACCGGATCGCAGCCCAACTGTGATTCACTCGACCGATTCACCTTTTCAGTTGGATGGCTAGCTCACTCGGACCGAACATGATCACTGGCGCTCAGCCGCCCATGCGTTGCCACTCGACCGTCCTGCACGCGGTCACTAAGCTGCTCGCATCTTCATCAACTTGCCAGACCGCGCACGCATCATCACTCCGCGGAACGCGTCCACTTCACTCAGACGCCCCACGCGTGGCCACTCTGCGGGACGCCTCTACTTCACTCAAAGGCCCCGCGCATCGTCACTCCGCGGAATGTGCCCGCTTCACTCAGACGCCCCGCACGTCGCCACTCCGCGGGACGGCTCTACTTCACCCGGAGACCCCGTGCATCGTCACTCCGCTGAATGCATTCACTTCACTCGGCCGCCCCGCGCGTCGCCACTCGGTTGGTCACCATATCACCATTCGGCCGCCCCGCATGTCGCC
>NC_041385.1:196370716-196473846 GCF_002162155.2 Triticum dicoccoides | reverse complement strand
CATAACCACTCGGCCGCCCCGCGCGTCGCCATCGGTTGGTCACCTGATCACTACTCGGCCGCCCCGCGCATCGCCGTCGCCAAAATCCCCCAGTGGGTGACTTAGCTGCAGTCCAGTACTCGCCTAAGTTTGAAAAAAAAATCCTACCGAGTGGAGAGCAAACCTCCCACTCGGGGGCTTAGCTGCAGTCCAGTACTCGCCTAAGTTTGAAAAAATCCGACCGAGTGGAGAGCAAACCTCCCACTCGGGGGCTTAGCTGCAGTCCAGTATTCGCCTAAGTTTGAAAAAAATCCTACCGAGTGGAGAGCAAACCTCCCACTCGGGGGCTTAGCTGCAGTCCAGTACTCGCCTAAGTTTGAAAAAAATCCTACCGAGTGGAGAGCAAACCTCCCACTCGGGGGCTTAGCTGCAATGCAGTACTCGCCTAAGTGTTTGAAATCCTACCGAGTGGAGAGCAAGCCTCCCACTCGGAGGCTTAGCTGCAGTCCAAGGACTCGCCTAAGTAGCCAAAATCCGACTGAGACAAGAGCAAACCTCTGATTCAAGGAACTGCATCACAAGTATAATGTGCGCTCCATCCCTATCCGCAAGGACACCAAGACGAAGGTCGACTGTCACCATCGCCTCATCACCGCTCGGCCGCCTCGCGCGTCGAAGCTCGGTTGGTCGCCTCATCACCACTCGGCCACTCACGCGCCTTCAGACAGCTAAGTCATTTTACATTCTGTTATTTCCGAGTATCCCATAATTCACACATTACCTTCACTCGAAGGTCACACCACCGAGTGTACCTCTACGCTCGGCTGCTTATTTTCACATACTTGCTTAGTACTGGTTATGTGACTCCCTAGTCCAGCTTTCATTTTTTCGCATACATCATTCATGAACACCACGTGTCGTTCTTAATTTCGAGTTTGCATCGGTCCTCCGGGGCTGCAACTTAGTCAAAACACTACACTTCCATTTTATTTGAGCCAATATTCCAATGAGTTCGGTCGGATCCATCGCTTCGACAAGTTCGAACTGATCCTTCGCTCTTTCAGACTCTTGCTGGTTAACCAGCAAGCCCCTTGCACTCCCAGCGGGTGTCTATGGGTGTTATTCACACAAATCATTTGAGCACACACCGAATTTCCTCGAGAAATTATTTCGTTGGCTTGTGTCAATTTTTACACAAGTTACGTGATCACTCGATGGCCCTATTCGCCAACTTCATCGCTGCTCGGACTCGGTCACCGTACCGGTCCTAGTGCACCACAACACCTACCCTGTCGCTCTGTTGACTTCAAACACATCCGGCCAACCCCTCTGAGGAATCCTCTTCATCGTATCAATGATATAGACCTCGTCAGGCATGAGAAAGATAAGTCCCTTTTATAATCAAATTTCACACTTCACTCTTTTGCGAGTTTGCCTCTTTCGAGCATCACTCGGAAGGTTCTCCTCATCTTTACCCGAGTCTAACTCAATGAATTGCAAATCATCCATTCAAAACCATATTTCTCGTGTTCCGACATGTCCGTTGCAAAGCCTGTAGCACGCTCGGGAGCTACGCCGCACTCGGGGGCTGCATCTCATTTGGAATGACACTCTCCTGAGTGGTTGACTACTTCATCACCTGGCAGATCCTTCACTTCAACAAATGCATCCGATCCGCCACTTCGACAAGTTTAGTAATCACCCAGACGCTCTGCACGCCATCTTCATTCCTACTCAGACTCAGTTGTCACGCCGGTCTTGTTGCGTCGCAACCACACTACACCAAACTCGTCACTACATAAGCTTCGAAAGCATTCGACTAAGTCCTCCGAGGACCATTTTCACCGTCCGGTGACACACGACTTCGCCTTAGCCGCTTCGCGCGCCGCCATTCGGTTGTGCACGTCTTCACCACTCGGCTGCCCCGTGCATCTTCACTTGGCTAGATATGTAGTCCTACATTCGACCACTTCACACGTCATCACCATTCGACCGCCCCGTGCATCGTCACTCGGTTGTACACATCATCACCCCTCTGCCGCCTCGTGCGTCACCATCAGTTGGACATGTCTTTACCTCTACACCCCCAGCACGGGAACGGCTAAGTTACTCATATGGTCAAACCTCATATCACACTCTGTAGCAAGCTTACCTCCTTCGAGCATCACTCGGGGGCTACGCATGGCAGTTGGCCATGTCATCCTCAGGGGTTACGCCCATTTGGTCAACCTGTTGATCACATCAGGAATATTCTTCTGACCATACATGCTCGGTTCGCCGAAGATCTATAAGTGAAGCACGTCCACTTGGATAAATACCCCTTTCATGCAAAAGGGTAAAAATGAAGCGCCATCGCTGAATCGTATAGGCAACCTTACTCGTCGAACATCGTTCGTACAACCACCTCGTTACGCATCCATCCGATTGATTCAATTCCAGACAAAGATATTTGCCGTGCCAACTACATGGAGGTTTACCGAGAGACTTAAACCCTCTGCCAGACTCATCTAGTCTGACAGAGGCTCGGGGACTACACCCAGTGGGTGCACTCAGCGTGCCCCCACTAGAAGAGAACTCAGAAAGAAACATTTTGCTCGATGCAAACCCATCTCCAGAATTACTCGACCTCCGAGTCAGAGAAGAACAAGTTCGATCAGTACCAGCTAAGAAGAGTTTTAGTTCTCTCATACTCCCGCCGAATGCCCGCAGTCGACGATGGTCTCGGGGACTACACCCAGTGGGTGCACTCAGCGTGCCCCCACTGGAGTAATCTCCACTCGGTACGGCCTGACCAGTCCGAGTGATGAACAACAACAAAAAAGACAGGCTCTAAGACTCCTGCCGACTGTTGGTATCCACTCGGAACGGTCAGCCCGGTCCGAGTGACGGCCAAACAACAACAAAAGACAGGCTCTAAGACTCCCGCCGACTGCCCGCAGTCGACGGCAGTCTCGGGGACTACACCCAGTGGGTGCACTCAGCGTGCCCCCACTGGAATGGTATCCACTCGGAACGGTCCGGCCAACTGAGTGACGGCCAAACAACAAAAAAGACACGTTCCAGGCGTGAAGAAATTCTGAGTAATCAGTTACTCGATGCAGGCCCAGCTCCAAATCACTCCAAAAAAATATTCTATAAGGCGAGTTTAACGCTCCTCCGTGGACCTGTTTTGAGTCTTCTAGGACTCAAAGTGTGAAACTCACAAGTGTGGATCTAAAACCGACTCGTATTGACGTTCCTCCGGGATAAGAATGGCATCTCTCTAAGAGAGCAGTCCATGTGTCAATCTGGTTGCACAGATGTAATGACACACCCATACTCAGATCACGAGTTAAACCTCTCCCGAGAGATGAATGAATGTCACCAAGTTGCTCCTCATAGACACTTACCTCGATCAGTCGGGAAGCGTGGTGCCGGAATCCATTGAGATTTTGTTCAAACCTTGGTTGTCTGAAAGCGCGACGACATGTACCGAGTATTTCTGTAATCACTCGGACCAAACTGTGTCTTACACCAACTCGTTCTGCAAAATCGCAATCGATTCGGGGGCTAATGTTGGGGATATACATAACAGGTAGGCCCACGAAGGGTCGAAATATCATGAAGCATGGGGTCCAGACAACATGTGGGTCCAGGTCAATTTCATACAGACACACTATCCACTCGGACAAGCAGCATACTATCCACTCGACCAAGCAACATACCATCCACTCGGATGACAGTTCACCACTCGACCGTACGACTCACTCGGATATACGAAGACCAGCAGGCAGCAAAGCAGTCGACATCTTTCTAATAGTGAGGGCTTAATAGTGAGCTGGCATTATGGCATTCATACCCCACTTTGTAACATAGGAGGTGAGGGGGTGGCGCACTCTATATAAGCCACCCCCACCACTAGACTGGGGGGGGCCTTTTCTTCCACCTCTTTCTCTTTTCACCATTAGTCTCAGGACTTAGCTCAGGCATGGGGATCCGTTCCTCGCTCACACACACATTGTAATCTCCGGATATATACTCAGATAAAACAAAGCCTCTCCGGAGCACGAGACGTAGGGTTGTTATCTCCATCGTGAGAGGCCCGAACTCGCTAAAACCACCGTGTCACCCATATGCATCTTGATAGATCATGCTCCGTTACCCTATACCTTATTATTGTCGGAATCATTCCCACGACAGGTGGCTAGTCCTATTTATAGGCGAAGGCCCCGGGCCTCTTCCCAAATATTGAGCGGGAAGGGCGCCAATGATTGGCCAATTTCAAGGGGAACATCTAGTACACTTATCCTGACTAAAGTTGGTCCTCGCCTGCCAAAAGACCCTGACGATGATGCTGGCTTGGGCTCCACAATGACCTCCGTTCTGCCGTCCTGCTAGTCTTGGTCGTGTTGCACCGAAATGGTTGCCTTTGCTTGATACCCTTGCCTGCGCTTGCCCCCTTTGCACCAAAGGGGAAACGAGGACTCTGCGCAGGCCGGCGCCCGCCTGGCGCCCGCCTGGCCTTAGTCATCATGGCTTGCGTCACAGGCACCTCATGAGGTACCCCGCCTTGATCTCTCCACCTCCTCGCAAGCCAGCCTGACGAGGCCGTGCCTGAGGAAGCCTCTTGTCGTCCGCCCCGCGAGGCTTGGCCCCTCGCGAGGGTCTTGAGCATGTGTTGATGAAGATGGGCCGCACTGGGCCACTCCTTGAGCCACGCCGCAGGCCGCAGGCAGGCAAGTCTGGGTACCCCCGTTCCCAGAACACCGACAGTAGCCCCCGGGCCCAAGGCGCGCTTGGACTTGGCTTAGCAGAGAAGCGAAGAGGCAAGTGCGAAGCGCCGCGGACCCCAATAGCCTTCGGCCTTGGGTGCCGCGTGGCGGTTGATTGGACGTGGGCGTCCTGGCTCCCCCATGACGCCTCGGTAACTGCACGATTTGACAAGTCCCTGCATGCAAAACGGGTCATGATTACCTATGATCGTGGAGGCCGTCGGTTGGCCTCCCTCGGCTATATGTACGGAACGGCGCGAGCCCTTCCAATCCATCTCTTCCCGCTACTCCTTGCCTTCCTCTTCGTCCTTGCTCCTCCCTTTGCCAATGGCACTGATCCGTCGGTTTTCTGCCGAAGAGAAAGGGAAGCCCCCCCGAGAGAGTCCTGTCCCGCTTCCTCCGAAGAAACGGCCGTCTCTTGCCGTGGGGAAGGAGGTGCTTGGCAGGAGGTGTCGAGGCCATGGTTTGAGCGGCCGCCGCCGGGATTTCTGCTACCCTTGTACGCCCGGATCAAGGGCCCTGAAGGTGCTGGCGCCGAGCAGCATCGCCAGAGGCGCCGTCGCCGCCGGCGGATCACTGCGGTGCGCGTCGTTCCTCCTGGGGTCCACGCCATGGGATCTGCTCGCGAGCTCGTGCTCCACGCCACCACGCCTCCTCGGTCCTGGATTCGCCTTCCTCCTTCCTTCGCCATCGAGATCCCGTTGAGGGGGCCTATCGAGCTTTGGCTGCAGCATGCTGGCTGTAGTGCCCCTGCGACCGAAGCGGAGGTTGAGGTCGTCGATCCGGGCAGGGTCTACCTGACCCGTGGCTGGGGCGAGATCGCCCGGGTCGGCAGGACGGGTGGCGCCCTCGCAATCCACCTCGAGTACGATGGCGCCTCCCTGATGTTCTTCAAGGTCTTCGACGCGGAGGGGCGCCGGCTGGAGTGCTGCCCTGAGGAAGGCGGCCGGGACCCTGCCGCGGTGAGGACTAGGCTCGCCAACCGCTTCCCTAGCAGCTCCTCAGGCAGCGGAGGTGCCGGAGGATGAAAGTGCAACTATCCCTAGGTGGTTTTGGTAATTCATAACAACATATAGCTCATTGAGCTAATGCTATTCCAAGACTATTATTTCAGGAAAGCTCAATGAATGGCATGGCATGGATGATGAAAGTGGATCCCTCAAAATACTAAGGACAAAGGATTGGCTCAAGCTCAAAAGCTCAAGACTCTTCATTTTATATTTTAGTGATCCAAGATCACATTGAGTCTATAGGAAAAGCCAATACTATCAAGGAGGGATGAGGTGTTGCTTAATGAGCCTCTTGCTTCATGTGCTTAGTGATATGCTCCAAAACCCTCAGCTACTTACTCACATCCACAAATGACCTAAACCTTAAGACAAAATCGGTCACACTGATTCTTCCTATCCGGCGCCACCAATTCCAAAAGTCATAGCCACTGCCACAAACCCTAAGCAAAGTGGTCTTACCGATAGGGATCTCGGTCTCACCGAGATGGGATTGTAATCTCTTTGTTTCCCTTCGTAACGTTTTGGTCTAACCGAAGTGAGCGATCGGTCCCACCGAGATTGCAATGTAAACTCACTATTTCCCTTTTGTAACATTTCGGTCTCACCGAAAAGAGCAAATCGGTCCTGCCGAGTTTACCTGACCAACTCTCTGGAAAGCTTATTACCAAAATCGGTCTCACCGAGTTTGTGTAATCAGTCTTACCGAGATTATGTTATGCCCTAACCCTAACCGAATCGGTCTCACCGAGTTGCATGTCAGTCCCACCGAAAATCACTAACGGTCACTAGGTTTACTAAATCAATATGACCGAGTCTGTTGAATCGGTCCCACCGAGTTTGGTAAATTGTGTGTAACGGTTAGATTTTGTGTGGAGGCTATATATACCCCTCCACCTCCTCTTCATTCGTGGAGAGAGCCATGATACTAAACCTACACTTCCAACTTACCATTTCTGAGAGAGAACCACCTACTCATGTGTTGAGGCCAAGATATTCCATTCCTACCATATGAATCTTGATCTCTAGCCTTCCCAAGTTGATTTCCACTCAAATCTTCTTTCCACCAGATCCAAAACCTATGAGAGAGAGTTGAGTGTTGGGGAGACTATCATTTGAAGCACAAGAGCAAGGAGTTCATCATCAATGCACCATTTGTTACTTCTTGGAGAGTGGTGTCTCCTAGATTGGCTAGGTGTCACTTGGGAGCCTCCGACAAGATTGTGGAGTTGAACCAAGGAGTTTGTAAGGTCAAGGAGATCGCCTACTTCGTGAAGATCTACCGCTAGTGAGGCAAGTCCTTCGTGGGCGACGGCCATGGTGGGATAGACAAGGTTGCTTCTTCGTGGACCCTTCGTGGGTGGAGCCCTCCGTGGACTCGCGCAACCATTACCCTTCATGGGTTGAAGTCTCCATCAATGTGGATGTACAATAGCACCACCTATCGGAACCACGCCAAAAACATCCGTGTCTCCAATTGCATTTGAATCCTCCAAACCCTTCCCTTTACTTTCTTGCAAGTTGCATGCTTTAATTTCCGCTGCCTATATACTCTTTGCATGCTTGCTTGAATAGTGTGATGATTGCTTGACTTATCCTAAGATAGCTAAAATCTGCCAAACTCTAAAATTGGGAAAAGGTTAAGTTTTTAATTGGTCAAGTAGTCTAATCACCCCCCTCTAGACATACTTCAAGGTCCTACAAGTGGTATCAGAGCTTTGGTCTCCATTTGCTTTGATTTCCATAGCTTTTGGTGATCATAGCCTTGGTTTCACAACCTAGGAGAGTATGGCGTCTAGCAAAGGAAATTATCACCGTAGAGGTCCTTACTTTGATGGTACTAATTTTGCTAGTTGGAAGCATAAGATGAAAATGCATATTCTTGGACATAACCCTGCCGTTTGGGCAATTATTTGTATTGGCTTGCAAGGTGAATTCTTTGATGGGAGAGAACTGAACCGTGAAGCTAACGCGGAAGAATTGAAGATGCTGCAATACAACGCTCAAGCTTGTGATATCATCTTCAACGGATTGTGCCCCGAAGAATTCAACAAAATCAGCCGTCTTGAGAATGCAAAGGAAATTTGGGATACTTTGATTGATATGCATGAAGGTACCGAATCCGTCAAGGAATCCAAGTTGGATGTGCTCCAAAGTCATCTTGACAAGTTCAAAATGAAGGATGGTGAAGGTGTCGCTGAAATGTACTCTAGGCTTGCACTTATCACAAATGAGATTGTCGGCTTAGGGAGTGAAGAGATGACCGACAAATTCATCATCAAGAAGATCCTAAGAGTATTGGATGGAAAGTATTATACCGTGTGCACATTGATCCAAATGATGCCAATCTACAAAGATCTCAAGCCAAAGGAAGTCATTGGAAGAATTGTTGCTCATGAGATGTCACTCAAGGATAAGGAGGAACTTCACAATAAGTCAAGTGGTGCTTACAAAGCCTCAAGTGAAGCCCCCACATCATCAAGTGAGAAACAAACCTTCAATGAAGAATTGAGCTTAATGGTGAAGAACTTCAACAAATTCTACAAGAGTAGAAGCAAAGAAAGAAGCTCCAAGTCAAGGTCTTACAATGACAAAAGATCTTCTAGTCGAGAGCGAAATTGCTACAATTGTGGGAGACCCGGACACTATTCCAATGAGTGTACGACACCCTACAAAAGAAGAGAAGATTCTCTAAGAAGAAGAAGCAAAAGAGAAGAATCACCACCAAGAGAGAGGAGGAGTAGAGATGATCGTTATGAACGAAGACCCTCACGGAGAAGCAAGGATTCGGGAAGGAAGGACAAGTCATCAAGGAGCTACACAAAAGAAGACATCAAGCTCATGTTGGTGAATGGGTATCTGGCTCCGACTCCGACAATCACTTTGAGAGAAGCTATCACTCCGACTCCGAATATACTCAAGATGAAGGTGTTGCCGGTCTAGCACTTGTGTCAACCAACTCCTACGACATATTTGATTCACCAAATGAAGGAATTGGAAGATGCTTCATGGCCAAAGGTCCAAAGGTAACACATCCTGAGTATGTTGATTTCAATAGTGATGAAGATGACTTGCTTGTGGATGATGATTTACTTGTCGACAACTCTAGTGATGAATACTATGATGAAACATCAATTAATCATGCTAATCAAGATAAAACGAATGACAATGATAAGGAGAAGATTGAGCTTCCAACTAAAGAACTAAACACTCTTAAGTTGGCTCATGAAACTATCTTCGAAGATCATCGAGAACTTTTAAGGGCTCATGAAAAGTTACGCTTTGAAGAGCTCAATCTTGAGCAAGAGCATGAGTTCTTAAAAGCAATCAATGATGATATCCGTAAGAAAAGTTCTTCTTACATTGCCAAGCGTTTACTCCTATCTACTTACATGCCTCAAGCCAAGTCTAGTAACAAGTACAAGAAAGATACTTCCTCTAGTAGTAACAATAACAATATCAAATCCAATATTGTTGCTTCTAGTAGTTCTCTTGATTCCACTAATGATTCTCTTAGCCAAGTTACACTTGAGCAAGAAAACAGCTTATTGAAGGGTATTATAGAGAAAGGTGTTTACAAGAGCCTTGCCGGGAGTAAGCAATTAGAGGAAATTGTACGCAAGCAAGGAAGGCACCGGAAGAATCAAGGTGTTGTATTTGAACGAAAGTTCAATGCCAATGGAGTTGAGTGGGAAGAAGATCAATACCCCAAGACGAAGTTTGTTCCTCAACAAGAGAAGTATGATCCTACTTCCTTCAAGGGAACACAAACACAAGATGATCTTCCACCACAAGACCACAAGAACAAAGGCAAGGACAAGCTTCAAGAAGAGATTGATGCATTTGAAGAAGCACCTAAGGCCTCGTTCAAGTGGGTTCCCAAGACTACGTCAAGTTCTACTTCATCAAGTACAACTACAACTCCAAGGATTCCCATCAAGATGATGTGGATCCCGAAGAAGAAGAACTAGAGAGTTCTTGAGGGTGACTACGCCAACATTCTTCACTCATATCATTATGGCAAGAACAAGTGCAATCAACTTCCACATCTTGCACTAGTTCAAGGAGTCACAAACCCTCATGTTGGTAAGGCAAGGGACAAGGTAACCTAATGATTTCATGGACATCATTGTGTGTGTGTTTCACTCTATGTCTATGGATATTCTTGTTGTTCCTTGCGGGACTAACCCATGTAGGTATTGAAAGTGCAACTCACTCCAAAGGATTGCTCCAAATGATCTACATCAATAGTGAGCATCCACATCTTCAACACCTACATGAAGTCATCATCGACAAAACCCAAGGTTAGCTCATCCCTCTAAGGGGGGATCTCACATCTAGGGGGATCTTAACTCTAAGAATTGAGTCAAAGCAACTCTAATGGTGTGAACACATCAATGCATTATGTAAAAGTGGTAACCCCACTTGAGCTTAAACGATGAGTATGACCTATGATCAAATGTTTTTCATTTGACTCCTAAGTCAATATACTCATATATAGATGACCTAGTCATCGCCAATTGTTTGATAGATGCTAGTATTGGTTGTGCATGTTTTGCCACATATTTCATTTGCCATCTTATTGTGTGAGCATGTTGGTGTACTCATTCAAGGACATCCACTTGTTGTTTTGATTGATTGGCTTCTTTTCTTTTTGCCAAGTGGATGGACAAGAATGCCTAAGAACCTTCTCTAGCTATCTATGCTTTTCTCCTCTCAAACTCTATTCATGCTACATCACAAAATTTGATCAAGTCAGATTCGAACCACTCTGTGTGAGGAGCACTCGGAGTCCCCGATTCGTCATAGACTTAAACTCCAAAACTTCTTTGTGATTCTTGGTATGACTGATTCCTCCATTTCGGTCCTACCGAGATCATTAAGTTGATCTAAGTTTTCAATCTCGGTGCAACCGATTTGAACTTTTTGGTCACACCGAGTTGCTGTAACTGTACACAGTTATGCATCTCGGTGCCACCGAGTTGTTCCACTCGGTCACACCGACAGGGTCGGGCTATATATAGTCACGGGCAAAATTTTGGAAATTTCTCTGAACCCTTTCGCCCGCGCAACAGCTCACTCTGCCTTGAAGGTCTCCAGATCGTCTCCTCGTCGCCAGCCGCCTCCTGTCGTTGGTCTCTGCCGCCGTCAACGGATTTCGCCCCCACCGTTGCCACCGTAGCGAGTTCATCGCCAAGCTAGGGTATGGACTCGATCACTTTGCTATCCTCGTCCGATTCCTAGCACATTGAGTTCTTATTGATTCTTGCCACGATTGAAACACTCTATCCAGTCAATGCAGTCCGTAGAGTAGATGAGATTCGAAATTTTAGGGTTAGGTTTCTGCCGAAACCATCTCGGACCCATCGAGTTGAAAAACTCGGTCCCACCGATTTGGCTTATGCCATTGCACTAGTAACTCTCGGTCTGACCGAGAATTGCTAATCGGTGAGACCGATTTTAGGACTTTGTGAAACCCTAGCAGTCTTGGTGCCACCGAACTGTGACTCGGTCCAACCGAGCTCATCAGTTTAGGTTCCAAAACTGCTTTGGTATCGCCGAGTTTGAAAATCGGTTGATCCAAAATGCTTTCTGTGGAAAACTAAAACTGAATTTTTGAATCATTCTTTTTGCAAAAATCTCTGCATTTTGTGATGCTCATCCATTCTATCTCATCTATAACTCTTCACAGGGTCAGCAATCAGTGTTTGCAACATGTCAGACCAGAGTGACAGCCAGAACAGGTCAGAAGAGCAGATTGACATGAGCAAGGGCACTAGTCCCTCAAGTTCTTCAGATGATGGGAGCAGAAGCACCCCAAGTAATCTGCCTAAGGCTGCTACCAGGCAAAGGAGGAAGAGAACTTCAGACTTTGAAGATGAGGACTACAAAGCTGAAGAGGATGAGGCTACTTCCAAGAAAGTAGTGCTCAAAAAGGAGTATGGCTCAGCACATAGCACAAAGCCTGGACTGAACAAGAAAGTTCCTGCCAAGAGGACACCAATGCCCAAGGCCAGAAGGTCCACTCAAGTGCCTGAACAGACTGAACCCAAAGAGGCACCTGAAAAGGAAGTCACAACTTCCAAATCCAAGAAAGTTCCTACTGGAGAAACAATGAAGTTTGCCATTGAATCAGAGGATGAAGCTGCTCAGGGTAAGGAGAAGAAGAGAGCAAGAACCACAACTACCTAGGTTCTTGGAAAGCCCTCAATGAGAAGAGATTTAGAGGAGGAAGAAGAGGTTGCTGCACCAGCACCCAAGGCACCAAAGCTTATGGGTGATGCTATTAGATCAGAGGCTGCTACATCTAAGCCCAAGGAAGCACCCAAAGCTGCCCCCAAGGCCAAGCTTGCACCAAAGAGGAATACCAGTAGTATTCCAGCTGCTGAAAAGAACAAGGCCCCAGTGCCTAATGTTGCTGATGAGGAAGATGAAGAAGGACAGGTCCTAAGGAAGCTCAAGCCCAAGATACCAGACCACAATGATGCCCATCCTGTGGCTGAGGACATGAGGATCAGGAAGGACTCAGGGTTGAGGATATGGAGGATGGAAGATCCATATGCCTCAAGGAGAAGAACTACTGTTGATTACAGGTTTCATACACAGGAACAACAGGACTTCTATGAGACAATCTTGTTGGATAAGAAGCCCATAGTATGTGATATGAGGTGGGTCGACTGGACCTACATCAAGGACAATGAAGAGCACTATCCTGGAGTGCAAGAAAGTTTTGTTGCTTGTGGAGCTGCTGATTTTGTTGGGCAAAATCTCACCAACTGGAATGATGAACTTATCATGCAATTCTACTCCACAGCACACTTCTATCCAGATGGTAGGATAGTATGGATGTCTGAAGGTACAAGGTACCAGTCCACTGTTGAGGAATGGGCAAGTCTGATCAATGCCCCAAAGGAGAATGAAGATGACCTGGATATTTATGCCAAGAAGAAGATGGACCACAATTCCATGGCACACATGTACATGGAAATCCCAAACAAGGCTGTTGAAACACATAAGTTTGGATCAGTCCACTTCCTTCTGTCAGGGCTGCCAACTATCAATTGGATCCTAAGGCACACTCTGTTGCCTAAGTCTGGTGACCACAACATGATCAGAGGGCATGCCATCAACATGTTGCTTGTGTTTGATGTGCCACAGAAGTTCAAAGTCATGAGCCTTATGATTGAAACCATTAAGAGGACATCAGCAGATCAGAAGAGGAGCTATGGATATGCCCCTCGGATTCAGGAGTTGATTAACTCAAAGATGGGCACAGGGAAATATCAATTGGATAAGGAACATTTTCCACTTTATCCAAACTTTGAGGACAATCAAGTTGTCATGAATGAGAATGATCTATCATCAGTGCATGCTCAAGAGAGGAAGGAGAAGGCAAGGAAGGAGAAGGCTGCCAGGATGCCAACTCAAGAGGAGGCATCTGAGTATTTCTTGAAGAACAAGCAGGAGCAGCTTGGTTACTTAATAGCATCATCACTGAGGATTGAGAAGGGATTGGCCACCCTCAATCAAAATCAGGAGAGCTTGGAAAGAATCATGGAACTAAAATTCCATGACCTTGATGTCAAAGTAATTGAGATTTAGTCAGTAGTGGAGCAGCTGCAGGATGACATGCAGGAGAGGCAGGGCAAAACTACAACTAATGTGTTTGCCAGAGTGCCCAGAGCCCAGAGGTCAGTTGCAGTGCCTATGACAGACACCAGAGCAACATCTTCTGCACCAGCTACTGCCCCTACTGCTCCAGTGCAACCAGCTCCAGCATCAACTCCAGCACCCTCTACTTCAACTGAAGCTTTCGTTCTTGGAGTTATCCGGACACCACCACCTGAAGATCAAGTCTGAGAGTCGATCTAGCACTATGCATTTTCTATGAACTTTTTGGTAACTTGTTGCCAAAGGGGGAGAAAAATGTATAGATCATAGGCTTCGAGAGAGAGAGTGTTGCTTTTGTTCTCTCTTGTTTTGATTTGGTGGTTAAACTTGTTTGCTTTTGATTGCTTGAGATACTATGCGTGTGAGACATTGATGTGATGATATTATCTTATCTATCCTATGTGATCATTCACTTTGCTTGGTGATGAGTGCATGTATTCAATCTTTATTATTTTGAGCGCTCCACCAAGATGTATGTGACATGGAAGAGTAACCCATGAGCCTAATTCATTGTGCATTTGCAGTCCAAAGCAAATCTTAAACTATGCACAAATTTAGGGGGAGCTCTTGCTTATCACATACTTCTCAAAGCGACGATGTTGTTAAATCTTATTATCATTTGTCGAAGCTTTGACCTATATGTTGTCATCAATTACCAAAAAGGGGGATATTGAAAGTGCAACTATCCCTAGGTGGTTTTGGTAATTCATAACAACATATAGCTCATTGAGCTAATGCTATTCCAAGACTATTATTTCAGGAAAGCTCAATGAATGGCATGGCATGGATGATGAAAGTGGATCCCTCAAAATACTAAGGACAAAGGATTGGCTCAAGCTCAAAAGCTCAAGACTCTTCATTTTATATTTTAGTGATCCAAGATCACATTGAGTCTATAGGAAAAGCCAATAATATCAAGGAGGGATGAGGTGTTGCTTAATGAGCCTCTTGCTTCATGTGCTTAGTGATATGCTCCAAAACCCTCAGCTACTTACTCACATCCACAAATGACCTAAACCTTAAGCCAAAATCAGTCACACCGATTCTTCCTATCCGGCGCCACCGATTCCAAAAGTCATAGCCACTGCCACAAACCCTAAGCAAATCGGTCTTACCGATAGGGATCTCGGTCTCACCGAGATGGGATTGTAATCTCTCTGTTTCCCTTCGTAACGTTTCGGTCTAACCGAAGTGAGCGATCGGTCCCACCGAGATTGCAATGTAAACTCACTATTTCCCTTTTGTAACATTTCGGTCTCACCGAAAAGAGCAAATCGGTCCCACCGAGTTTACCCGACCAACTCTCTGGAAAGCTTATTACCAAAATTGGTCTCACCAAGTTTGTGTAATCGGTCTTACCGAGATTACGTTATGCCCTAACCCTAACCGAATCGCTCTCACCGAGTTGCATGTCAGTCCCACCGAAAATCACTAACGGTCACTAGGTTTACTAAATCGGTATGACCGAGTCTGTTGAATCGGTCCCACCGAGTTTGGTAAATTGTGTGTAACGGTTAGATTTTGTGTGGAGGCTATATATACCCCCCACCTCCTCGTCATTCATGGAGAGAGCCATCAGACTAAACCTACACTTCCAACTTACCATTTCTGAGAAAGAACCAACTACTCATGTGTTGAGGCCAAGATATTCCATTCCTACCATATGAATCTTGATCTCTAGCCTTCCCAAGTTGCTTTCCACTCAAATCTTCTTTCCACCAGATCCAAAACCTATGAGAGAGAGTTGAGTGTTGGGGAGACTATCATTTGAAGCACAAGAGCAAGGAGTTCATCATCAACGCACCATTTGTTACTTCTTGGAGAGTGGTGTCTCCTAGATTGGCTAGGTGTCACTTGGGAGCCTCCGACAAGATTGTGGAGTTGAACCAAGGAGTTTTTAAGGGCAAGGAGATCGCCTACTTCGTGAAGATCTACTGCTAGTGAGGCAAGTCCTTCGTGGGCGACGGCCATGGTGGGATAGCCAAGGTTGCTTCTTCGTGGACCCTTTGTGGGTGGAGCCCTCCGTGGACTCGCGCAACCGTTACCCTTCGTGGGTTGAAGTCTCCATCAACGTGGATGTACGATAGCACCACCTATCGGAACCACGCCAAAAACATCCGTATCTCCAATTGCGTTTGAATCCTCCAAACCCTTCCCTTTACTTTCTTGCAAGTTGCATGCTTTAATTTCCGCTGCCTATATACTCTTTGCATGCTTACTTGAATAGTGTGATGATTGCTTGACTTGTCCTAAGATAGCTAAAATCTGCCAAACTCTAAAATTGGGAAAAGGTTAAGTTTTTAATTGGTCAAGTAGTCTAATCACCCCCCTCTAGACATACTTCAAGGTCCTACAGAGGATCCAGCGACTCCGCCTGCCCCTTGCGACCCCGGAGATGAGCGACGACAACTACGAGCCCCCGAGCTTGCGTCGCTCCCGGAGCAGGGCGGGCTTGTCGGGCCGCCGTCGCAACTGATCTGTATGGGGTTGGCGCCGGTGGCTGACGGCCCACTGTTGATGATGGCGTCTTTTGCGGAGGCGCGCGTATTTAGCACTCTTTAGGATTTGCTCCTTTTGTTCCCTGTGAGGAATCGAAGAACACACCCCGTGGGGGTTTGTAAGATGATTGTAGTTCCATTTGTTAATATGATCCTTATCATGAAGTGGTGAGGGGTGCTCATCCCGTCTTAGCTTAGTTCCTCCTTTCGAACCTCATGAGGGCTTGACGCTCTGCGCTGACAGGTCCCGGTCCCAAGGCAGGCTTCAGCCGTCGCTAGTATGCCAGGTCGCGATGACATGGTCAAGGCCAGGAGGTGAGCGGCCCGGGGTCCAGTAAGAGCCCCTGAGTCACGATGCTCAGGAGGTCCCCTTTAGCGCTCAAGCAGCCATCGCTCGGTGAGAAAGGAGTGCGACGTCGCCAAAAACGGAACTGCATTAGGTGTGTGGTCGGCGCTGTGACAGCTAGTGATTCCGGAGGGTGACTTATCTCTGGGGTCGGAAACCACTCCTTGCCGCGGCGCCGGGCCCGCGTGTTGGCAGCCGAGGAGTTGCTTGGCGAGGTCCCCCACGTGCCTCTTCCCTCTCGTCTTTGCTTCCTGCTTTGTTGTTGAGGCTTGACGTCCATATTCCTTGGCTAGGCCGGTGCCTGTGGCGAAGAAGCTGAAGGGGGCTCCTGAGGCTTTGTCTGAGGCGGCAACCCCATCCGCAGGAGAAGGGGTCGACAAGATGCGGGCCTCTCCTGCCCGGTCATCCTCGTGAGGCGTGGCGGGGCTGGGTGGAGCGAGCTCAGCCCCCATGGCCCAAGCGACTCCCGAGGCGTCCATGCCTGACGCCACTGCCGCAGTCATCGGGGCGCAGAAGGTCCTGACCCCTGGTGCTGTGATCACGCTGCCGTCTTCTCCTCCTACTCCGCCAACCGCTGTCTCTCCGGCTCCTCCTACCATCCTGGATCGTGCTGCTGCTGAGCTAGACCGGCTGTGGAAAGATCTTCTGGGAGCCGACCCTCGCTTGGTGGCCGGGCGCCTGGAGCTGGTCTCTGCTTGGGTCCGCTCTGATGCTTCAGTCCGAGCAGCGCTGGCTCAGGCCGCGACAGCCTGCGACGAGGAGAAGCAGGACGTCCTCGAGGCGAAGGCCGCTCGCGACACCGCCATGGGTAAGGTTGCAGATGTCCAGGGCCGCCACAAGGTGCTGGAGAGCAAACTGCAAGGCCTGCGCGACCAACTTGTCGAGGAGGCCCGTGTCCCCCAGGAGAAGGAGGAAGACATGAAGGCTTGCGAGGCTGTCGCCAAGGACCGGGATGCCGAGCTTAACGAACGCCAAGGCCGCCTGGATGCGCTGGAGCAGGCGTTGGAGGCGAAGAAGATCGAGCTGGACGGCAAGGCGCGGGTCCTGGCCGAGGACCGCGTGGCCCTCGCAAAGCTGGAGGTGAAGGCTCGCACCCTGCTGAAGTTGCTTTATGACAGCGGCCTAGAAAGCCCGCTGGCCGGCGCCGAGGAGGGCCCCGCCAAGCTGCTTCCCTTCCTAGTCCGTGCCCTCGAAGATGTCACCCTCGGCCTTGGCCCCACGGCTGAGGCTGAGGCGCGCGCCCTTTCTTCTGCGACGCTGACGCGTGTCTTCACCCACGTCTACCTCCACGACCCCAGCGTTGACCTCGACAGCCTAATGGAGCCTGTGAGTGGCGAGCTTGCCGTCGTCGCTGCTGAGGCCGTGAAGGGTCGCGCGGAGGCTCTGCTGGCGAAGTTCCGGGCCTTAAGCACCAAGCCGAAGCGAGGCGCTGCCGGTCTTGAGGCTCCTCGAGGCGAAGCTGCCCAGCGTAGCACCGCCACCAGCGATGGCGCCGCCAAAAAGTGACTCCTCCGCGGCTCCCATCCTGCTTTTAATCCCTGCAACATGCATTGTGCCTCATGGAGGCGTTTAAACTTGTGTTTGGCGTTTGTCAAAGTACTCTATGGACTGTAATATTTGCTTTTGAATTTCTTGAGATTTGCGTTTTTCCTTCCTACTTGCTTGTGTTCTACGTCGGCAGAGCCCGGCCCCGCGCATACCGCAGCCGCCATTAGCCCCGACCGGAAACCAGGACGGGACCAAGGAGTGAGGGGCTACGTGACAAGTTAGGCTCCTGAGTCGCGATGCTCAGGAGTCCCCCTTGACGCACGAACAACAAGTAGGGATGTGAAATGTATGGGTGAGATTACCGTTCTACGTCGGCAGAGCCCGGCCCCGCGCATACCTCAACCGCCGTTAGCCTTTCGGAACTAAGGGGTGAGGGGATACGTGACCAGTTAGGCTCCTGAGTCGCGATGCTCAGGAGTCCCCCTTGACGTTCAAACGGCCTTCGTACCTTGGCTCTGCTCGGGGAGAGGCGTGCGACGAACCAGGCCCGAGGGGCCTGGCTGGGTGGCGTGCGCCTGGGCGTGACCCGGGCGCAGCCCCCATGCCCAGCCCCCTCGTGCGGCACTCCCGAGGGGAGGCGTTACGATGAGGCCGGACATTGAGCTCTGGGCTCCCTGAGGTTGATGCAGCCGGGGGCCACCCTCAGTTGTTTATCACCAGCGCGGAGCATAGCGCTTCCGTATGTGTACGGGCATAGCCGCTCCTCGGCAGTGTCGTCAGCCAGCGCGGAGCATGGTGCTTCCACTGGTGCGTGGGAGGGGGCTCCCCTCTGGGAGGAGCCCCCGGGGCGTATACAGCCCCGCCCTGACACGTGGCTGGCACGGTAGGGCCTAGCGAGGTGTATCTGGGCACCCGTGAGCCAGCGCGGGACTCACGGGGCCCTACCTCAAGGCGGGTGCGCCTGGCTCTGGGCCTTTACTTGTAATGCGTTCCTGCAGATTTGGTTAGATGTCGGTGCTCTACGTCCTCGGGTCCCGGCCCTCGAGCGGGGCTCAGCCGTCGCTGGTATGCCAGGTCGCGATGCCGTGGACAAGGCCAGAGGGTGAGGGCTGGAGAGCCAGTAAGAGCCCATGAGTCGCGATGCTCAGGTACCCCCCCTTTAACGTGCAAGCAGCCGACATGAAGAAACAAGGGTGCCGTAGGCAAGCATCAAACGACAATCACGATGGGTCAAACGCATGACCTGAATAAACGCGAGAGGGATACGTGCCACCGGGTCTGGCCCGGGTGGCTTGGGGATAATGCAGCCCGAGGGGCGCCCCCGATAAAGTAAGCTGAGAACATGAACTAAAGGGGATACACACCGCAGGGACGGACCCACGTGGCCTGGGAATGATGCAACCCTGGGGGGGCGCTCCCAGCTGAAAATGAAACTCGAAGGATGTCACCTGATGATGCTGAAGATGGAGGGATGCTGAAGTAGCGGATGGCGTGCGCTGCGGGAGACGATCTTCATGAGCCCCCAGGCCCAGGGGCCTCGGGAGGCTCCGGAGGTGCTGGCGGCTCCTCGCGGACCATCTCCATCTCCGCCAGGACTGCGGAATGCCTGACCGCCTGAGCCTCCAAGATGCTCCTCATGAGGCGCTGATGCACGGCAGCCACGTTCGGCAGGCCGTGAGGCATGCGAACATAGCTGTGAGGTGGGCCTTCACAGCGCCCCACGCGTGAGGGCCAGAGGCGCTCCTGAGAGGCGGCTCGGTTGAGTCCTGGTATGTCGATGCAGACGCGCAGCCCACCATCCTTGCCTGGATGGGGGGCCACGGCGGGCAAGCGGCGGCTGCCACTCATGACTCTTGACTCCTGCAACTCCTGAATGATCCTACTGATGAATTCCTGAGGGTTTGGTCCTCCTTGCCTTGCTTCCTCCTGAGGGAAACGTGCGTTGAAGCACGCCTCCAAGTGGTGCCCGAGCGCCTCCCTCGAAATCTTAGCAAAGTCGATGGCCCTCTAGGAAAGAGCCCCCGAGCCTTGCTCGAGGAGGGCGCCGGGCGCGCCTCCCTATGTGACAGATGGAGGGGGCCCCTGAACGGGCGCTGACCCTGAGGGGCCAGCCTCCCGAGGGGTCGGGCCAGGCGATGTCTTCTTCTTCTTAGGAGCAGCCTCGGGAGGCCTCCCGTTCCTGTGATCTGGGTCTTCAATTGATGTGGCTTGGAAGGCACGTTCCAGGGAACACACAGCGTCTTTCTCTTCACAGGGTACAGTGATGACTCCGTCGCTTCCTGGCCGTGATGGGTCAGGGCCATGAACTTGGCCAGGGCGGGGTACCCGAGGATGGTGTTGTACGGCAGGCGGATGTGAGCAACATCGAAGTCAATGAGCTCCGTGCGGTAGTTGTTGCGCTTCCCGAAGGTAACAGGAAGGCGGACCTGCCCGATCGGAACCGTGGAACCATCGGTGACTCCCGAGAAGGGCTTGGTTGGCTATAGCTGATTGTATGGCACTTGGAGATTGTTGAATGTTTCAACGGACAGGACATTGAGCCCTGCTCCGCCATCGATGAGGGTTCTGGTGACTTGTACATTACCGATGATTGGGGAACAAAGCATCAAGAGGACTCCTGCTGTGGCCGCGCACTTGAGCTGATCCGCTGAGCTGAACGTGATAGCGCACAAGGACCACCTGAGAGAGCGTGTGGCCTCAAGATTGGGAGGACTGAATTCACTTCGCGGGCAAACTGCTTGAAGATGCGCTGAGAGGACGGGGCTTGTGCGCCGCCCAAGATGCAAGCGATTGCGCGCGGCTCCTGGAAGCCTCCAGCCCCCTCGTCCTGGTGATGGTCTTCATTCCTCCTTGTCTGTGGTGGCAGAGGAGGGAGGCCCGCATTGCCTTGTGGGCGATCCTCGCGAGGCTGATCTCTCCAACCCCCTCGCGAGGTGGGTCCCTCCAACCTCCCTCACGAGGCTGGTCCTGCCAGCCGTCCTCGCGAGGTCGGTCACGCCACCCTTGGCGAGGGCCACGGTCTTCCCATCGCCCTCCACCTCTTCCTCCTCCCCGGCCATAGCCCCTGTCGCTGCACTCGGGGCGTCGGCCGGCATGCACGTCTCGCACGGCTCTGAGCTCTTGGCGTTCGTTGGTGTTGTGGGTGTGGAGGTCATGGTACACGCAGTACCGGCTGCCCTTAGATGACTCAGGCTGATCCCTGCCTCGCTTGGTGTCTGGCTCTGCTGCAAGCACGACAGCCCCCTTGCGCTTCACGTCCTTGGTCTTGGGCTTCTTCTCTTCTAGTTCAGCAGTGGGTAGCTCGAGGAGGGACAGGTGCCCTTCCTCAGCCCTTGCGCACTTGGTCGCCAGATTGAACAGCTCCAGGGAGGTGCACAAGTCTTCATGGATCACGAGCTCCTCCTTCATCTTGACGTCACGCACGCCGTCGGAGAAGGCTGAGATGATGGCCTCCTCAGACACCTTGGGGATCTTAAGGCGAGCGCTGTTGAAGCACTGGATGAACTTCTGCAGGGTCTCCCCCGACTACTGCTTGATGTGGCGCATGTCGCTCATGGCCGGGGGCCGGTCGCGGGTGCCTTGGAAGTTGGCGATGAATCGGGTGCGCATCTCGTCCCAGGAGGATATCGTGCCAGGAGCCAGGTGCGGGCGCCGTCCTTGAACACCATGGGGGACCAGTTCGCCATGAACTTCTCATCTCCGTTGGCGGCTTCGATGCCCAGCTCGTAGAGCCGGAGGAACTCAGCAGGGTTAGCCGTGCCATCGTAGCGCGGGGGCAGGTCTGGCTTGAACTTGCCCGGCCAGGCCACGCTGCGCAGCTCGGCGGAGAAGGCACGGCAGCCTGCAGTGGCCGCGGGAGACCTTTGGTGACGGAGAGCTTGATCTTGCAGGTCTCTGTGCGCTGCGGCCAGGTGCAGCGCGTGGTCTTGATGCACCGGAGCAGGTGCGTGCTCGTGCCGAGCCGGTGCGGGGAGCACACGGGCGGCTTCCTGAGGACGAGGGATCTCTTGGCAACTCTTCTCTTGATGTGCTGGCGCCGGACGGAGTGGGTTCCGCCCAGGGGCCATGCGCCTTGGAGCCAAGGCGCCTTCTTGAGGTGGAGGTGGCTGAGGCGCCCCCTCAGCCTCGTCGCCCGCGCAGGGCGGTGCGCGGTTCAACGAGAGGGACGGTGCAGGGGAGCCCCCAGCGGCGCTGACGAGCTCGGTGATGCGGGCGAGCCACTCGTCGTAGAGGTCATCGACGGGACAGTAGTGCAGGAGCTCCCGCGCCAGGAGCAGCGCGGCGTGCACGTCCGCAGGAGCACGACGGGCGTGGGACGAGGAGCCGGCCGGAGTCAGCGACGGAGTGGCGGTGCGGCCTTCTCGCCGCACCGACGGATGAAAGGACGAGGCCTACTGTTCGTTCCCCGCCGGGCTGGTGGCGGCGTTGACGGCAGGCGACGGGGAACGACGGGGGCGCCCGCCGACAGGGGCTGTCTAGGCGACTCGAGCGGCGAGAGCGGCCCGGCTCTCGGCGCGGGCGCGACGTGCGTCCGACATGGATGGGACGGGCGGTGAAAACACAAGGCGACGGAAGGCAGATTCCGACACACCCCTACCTAGCGCCCCAAATGTCAGATTTCGGGTTCCGACAGACCCTTGAGGTTCGAATACTACGGTGTGCGCGGAGATCACACCCTCAACCTACCCATGTTTCACCGCCTCGCTAGGATCTAAACTGCTTGAAGAACAACACAAGGGACACAAGATTTATACTGGTTCAGGCCACCATTCTGGTGTAATACCCTACTCCAGTTTGTGGTGTGTGGATTGCCTCTGGGGCTGATGAGGAACAGTACAGGGGAAGAACAACCTCGCGAGGGTCTGTTCTTGGTTGGTGCGATGAACTGCTAGGAGGGTTCAGTCGCCTCTCTCTCTCTCTCTCTCTCTCTCTCTGTGTGTGTGTGTGTGTGTGTGTCTTTCTACCCTTGTTCTCTCGATCTGTCCAGATGCCTCTGGATTCCTCTCCCCATCCTGTGGGTGGCTAGTCCTATTTATAGGCGAAGGCCCCGGGCCTCTTCCCAAATATTGAGCAGGAAGGGCGCCAACAATTGGCCAATTTCAAGGGGAACATCTAGTACACTTATCCTGACTAAAGTTGGTCCTCGCCTGCCAAAAGACCCTGACGATGACGCTAGCTTGGGCTCCACGATGACCTCTGTTCTGCCGTCCTGCTGGTCTTGGTCTTGTTGCACCGAAATGGTTGCCTTTGCTTGATACCCTTGCCTGCGCTTGCCCCCTTTGCACCAAAGGGGAAACAAGGACTCTGCACAGGCCGACGCCCGCCTGGTGCCCGCCTGGCCTTAGTCGTCATGGCTTGCGTCACGGGCACCTCGTGAGGTACCCCGCCTTGATCTCTCCGCCTCCTCGCGAGCCAGCCTGACGAGGCCATGCCTGAGGAAGCCTCCTGTCGTCCGCCCCGCGAGGCTTGGCCCCTCGCGAGGGTGTTGAGCATGTGTTGATGAAGATGGGCCGCACTGGGCCACTCCTTGATCCACGCCGCAGGCCGCAGGCAGGCAAGTCTGGGTACCCCCGTTCCCAGAACGCCGACAGCATGCCTCCTACCTATGATGATTATATTGATGAAAGTGGGTTTGGAAGAGTGTCAACTTTAGGAGGTAGTGATCCCACTAGGTTAGAGGATGCTGAATCTCATTGTGATGAATATGAAAGTGGATTTGGAAGAGTGTCAACTTTATTTAGTGATTCCACCATATTGGGAGAGGTTTCAATCGATTATGACGAGAACAAAGTTGCTACATATGATGATTATTGTGATGAAACTTATGCTGTAAAAAGTAGTGATGATTATATTTACAAATCTTGTCATGATTATGATTACCCCTTTTCTGAACATTACTCTTTTAATGTGGAAACAATTTTTAGTGTTCAAGTCTCTTATGATATTCCCGCTATTCCAAATGAGAACAATTTTTCTTATGCGGAGAGTAGTAAAAACTCTATGCTTGTAGATCATGAAAAGAATGCTTTAGGTGCTGGTTATATTGTTGAATTCATTCATGATGCTACTGAAAATTATTATGAGGGAGGAATTTATGCTTGTAGGAATTGCAATAATGTCAAGTTTCCTCCCTTTGTGTTGAAAATCTTGAAGCTATGCTTGTTTTACCTTCCTAGGCTAGTTGATTATTGTTCCCATATGTTTTTTGCTCACAAAATCCCTATGCATAGGAAGTGGGTTAGACTTAAATGTGCTAGCCATATGCTTCATGATGCTCCCGTTATGTTTCAATTCTTATCTTTTACGTGAGCATCATTGTCATCATCATGCCTAGCTAGAAAGGCATTAAAGAAAAGTGCTTGGTGGGAGACAATCCAATATTTATCCTTACTGTTTTTATGTGTTCACATGATTATGCTGCTGTAGTAATCATGTTTTATAGCTTTTGTTTCAATAAAGTGCCAAGTAAGACCTTTAGGATAGCTTACGGTGATAGTTGTGTTGATCCTGCTGAAAATCAGAAACTTTTGCACCCAGTAAATTAGTTTTGTTAATTCACATAAATGTGATCTTGATCTGATTCTTTTTTCTCTGAATTGTTACACAAATTGCTTAGGACTTCCTAATTTTCTAGGATTTTTGGAGTTCCAGAAGTATACGTTTGATACAGATTACTACAGACTGTTCTGTTTTTGAAAGATTCTGTTTTCTGTGTGTTGTTTGCTTATTTTGATGAATCTATGGCTAGTATTAAGTGGTATGAACCATAGAGAAGTTTAATTACAGTAGATATTACACCATTATGAATTTAGAATGAGTTCATTACAGTACCTAAGTGGTGGTTTTATTTTCTTATACTAACGGGGCTTATGAGTTTTCTGTTGAGTTTTTTGTTGTGGAGTTTTCAAGTTTTGGGTAAGGATTCGATGGACTATGGAATAAGGAGTGGCAAGAGCGTAAGCTTGGGGATGCCCAAGGCACCCCAAGGTAATATTCAAGGACAACCAAGAGCCTAAGCTTGGGGATGCCCCGGAAGGCATCCCCTCTTTCGTCTTCGTTCATCGGTAACTTTACTTGGAGCTATATTTTTATTCGCCACATGATATGTGTTTTGCTTGGAGCATCATTTTATCTTGTTATTATTTGCTTGCTGTTATTTAGAATAATGTTTTGCATCTTTAGTTTCAATAAAAAAGTCAAGGATAGCCTTTGCCATGCTTATTTTGCTAGTATACATGCTGCTGTTTGAAAACAGAAAGTTTACCGCTGTTACAAAAATTCCCTAGAAAAGTCAGAGAATGATATAATGTTGAAACCTTTTGCATAATGAGATCTGATAAATTTAATACAGTGGGAATTTTATTTCATAATTTTTGGAGTTAGGGAAGTATTGATACTCTTGCATTCTTTACAGACTGTACTGTTTTGACAGATTGCTGTTATGTTTGCATTGTTTGCATATGTTTGCTTGTTTAATGATTCTATTTGAGGATAGGAGTATTAAATATGCAGAGGCATTTAGTATGAAATGTTGAATAATAATTTTAGTGATTTGTTACAGTAGAAATGATAAGGTTTTGCATTGGTTTATACTAACCTATCTCATGAGTTCTTGTTGAGTTTGGTGTGGATGAAGCTTTTGATAAAAAGAGAAACCATGATATGAGAGGAATTAAGGAGACACAGAAGTTCAAGCTTGGGGATGCCCAAGGCACCCCAAGATAATATTTCAAGAATTCTGAAGCATCTAAGCTTGGGGATGCCCCGGTAGGCATCCCACCTTTCTTCTTCAACAACTATCGGTTAGTATCGGTTGAGCCTAAGTTTTTGCTTCTTCACATGAGTTGTGCTATCCTTGCATTGTCATTTTATTTTGTTTTGCTTGCTGTTTGAATAAGATATCAAGATCTTAAATTCTTAAATGAGAGGGAGTCTTCTCATAGTTACATAATTATTTAGCTACTCATTGATCTTCACTTATATCTTTTTGGAGTAGTTTATCATTTACTCGTGTGCTTCACTTATATCCTATGAGTAAATTGTTGAATGAGTTGATTGTCATAAATCTTAAATTATATATGCCTCATTTGCTTATCCCATAGGGAGTAATGACTTCACATCTAAGAAGTAGAGGTTGTAAATTTATTGGAGGTTAGCAAGCATTGTATTGGTCATTTGAACAATTCATGAAAGAATATTGAAGGAAGAGAGATTTCATATATAAATACACTATCCTAGACATCTTTTATAATTGGGAGCACTCATTAAGTATGACATGCTAAAGAGTTGATGTTGGACAAGGTAGACAACGTAATGGGTTATGTTTTCCGACATCTCAGTTAAAGTATATTGTCATGGATCATTCAAACATGTTGAGCTTGCCTTTCCCCCTCATGCTAGCCAAAATTCCTTGCACCAAGTAGAGATACTACTTGTGCTTCCAAATATCCATAACCCAGTTTTGCCATGAGAGTCCACCATACCTACCTATGGATTGAGTAAGATCCTTCAAGTAAGTTGTCATCGGTGCAAGCAATAAAAATTGCTCTCTAAATATGCATGACTTATTAGTGCGGAGAAAATAAGCTTTGTACGATCTTGTTATGGAAGCAATAAAAGTGATGGACTGCATAATAAAGGTCCATATACAAGGGGTAATATAAAGTGACGTCCTTTCACATTAAGATTTTCTGTATCCAACCCTAAAAGCGCATGCCAACCTCTGCTTCCCTCTGCGAAGGGCCTATCTTTTACTTTATGTCTTTTACTTTATGCAAGAGTCAAGGTGATCTTCACCTTTCCCTTTTTCATTTTATCCTTTGGCAAGCACTTTGTGTTGGGGTGATCCTGATATATATATCCAATTGGATGTAAGTTAGCATGAACTATTATTGTTGACATCACCCAAAGGTGAATACGTTGGGAGGCAACACTATAAGCCCCTATATTTCTCAGTGTCCGATTGAAACTCCATAACCATTAGTATTGCATGAGTGTTAGCAATTGTAGAAGACTATATGATAGTTGAGTATGTGGAGTTTGCTATTCCTGAAAATAAGATGAATTGCAATTGTTTGATGACTGAGAATGAAGTTTGCTAGTTTTCAAGAAAGTTTATGGTCTATGCTTTAACATGTGAATTGCTTGTTACTTTATCGTGAGAAGTTCTATGAGATGAACTACCGTTATGACATATTATCATGCTAGAAAAGGTGATTGAAATTATCATTGATCAAACTTGTGCACCTTCTAGCATTCACACTTCATAAATTCTTTCTTTTATCATTTACCTACTCGAGGACGAGTAGGAATTAAGCTTGGGGATGCTGATACGTCTCCAACGTATCTATAATTTATGAAGCATTCATGCTATTTTATTATCTGTTTTGAATGATTACGGGCTTTATTATACACTTTTATATTACTTTTAGGACTAACCTATTAACCGGAGGCCCAGCCCATATTGGTGTTTATTGCCTGTTTCAGTATTTCGAAGAAAAGGAATATCAAACGGAGTCCAAACGGAATGAAACCTTCGGCAACATGATTTTTTGGAAGAATATCATCCTGGAGGCTTGGAGATCAAGTCAGAAGACCCTCGAGGTGCCCAGGAGATAGGGGGCGCCCCCCCCCCTACAGGGTGTGACCCCCTGTGTCGTGGACCCCTCGAGCACCCCCCGACCGACTTCTTTCGCCTATATAACCCTATGTACCCTAAAACCATCGAATATCAAGATAGATCGGGAGTTCTGCCGCCGCAAGCCTCTGTAGCCACCAAAAACCTCTCAGGAGCCCGTTTCGGCACCCTGCCAGAGGGGGAATCCATCACCGGTGGCCATCTTCATCATCCCGGCGCTCTCCATGACGAGGAGGGAGTAGTTCACCCTCGGGGCTGAGGGTATGTACCAGTAGCTATGTGTTTGATCTCTCTCTCTCGTGTTCTCTCTATGGCACGATCTTGATGTATCGCGAGCTTTGTTATTATAGTTGGATCTTATGATGTTTCTCCCCCTCTACTCTCTTGTGATGAATTGAGTTTCCCTCTTGAAGTTATCTTATCGGATTGAGTCTTTATTTGAGAACACTTGATGTATGTCTTGCCGTGTTTATCTGTGGTGACAATGGGATATCACGTTCCACTTGATGTATGTTTTGGTGACCAACTTGCGGGTTCCGCCCATGAACCTATGCATAGGGGTTGGCACACGTTTTCTTGACTCTCCGGTAGAAACTTTGGGGCACTCTTTGAAGTACTTTTATGTTGGTTGGATGAATCTGAGATTGTGTGATGCATATCATATAATCATGCCCACGGATACTTGAGGTGACAATGGAGTATCTAGGTGACATTAGGGTTTTGGTTGATTTGTGCCTTAAGGTGTTATTCTAGTACGAACTCTTTAATAGATCGATCCGAAAGAATAACTTTGAGGTGGTTTCGTACCCTACCATAATCTCTACGTTTGTTCTCCGCTATTAATGGCTTTGGAGTGACTCTTTGTTGCATGTTGAGGGATTGTTATATGATCTATCTATGTTATTATTGTTGAGAGAACTTGCACTAGTGAAAGTATGAACCCTAGGCCTTGTTTCCTATCATTGCAATACCGTTTATGCTCACTTTTATCATTAATTACCTTGCTGTTTTTATTATTTCAGATTACAAAAACCTATATCTACTATCCATATTGCACTTGTATCACCATCTCTTCGCCGAACTAGTGCACCTATACAATTTACCATTGTATTGGGTGTGTTGGGGACACAAGAGACTCTTTGTTATTTGGTTGCAGGGTTGTTTGAGAGAGACCATCTTCATCCTACGCCTCCCACGGATTGATAAACCTTAGTCCATCCACTTGAGGGAAATTTGCTACTGTCCTACAAACCTGTGCACTTGCAGGCCCAACAACGTCTACAAGAAGAAGGTTGTGTAGTAGACATCAGTATGGTGGCTGTTTTGAGGAAGGTATATGGTGGGTGTATGGTACCGGCGGAAGTTGCGTGGCACAAGAGAGGCTAGCAATGGTGGTAGGGTGAGAGTGCGCATAATCCATGGACTCAACATTAGTCAAAAGAACTCATATACTTATTGCAAAAATCTACAACTCATCAAAAACAAAGTATTACGCACATGCTCCTAGGGGGTAGATTGGTAGGAAAAGACCATCACTCATCCCCAACCGCCATTCATAAGGAAGACAATCAATAAATAAAATTGTGCTCCAACTTCATCACAAAGCGGTTCACCATACGTGCATGCTACGGGAATCACAAACTTCAACACAAGCATTCTTTAAATTCATAATCACCAAACTAGCATGACTTTAATATCACTACCTCTATATCTCAAAACAATTATCAAGTATCAAATTGATCATAGCATCCAATTCACTTCCTATGATAGTTTTTATTATGCCCAACTTGGATGCCTACCATTCTAGGACCAATTTTATAACCATAGCAAATACCATGCTGTTCTAAGAGACTCTCAAAATAATATAAGTGAAGCATGAGAGACTCGCAATTTCTACAAAATTAAGCCACCGCCGTGCTCTAAAAGATATAAGTGAAGTACTAGAGCAAAAACTATCAAGCTCAAAAGATATAAGTGAAGCACGTAGAGTATTCTTATAAATTTCAATCAAGTGGGATTCTCTCAAAAGGTGTGTGCATCAAGGATGATTGTGGAAAACTAAAAAGCAAATACTAATATTATACACGACGCTCCAAGCAAAACACATATCATGTGGCAAATAAAAACATAGCTCCAAGTAAAGTTACCAATGAACGAAGACGAAAGAGGGGATGCCTTCCGGGGGCATCCCCAAGCATAGGCTTTCGGCTATTCTTTAATATCTTGGGGTGCCTTGGGAATCCCAAAGATTAGGATCTTGCCACTCCTTATTCCATAGTCCATCAAATCTTTACCCAAAACTTGAAAACTTCACAACACAAAACTCATCTGGAAATCTCATAAGCTCCGTTAGTGAAAGAAAACAAAGCCACCACATAAGATACTGTAATTAACTAATTTTTTATTTATATTGGTGTTAAACCTACTGTATTTCAAGTTCTCTATGGTCCATACCACTTAATACTAGCCATAGATGCATCAAAATAAGCAAACAACACACGAAAAACAGAATTTGTCAAAAACAGAACAGTTTGTAGCAATCTGTAACTAACGCAAACTTCTGGAACTCTAAAAATCCTACCAAAACAGGAAGTTCTGGACAATTTTTCTATTGATCTATATCAAAAAGAATCAACACAAAATCACGTTTCTGTGATTTAACAAAACTAATTTCGTGCGTGCAAAGTTTCTATTTTTTAGCAGAATCAAATTAACTATCACCGTAGGTTATCCTATAGGTTCTACTTGACTTCATCACTTTGATAATTTCGTTTTGATAGAAGCATAATAGGGTGGTAGATTCAACCTTATCATTCATGGGGTGCCCAAATATAGTTTTCATTCTTTCATAGGTATCTATAGCATCCCCTTCAAGAAAACCTTCTTCAAAAATAGAATCTAGAACTTGCTTGAAAGAAGGGGGCAAGCCAACATAGAAACTTTTTAAGTAAACCTCAATTTGATATTGTGGTACATAGCTAGCCCGAATCCTTAATAACCTATCCCAGGCATCTTTTAAAGACTCATCAAGTAAATAACGAAAAATTCCGGAGTCATCTTCATCAAAATTATTTAAACTCTCATTGGTGACCCCGGTGGGTCTTTCCATAGCATCATTATTTATGAGCTTAGAGAGGATAGAGGGGCTATCCAAGGTACTAGGACCCTTAGTCCTTTTTGATTCGGCCATGGCAACGGGAAGGCAAACGGAAAAAGGAGAGGAGAAGATTGGGAAAGAGAGGGCAAATAAAACGGCAAGGGTGAAGTGGGGGAGAGGAAAATGAGAGGAAAATGGCAAATAATGTAAATGCGAGGGAGATGAGTTTGTGATGGGTACTTGGTATGTCTTGACTTGAGCGAAGACCTCCCCGGCAACAGCGCCAAAAATCCTTCTTGCTATGTCTTGAGCTTGCATTGGTTTTCCTTGAAGAGGAAAGGGTGATGCAGCAATAGTAGCATAAGTATTTTCCTCAATTTTTTGAGAACCAAGGTATCAATCCAATAGGAGGCTCCTCAAAAGTCCCACGCACCTACACAAACAAACAAAGAACTCGCAACCAACGCAATAAAGGGGTTGTCAATCCCTTCACGGCCACTTGCGAAAGTGGGATCTGATAGAGATAGTATGATAAGATAAATATATTTTTGGTATTTTATGATATAGATTGGAAAAGTAAAGATGCAAATAAAAGTAGATTGAAAGCTTATATGATAAAAGATAGACCCAGGGGCCATAGGTTTCACTAGTGGCTTCTCTCAAGATAGCATAAGTATTACGGTGGGTGAAAAAATTACTATCGAGCAATTGATAGCAAAGCGAATAATTATGAGATTATCTCGGCATGATCATGTATATATGCATCACGTCCGTGACAAGTAGACCGACTCCTGCCTGCATCTACTACTATTACTCCACACATCGACCGCTATCCAGCATGCATCTAGAGTATTAAGTTCATAAGAACAGAGTAACACATTAAGAAAGATGACATGATGTAGAGGGATAAACTCATGCAATATGATATAAAGCCCATCTTTTTATCCTTCATGGCAACAATACAATACATGCCTTGCAACCCCTATTGTCACTGGGTAAGGACACCGCAAGATTGAACCCAAAGCTAAGCACTTCTCCCATTGCAAGAAAGATCAATCTAGTAGGCCAAACCAAACTGATAATTCGAAGAGACTTGCAAAGATAACTCAATCATACATAAAGGAATTCAAAGGAGATTCAAATATTTCTCATAGATAAACTTGATCATAAACCCACAATTCATCGGATCTCGACAAACACACCGCAAAAAGAGTTACATCGAATAGATCTCCACAAGAGAGGGGGTGAACATGGTATTGAGATCCAAAAAGAGAGAAGAATCCATCTAGCTAATAACTATGGACCCGAAGGTCTGTGTTAACCTACTCACAACTCATCGGAAGGGCTATGGTGTTAATGTAGAAGCCCTCCATGGTCGATTCCCCCTCCGGCGGAGCGCAGGCGAAGGCTCCAAGATGGGATCTCACGGATACAGAAGGTTACGGCGGTGGAAATTGTTTTTCGTTGGCTCTCTGGATGTTTTTGGGGTACGTGGGTATATATAGGAGAAAGAAGTAGGTCGGTGGCCGCCCGAGGGGCCCTCGAGATAGGGGGGCGCACCTTGTAGGGGTGGGCGCGCCCTCCACCCTCGTGGCCGCCTCGGATGCTTCTTGACTTGCACTCCAAGTCCTCTGGATCACGTTCGTTCCAAAAATCACGCTCCCGAAGGTTTCATTCCGTTTGGACTCTGTTTTATATTCCTTTTCTTTGAAATACTGAAATAGGCAAAAACAACAATACGGGCTGGGCCTCCGGTTAGTAGGTTAGTCCCAACAATGATATTGTGTAAAATAAAGCCCATAAACATCCGAAAGGGGTAATATAATAGCATGGAACAATCAAAAATTATATTTACATTGGAGATGTATCAGTAACCTCCTTGAACTTGTCAAAAACCTTTCGCAACAAGTCGAGCTTTGTAGACAGTAACATTACCGTCAGCGTTAGTCTTCTTCTTGAAGATCCATTTATTCTCGATGGCTTCCCGATCATCGGGCAAGTCAACCAAAGTCCACACTTTGTTCTCATACATGGATCCCATCTCAGATTTCATGGCCTCAAGCCATTTCGCGGAATCTGGGCTCATCGCCGCTTCCTCATAGTTTGTAGGTTCGTCATGGTCAAGAAACATGACCTCCAGAATAGGATTACGGTACCACTCTGGTGCGGATCTTACTCTAGTTGACCTACGAGGTTTGGTAGTAACTTGATCTAAAGTTTCATGATCATTATCATTAGCTTCCTCACTAATTGGTGTAGGGATCACAGGAACTGATTTCTCTGATGAACTACTTTCCTGTAAGGGAGCATGTATAGTTACCACATCAAGTTGTACTTTCCTCCCACTCACTTTTTTTGAGAGAAACTCCTTCTCTAGAAAGGATCCATTCTTACCAACGAATGTCTTGCCTTAGGATGTGTGATAGAAGGTGTACTCAACAGTTTCCTTTGGGTATCCTATGAAGACACATTTCTCCGGTTTGGGTTCGAGCTTATCAGGTTGAAGCTTTTTCACATAAGCATCGCAACCCCAAACTTTCAGAAACGACAACTTTGCTTTCTTGCCAAACCACAATTCATAAGAAGTCATCTCAATGGATTTAGATGGTGCCCTATTTAACGTGAATGTAGTCGTCTCTAAAGTATAACCCCAAAACGATAGCGGTAAATCAGTAAGAGACATCATAGATCGCACCATATCTAATAAAGTGCGGTTACGATGTTTGGACACACCATTATGCTATGGTGTTCCAGGTGGCGTGAGTTGCAAAACTATTCCGCATTGTTTCAAATGAAGACCAAACTCGTAACTCAAATATTCTCCCCCACGATCAGATCGTAGAAACTTTATTTTCTTGTTACGATGATTTTCCACTTCACTCTGAAATTCTTTGAACTTTTCAAATGTTTCGGACTTATGTTTCATCAAGTAGATATACCCATATCTGCTCAAATCATCTATGAAGGTGAGAAAATAACGATACCTGCCGCGAGCCTCAATATTCATCGGACCACATACATCAGTATGTATGATTTTCAACAAATCTGTTGCTCGCTCCATTGTTCCGGAGAACGGAGTTTGAGTCATCCTGCCCATGAGGCATGGTTCGCAAGTACCAAGTGACTCATAATCAAGTGATTCGAAAAGTCCATCAGAATGGAGTTTCTTCATGCGCTTTACACCAATATGACCCAAACGGCAGTGCCACAAATAAGTTGCACTATCATTATCAACTCTGCATCTTTTGGCTTCAATATTATGAATATCTGTGTCACTACTATCGAGATTCAATAAAAAATAGACAACTCTTCAAGGGTGCATGACCATAAAAGATATTACTCATATAAATAGAACAACCATTATTCTCAGATTTAAATGAATAACCGTCTCGCATTAAACAAGATCCAGACATAATGTTCATGCTCAACGCTGGCACCAAATGACAATTATTCAGGTCTAAAACTAATCCCGAAGGTAGATGTAGAGGAAGCGTGCCGACCGCGATCACATCGACTTTGGAACCATTTCCCACGCGCATCGTCACCTCGTCCTTAGCCAATCTTCGCTTAATCCATAGTCCTTGTTTCGAGTTGCAAATATTAGCAACAGAACCAGTATCAAATACCCAAGCAGTACTGCGAGCATTAGTAATGTACACATAAATAACATGCATATCACATATACCTTTGTTCACCTTGCCATCCTTCTTATCCGCCAAATACTTGGGGCAGTTCCGCTTCCAGTGACCAGTCCCTTTGCAGTAGAAGGACTCAGTCTTAGGCTTAGGTCCAGACTTGGGTTTCTTCACTTGAGCAGCAACTTGCTTGTCGTTCTTCTTGAAGTTCCCCTTCTTCCCTTTACCCTTTTTCTTGAAACTGGTGGTCTTGTTGACCATCAACACTTGATGCTCTTTCTTGATTTCTACCTCCGCAGCCTCTAGCATTGCGAAGAGCTCGGGAATTGTCTTGTTCATCCCTTGCATATTATAGTTCATCGCGAAGCTCTTGTAGCTTGGTGGCAGTGATTGAAGAATTCTGTCAATGACACTATCATCAGGAAGATTAACTCCAAGTTGAATGAAGTGATTGTTATACCCAGACATTTTGTGTATATGTTCACTGACAGAACTATTCTCCTCCATCTTGCAGCTATAGAACTTATTGGAGACTTCATATCTCTCAATCCGGGCATTTGCTTGAAATATTAACTTCACCTCCTGGAACATCTCGTATGCTCCATGAGTTCAAAACGTCGTTGAAGTCCTGGTTCTAAGCCGTAAAGCATGGCACACTGAACTATCGAGTAGTCATCAGCTTTGCTCTGCCAAACATTCACAATGTCCGGCGTTGCTCCTGCAGCGGGTCTTGCACCTAGCGGTGCTTCCAGGACGTAATTCTTCTGTGCAGCATTGAGGATAATCCTCAAGTTATGGACCCAGTCCATGTAATTACTACCATCATCTTTCAACTTAGCTTTCTCTAGGAATGCATTAAAATTCAATGGAACAACAGCACGGGCCATCTATCTACAACAACATAGACATGCAAAAAACTATCAGGTACTAACTTCATGATAAATTAAAGTTCAATTAATCATATTACTTAAGAACTCCCACTGAGAAAGACATCCCTCTAATCATCTAAGTGATCACGTGATCCAAATCAACTAAACCATGTCCGATCATCATGTGAAATGGAGTAGTTTTCAATGGTGAACATCACTATGTTGATCATATCTACTATATGATTCACGCTCGACCTTTCGGTCTCAGTGTTCTGAGGACATATCTGCATATGCTAGGCTCGTCAAGTTTAACCCGAGTATTCTGCGTGTACAAAACTGGCCTGCACCCATTGTATGTGAATGTAGAGCTTATCACACCCGATCATCACGTGGTGTCTCGGCACGACGAACTTTCACAATGGTGCATACTTAGGGAGAACACTTGTACCTTGAAATTTAGTGAGAGATTATCTTACAATGCTACCATCGAACTAAGCAAAATAAGATGCATAAAGGATAAACATCACATGCAATCAATATAAGTGATATGATATGGCCATCATCATCTTGTGCCTTTGATATCCATCTCCAAAGCACCGTTATGATCACCATCGTCACCGACGCGACACCTTGATCTCCATCGTAGCATTGTTGTTGTCTCGCCAAGTATTTTTCTATGACTATCGCTATCGCTTAGTGATAAAGTAAAAACAGTTACAGGGCGATTGCATTGCATACAATAAAGTGACAACCATATGGCTCCTGCCAGTTGCCGATAACTCTGTTTACAAAACATGATCATCTCATACAATAAAATTTAGCATCATGTCTTGACCATATCACATCACAACATGCCCTGCAAAAACAAGTTAGACGTCCTCTACTTTGTTGTTGCAAGTTTTACGTGGCTGCTACGGGCTTTATCAAGAACCGTTCTTACCTACGCATCAAAACCACAGTGATTTTTTGTCAAGTATGTGCTGTTTTAACCTTCAACAAGGACTGGGCGTAGCCACACTTGATTCAACTAAAGTTGGAGAAACTGACACCCGCAAGCCACCTGTGTGCGAAGCACGTCGGTAGAACCAGTCTCGTGTAAGCGTACGCGTAATGTCGGTCCGGTCTGCTTCATCCAACAATACCGCCGAATCAAAGTATGACATGCTGGTAAGCAGTATGACTATTATAGTCCACAACTCACTTGTGTTCTACTCGTGCATATAACATCTACGCATAAACCTCGCTCGGATGCCACTGTTGGGTAACATAGTAATTTCAAAAATTTCCTACGCACACGCAAGATCATGGTGATGCATAGCAACGAGAGGGGAGAGTGTTGTCCATGTACCCACTAGACCATAAGCGGAAGCGTTATGACAATGCGGTTGATGTAGTCGTACATCTTCACGATCCGGCCGATCTTAGTACCGAAAGCACGGCATCTCCGCGATCTGCACACGTCCGGCTCGGTGACGTCCCACGAACTCACGATCCAGCAGAGTGTTGAGGGAGAGTTTTGTTAGCACGATGGCATGATGACGATGATGATGAAGCTACCGATGCAGGGCTTCGCCTAAGCACCATAACGATATGACCGAGGTGGATTATGGTGGAGGGGGGCACCGCACATGGCTAAGAGATCAATGATCAACTTGTGTGTCTATGGGGTGCCCCCCTCCTCCATATATAAAGGAGTGGAGGAGGGGGAGGGTTGGCCCTCCTATGGCGCACCCCATGGGGAGTCCTACTCCCACCGGGAGTATGATTCCCCCCTTCACTAGTTGGACTAGGAGTGGAAGGAAGGGGGAGAGAGGGGGAAGGAAAGGGGGGCCAGCACCCCACCCAATTCGGATTGGGCTTGAGGGGGTGCGAGCCTCCTATGCCTCCCTCTCTTCTCTCCCACTATGGCCCAATAAGGCCCATATACCTCCCGGGGGGTTCCGGTAACCTCCCGGTACTCCGGTATATGCCCGAACTCACCCGAAACCATTCCGACGTCCAAATATAGTCGTCCAAGATATCGATCTTTATGTCTCGACCATTTCGAGACTCCTCGTCATGTCTGTGATCATATCCGGGACTCTGAACTACCTTCGGTACATCAAAACACATAAACTCATAATACCGATCGTCATCGAACTTTAAGCGTGCGGACCCTACGGTTCGAGAACTATGTAGACATGACCGAGGCACGTCTCCGGCCAATAACCAATAGTAGAACCTGGATGCCCATATTGGCTCCCACATATTCTACAAAGATCTTTATCGGTCAAACCGCATAACAACATACATTGTTCCCTTTGTTAATGGTATGTTACTTGCCCGATATTCGATCGTCGGTATCTCAATACCTAGTTCAATATCGTAATTGGCAAGTCTCTTTAGTCGTTCCGTAATGCATCATCCCGCAACTAACTCATTAGTTACATTGCTTGCAAGGCTTATAGTGATGTGCATTACCGAGAGGGCCCAGAGATACCTCTACGACAATCGTAGTGACAAATCCTAATCTCGATCTATGCCAACTCAACAAACACCATCGGAGACACCTGTAGAGCACCTTTATAATCACCCAGTTACGTTGTGACGTTTGGTAGCACACAACTTGTTCCTCCGGTATTCTGGAGTTGCATAATCTCATAGTCATAGGAACATGTATAAGTCATGAAGAAAGCAATAAAAACATACTAAACGTTCAAGTGCTAAGCTAACGGAATGGGTCAAGTCAATCACATCATTCTCTAATGATGTGATCCCTTTTATCAAATGATAACTTATGTCTATGGCTAGGAAACTTAACCATCTTTGATTAACGAGCTAGTCAAGTAGAGGCATACTAGTGACACTCTGTTTTGTCTATGTATTCACACATGTACTAAGTTTCCGGTTAATACAATTCTAGCATGAATAATGAACATTTGTCATGATGTAAGGAATTATATAAATAACAACTTTATTATTGCCTCTAGGGTATATTTCCTTCAGAAAACCCAAGAGCTTGCCCGCTGGCACACCAAAAACGCACTTGGCCAGGTTAAGCACCATCTTGTAGACCCAGAGATTGTTGAAGGTCTCCTTCAAATCATCTATCAAAGTTTCCTTCTCTCTGGATTTCACCACAATATCATCCACATAAGTGTGAACATTGCGCCCAATCTGACTGTGAAGACAATTCTGCACACATCACTGGTAAGTCGCCTGGGCACTCTTGAGCCCAAAAGGCATACACACATAGAAGAAGGCTCCAAAGGGAGTGATAAAAGTTGTCTTCTCCTGGTCCTTAACTGCCATATTGATCTGATGATAACCTGAGTAAGCATCTAGAAAACTCAAACGCTTACAACCCATCGTAGCATCAATGATTTGATCAATATGAGGGAGAGCAAAAGGATCAGCCGGACATGCCTTGTTTAAGTCCGTGTAGTCCACACACATACGCCAAGTGCCATTTTTCTTAAGCACTAGCACTGGATTATCCAACCACTCAGGATGAAAGACTTCGACAATGAACCCAGCCGCCAAGAGCCGGGCTACTTCTTCACCAATCACTTTACGCCTCTCCTCATTGAAGCAACGAAGGAATTGCTTGACCGGCTTAAACTTTGGGTCAATATTAAGAGTGTGCTCAGCGAGTTCCCTCGGTACACCTGGCATATCAGAAGGTTTCCATGCAAAGATCTCCTGGTTCTCACGGATGAACTCGATGAGCGCGCTTTCCTATTTAGGATCCAGGTTAGCACTGATACTAAACTGCTTGGATGAATCGCCAGGAATAAAGTCAACTAGCTTAGTGTCATCAGCCGACTTAAACTTCAATACCGGATCATGCTCTGTGGTTGGCTTTTTCAAAGACGTCATGTCTGCCGGATCAACATTGTCTTTGTAGAACTTCAGTTCCTTAGTTGCACAGACAAATTCAGCATAAGCAACATCACCTTCTTCACACTCCAAAGCTATTTTCCGACTTCCATGCACTGTGATGGTCCCATTGTAACCTGGCATCTTGAGCTGCAGATAAACATAACAAGGCCATGCCATAAACTTGGCATAAGTCGGCCGTCCAAACAGAGCGTGATACAGGCTTCTAATCTTGACCACTTCAAAGGTTAGTTTCTCGGTGCTGGAATCATGCTCATCCCCAAAGGCTACTTCGAGATCAATCCTGCCCACAGGATACGCCGACTTACCAGGCACCACTCCATGGAAAACAGTATTGGACGGCTTACGATTTTTATCAGTCAACCCCATGTGACGGAAAGTATCATAGTAAAGGATAGTAATGCTGCTACCCCCATCCATGAGTACCTTAGTGAATTTGTATCCACCAACTTGAGGCGCCACCACCAAAGCCAAGTGACCCGGATTATCAACCCGGGGCGGGTGATCCTCTCGACTCCACATAGTAGGTTGCTTAGACCATCGCAAGTAATGGGGAACTGCCAGCTCAACGGCGTTCACAGCCCTCTTGTGGAGCTTTTGGTCCCGCTTACATAAACTTGTGGTGAAGACGTGATACTGCCCACTATTCAGCTGCTTCGGATGACTTTGATATCCAGACTGCTGCTGCTACTGACCCCCCTAACCGGATTGTTGATTGTAACCATCCTCATTACCTTGATGGTTTTGGTGACCCTGGACGCCGGAACTAGAACCGCCACCACCATAACCCGGGCCATGAGAATCGCCGCCACCAGAACCTGAGCTGCCGCCCGACCCATGATTATTCTGGAATAAATCAGAATTTTTGAACTCCCTCAAAATTTGACAATCTTTCCAAAGGTGACTGGACGGCCTTTCCTTCGTGCCATGCTTTGGGCAGGGCTGATTCAGCAACTGCTCAAGATTGGGATCTGATCCACCTATCCGAGGTGGTGGCCTCCCCTTACGATGCTGACCATTCTTCTGCGTATTGGTATTAGCCACAAAATCAGAATTACTATCAGCCTTGCGCTTACCGTTGCCCCCCTGACTCGCCAAGTTATGTTGCGGACCCTTGGTGTTGCCACTCTTCTTTCCCTTTCCCGGCTTTTCATCATCAGACTCGGGGTCCTTGGTACTATCAGAGTCGGCATATTTAACTAGAGCCACTGATGACCCACAAGTGTAGGGGATCTATCGTAGCCCTTTCGATAAGTAAGAGTGTCGAACCCAATGAGGAGTAGAAGGAAATGATAAGCGGTTTTCTGTAAGGTTTTCTCTGCAAGCACTGAAATTGTAGGTAACAGATAGTTTTGTGATAAGATAAATTGTAACGGGTAACAAGCAATGAAAGTAAATAAAGTGCAGCAAGGTGGCCCAATCCTTTTTGTAGCAAAGCATAAGCCTGGACAATTTCTTATAATGAGAAAGGAGCTCCCGAGGACACATGGGAATTATCGTCAAGCTAGTTTTCATGACGCTCGTATGATTCGCGTTCGATACTTTGATAATTTGATATGTGGGTGGACCGGTGCTTGGGTACTGCCCTTACTTGGACAAGCATCCCACTTATGATTAACCCCTACTGCAAGCATCCGCAACTACAAAAGAAGTATTAAGGTAAACCTAACCACAACATTAAACATATGGATCCAAATCTACCCCTAACGAAGCAACACATAAACTATGGTTTAAGCTTCTGTCACTCTAGCAACCCATCATCTACTTATTACTTCCCAATGCCTTCCTCTAGGCCCAAATATTGGTGAAGTGTCATCTAGTCGACATTCACATAACACAACTAGAGGAAAAGACAACATACATCTCATCAAAATATTGAACGAATACCAAATTCACATGACTACTAATAGCAAGACTTCACCCATGTCCTCAGGAACAAACGTAACTACCCACAAAGCATATTCATGTTCATAATCAGAGGAGTAATAATATGCATTAAGGATCTGAACATATGATTTTCCACCAAGTAAACCAATTAGCATCAACTACAAGGAGTAATCAACACTACTAGCAACCCACAGGTACCAATTTGTGGTTTGGATACAAGAGATGAACTAGGGTTTTGAGAGGAGATGGTGCTGGTGAAGATGTTGATGGAGATTGACCCCCTCAGGATGAGAGGATCATTGGTGATGACGATGGTGATGATTTCCCCCTCCCGGAGGGAAGTGTCCCTGGTAGAACAGCTCTGCCGGAGCTCTAGATTGGTTCCGCCAATGTTCCGCCTCGTGGCGGCGGAGTTTCGTCCCGTAAGCTTGCCCACAATTTTTTCCAGGGTAAAAGCCTTCATATAGCAGAAGATGGACACCGGAGGGCCACCAGGGGGCCCAGGAGACAGGTGGCGCGCCCAGTAGGGGTGGGCGCGCCCCCACCCTCCTGTCCAGGGTGTGGGCCCCCTGAGGTGTTTCTTCCACTCAATAATTCTTATTAATTCCAAAAATAAGTTTCGTGGAGTTTCAGGATTTTTGGAGCAGTGCAGAATAGGTTTCCAATGTTTGCTCCTTTTCCAGCCAGAATTCCAGCTGCCGGCATTCCCCCTCTTCATGGTAAACCTTGTAAAATAAGAGAGAATAGACATAAGTATTGAGATATAATGTGTAATAACAGCCCATAATGCGATAAATATTGATATAAAAGCATGATGCAAAATGGACGTATCAACTCCCCAAGCTTAGACCTCGTTTGTCCTCAAGCGGAAGCCGAAATCAAAAAATATGTCCACATGTTTAGAGATAGAGGTGTCGATAAAAGTAAAATACGGACATGAGGGCATCATGATCATTCTTATAACAGCAACATAAATAGATTTTATCATATGATTTCTTATGCTCAAGTAACGATCAATTCACAATGTCAAGCATGGTTTAGAAACTTCATTGGAAGCTAACAAACTATAATCTCAGTCATTGAAGCAATTGCAATTTATCATAACATCAGAAAGAGTCAAGAATAGAGCTTTTCAGCAAGTCCACATACTCAACTATCATGTAGTCTTCTACAATTGCTAACACTCACACAATACTTGTGGTTATGGAGTTTCAGCCAAACACTGTGAAGGATAGGGGCTTATTGTGTTGCCTCCCAATGTATTCACATTTAGGTGATGTCAACAATAATATCCCATGCTAACTTACATCCAATTGGATATATATATCATGATCTTTCTAACATGAGGAGCTTGCCAAAGGATAAAATAAAAAAGGGAAAGGTGAAGATCACCTTGACTCAAGCATAAAGTAAAAACATAAAGTAAAAGATAGGCCCTTCGCAGAGGGAAGCAGAGGTTGTCATGTGCTTTTAGGGTTGGATGCATAAAATCTTAATGCAAAAGAACGTCACTTTATATTGCCACTTGTATGTGGACCTTTATTATGCAGTCCGTCGCTTTTATTGCTTCCACAACAAGATCGTAAAAAGCTTATTTTGTCTGCACTAATAAGTCATACATATTTAGATAGCAATTTTTATTGCTTGCAACATGACAACTTACTTGAAGGATCTTACTCAATCCATAGGTAGGTATGGTGGACTCTCATGGCAAAACTGGGTTTAAGGATATTTGGAAGCACAAGTAGTATCTCTACTTGGTGCAAGGAATTTTGGCTAGCATGAGGGGGAAAGGCAAGCTCAACATGTTTGAATGATCCATGACAATATACTTTAACTGAGATGTCGGAAAACATAACCCATTACGTTGTCTTCCTTGTCCAACATCAACTCTTTTAGCATGTCATACTTAATGAGTGCTTCACAATCATAAAAGATGTCCAAGACAATATATTTGTATGTGAACCTCTCTTTCCTTATTACTTCCTATTAATTGCAACAATGACCAAAACTACGTTTATCAACTCTCAACAACTTTTATGCCTCATACTTTCTATGTGTGAAGTCATTACTATCCATAAGATCAATATGAACTCTTTTATTCTCTACTTTCTCAAGATCATAGCAAGATAGCAAAGCCCTTGACTCAACACTAATCTTTATTATGGATAGCTCATGGACTCGATTACATAAAGAGATCACAAAGCAAAACTCAAAACTACTTGATACTAAAACTTCAATCTACTAGATCAAGATACTACTAAAAGGATTGAACTAAATAAAATGGTAAAGATAGGAGTGTGATGGTGATACGATACCGGGGCACCTCCCCCAAGCTTGGCAGTTGCCAAGGGAAGTGCCCATACCCATGTAATTATGTCTCCTTCTTCATGGTTGGTGCTATGATCTTCTTGGCGATGATGCCCCTTAGGATACGGTTCTCCTCCTCGAGCTTATTGACTTGTTGTTTGAGGTCCATAATTTCTTTACGGAGCTTGCACGTAACGGTTAAAGCTCCCTTTACCCAAGGATGTTGCATAGCTTCTGGAGAACAAGTGACGCTCTTTTCATATTTTCATAAGAAAGAAATCTAAAGTTGGAAGGGATGACCGAATTTGGAATAGCCGAGCTATGTAGTTCCCCCATCATGAATTCTACTTGGAGACGAGAGGTAACTTCTTGATCTTCCTCCATGGCATCTATCCTTTTCAAGTCGGTCTCCATCTCATCCTCTGTTGATGGTACGAAGTGATAAGCATCGCTATTTGCTCCTGGACCTGGTGTCGGGTGAGACACCCGACTCTCCCCGACTGACTCTCGAGAAGACATCTTGCTCTTAAACTTCAACAGAAACAACTCGAAACGAAAACAGAGGATATTTGCGTGATACGGTGGTCAAAACCTACAAGAAAACGGAGTCCGGGAGGCACATGAGGTGTCCACGAGACAGGGGGCGTGCCCAGTAAGGGTGGGCACGCCCTCCACCCTCGTGGAGGCCTCTTGTCCTTCCCGGACTACTTCTTTCTTCCTAAAATTCTTAAATATTCCAAAACTGATAAAAAATGCCATTAGAATTGTTTTGGAGTCGGTTTACTTACCGTACCACATACATGTTCCTTTTCAGAGTCTGGAACGTTCTAGAAAGTGTCCCTTATGTATTCCTACGGGGTAATGGTTTCTGTCGTGGAATTAACACATCAGATGTCCTCGTGAAAGGACTTAGTCGTGGAGCCATCGCAATGGGTTAGCTTGAAGGGGTTAAACCGGACAAGGGACACGAGAGTTTATACTAGTTTGGCCCCTTCGATGAAGGTAAAATCCTACGTCTAGTTGTGATGGGATTGATTGGGTTTCGATGACCAGGGAGCAAATACGCTTGCCTGAGTCTCGAGTTGTTGTCTGTTGTCCCTGAACCGCCACCAGATCGTCCCTTTATATACACAGGTTGACGCCCGGCCGGTCTACAAAGTCCCGAGGCCGACTCATACAAGGGTCCGGCTCGAACTCTCCCTTCCTAACTTACAACACAAGTTACATCACGATGGCGGTTTGTATCATGGGCCCTCATCCGCCACTCGACTCCGGGCTTCTATGCTTCACAGTAAAAGGCCATCTTCTGAGTCTTCATGGGCTTCAATATGGTTGAGGGTAAACCGGCCCCTCCTGGGCGGTTTATACTCAATAGTTATATCCCCAACATTAGGCCCCAGAGTGATTTGAATTCGTTCATATCATTCTTCAGTACCTTAGAAAAATCCTGTGAACATCTTCCTTTACTTCTCGCAAACCGCCATGATGTCTTGTTTTATGAACTTTGTTAAATCGCCGTGACGTCATCCTCTGGATACAGCAATGAATCATCATGACGTCATCTCTGTAAAAATGAAAAAATAAAAAGATTCCCTTCATTAATGGTATCCCAGAAATCGAGGCGACAGCTGCGCCACTCGCCGCTTTGACTCCTCGATTTTCGCGTCAGTCTTTATCCATTTTCCTTATAAATAAACCTGAGGGCCCTTTCTTTTCCTCCCCTTCCATTCTTCTTCTTCTTCCTCGCGACACCTCAGCCCTGAAGCTCCGCCGCCGTCCTTGACCTTCGAACGCTGCGTCAACAAAGGCCGCTGCATCAACCTGGTTGTACCAGAGATCTTCGGTGTTCCTCTGCTATCCTGCGCATCCGGTAAGCTTCTCCCTCATAACCATAGATCTGCAATTTAGGACTCCTGTTTTCACCTGCGTTCATAGGCGTTCATCCCTAGTTTCTTCGTATTCGCTTCTGCCATAGCTTGTTTGATTCAATATAGTATAAATCTCGTGCGGTAATCACTCTGTATCCAGCTTAATACTTAGAAAGTCTTCCTTCATGTACAGAATCCCTTGACAGAGCGCACGAACTTCTCTGTTCTGTTTACTGCCTTTATAGATCACAGAAAAAATTCTTTACGGAGGCGTGGTAGATCCAAATAAATTTGATCAGTGAAACCTGATTCTGTCAACACTTAGCAGAAATTTTGAATCCTGGCTCTTCTGCCTATGGGCGGTTTAACCTTTGATAGCCAATCCGCCATATATCATTAGCCCTCTCTTAAACCGCCAACTGAACCGTGCATAGCAATTTTCTGGTTTAACACCGAATTGTACACTTTAAACCGTTAAATTGTAAATCGACATTTATTTTTCCTTTCAGTTCCCCTTCCAAGATGACAAAACAATTCTCAGCTTGCAATTGGGTTCCGTCCAGGATTACGGAAACACAAATCAACGGATACGTCACCACTGGCGCTTTACCTCAAAAAGGGTCCTTCATTGGCGAGTTCTGGAATCTGAATGTCCACTTGAACCTCAAGATGGAGAGGTGATTGTTTTTATGCAACACTTAGACCGGGGATTCAGCCCGCCTGGATCAAAAAATTTCCGGGATGTCCTCGCAAGCTTCCAACTCCATCCGCAAGATATTGGTCCGAAGTCTGTGTCCAATATATGCAACTTTCAAGTATTCTGCGAAGTCTATCTTCAAGAAGAGCCAACCGTGCAGCTGTTCCGGGACTTCTTTCATCTAAACCGCCGTACAGAATTCTCAGACTGTCCCAACACACAGCTTGGCGGCGTTTCAATTCAGAAAAGGAAAGAAGTTGACTTCCCTCATGCAAAACATCATAGCCATCCTAAAGATTGGAACCAGACTTGGTTCTACTGCCGGAACACTGCCCCTGATGGAGAAAATCCTTTGCCTGGTTATCGCCCTCACCGACTTAGCAACGGCCACCCATTTCCTTCACGCTTGACCGCCGCAGAATGGAAGAACTTTGCACCTCAACTCGCCAAGCTCAGGCTCTGATGGCCAACGGTTTGACTGGCATTGATCTTGTCCGCTGCTGGGTTTCTTGGGGCATTTTTCCTTTAAGCCGCCGCCCCAGATTGATGCATGAATACACTGGAAACGTCAAAGACCCTCAACAATATCATGAAGTAGTAATGACCGATCTTGAAGTTGCTGAATCTGTAAAGAAAATGCTTGATGAGCCGATCTCTGCATGCAGCCAAACCAGGTTGCCACCTTTTTGCGTCTCCAATAAACAGCCAGCGGTAAAGTTCATCTGAATACCTTACTGATTTGCCTCCGTATTAACTGTGTAGTAACCTTTCCTTGTCTTAATTTCAGGCTAACAGCTCCTTCTATAAACGGACTAAACCGACTAGGGCTCCTCGTGCAAAGAGCAAGGCCACCAAGAAAGCTGGCAAGAAGAAAACCACCGAGTCTTCTGATCCGCCAGAAGATGAGGAATTAGACGCAGAGGTAGAACTTGACTCACTTGGTTCCTTTTTCGTACATCTTATTGACAATGACTATTCCCAGGATGATGCTGAGGCCAGCCACGCAGACCATGTTGAGGTAATCCTTCTTTCTTCTGATTCAGATCTTGTACCGGTTCAAAGAGTTCGCCGCACAGTCCGGAAAGTAAAACAATCTCACCCCCTTGCTCATTTGGATCCAGAATTTTCTTTGAAGACACAACAAGTTGAAGAGCGTCGCACAACCCGGCATAGTGGTCAGCAAATCACTTCATCCGGTTTAGCGGATACACCAAGCCGGAAACGTCGTCCAGAGGTGACTTGTTCTCCTGAAAAACATTATCCTTTGAAAGGTTTCTTCCGATTCCCACTCAATCTGTCTGACCCGAATTATCAGGCCTCTCCCAATTCGTCTGGCAGTTCATCAACCACTCAGCTGCCTCCTCTCAAAGTCGTCGCTGGGTAAGTACATTACTCCTCAACTTGTTTCTTCATGTGTCGGTTTATCATTATTCTAAACTTTGATGTTGTAGCGCCAAGGCTCGATTAAGTAAGAAAGCCAAGACCAGCGACCCTACTGATGATGTTGATCCGGAGAAGACTCCAGAGCATGATGGCGAAAATCCTGAGATTGCCATAGACAGCTCTGCTATGCAAAACCAAGGCGCTAATGCTGACCCGCCAGAAGTTGACCCGGATGTACATGTTGATACATCACATCCTCTTGCCCCTCCAAGTCCAATTGTTGAACAGCGGGATTCAACTGCTGATCCACCAAGTCCTGTTAACAAACCGCCGAGCCCTGCTGCCAAAGCGCCAAGCCCTGTTAAGAATGTCAATCCATCAAGCCCGGCCAAAGATGATGATGTTGTTGTTACTGGCACTGCATATACCGCCCCTGGTAACCCGGTTTCTCTATCTAAGCACACTGCCAAGGATGAATTTGCTGCTATGAGCAAGGGGAAGGGGAAGACTGATTTGTCAGCCTATGTTGATCTTTCTGCTCAAGACCTTCACTCCGGCTTCTTGAACCGGCTTTACACCAGCCGTGATTATGAGGCCAGTTTAGTAAATCTGATGAAGGAGCGCTATGAGGTAAACAGTTTGATCTTTGCTCTGTACCTTCATTGCATTGTAGCCCCCAAGGGCCGGTTTGTCTTTAGAAAGTCAAACCGGAACTTTGTATAATCCATGCTGTTCTTTGTTAATTTCTTTGTGCACTTCTGATCAAACACGCATTAGCCCCCAAATGCCACGATGAAAACTTGTATTAATCCGTGGGACTTCAATAATTAGTAGGAAAAATGATCCGCATTAGCCCCCAAGTGCCAAGTGTATAACTGGTTATATGCTTGGGACTTTGAATAAAGGTATTGACCTGCTCTTCTGACTGTTGCAGAGTGAAATAAATCAACAAGTCTCGCAAATTGTCGATCTTCAAGAAAATCTGAAATCCCAACAAGCAGAAACCACCAAAGCCAAGGCTGAATTGAGAACCGCCTTAACCACCATGGAGCAGCTCAAGGAATGGTTCAAGTCTGAGCAGGCCAACTGGGATACCGAAAAGGCTGGATTGCTGAAGCGGGCGGAAAACGCTGAATCGGCTCTTAAACCGGTGACGGAAGAGCTTACTGGATTAAAGCGCCAAGTCAATGCCATGACTTCTGCAATATTTGGTAAGCAATGTTTGCCAAGGCTTTATGAATATTCCGCTTTGAAATTTCTCCGGTTTAACATGAAGTTCTTAAACCGTTGTAGGTAGCCGCATTGCTCATCTGGGCTCTGATATGCGGAAGAAGCTAAAGGCCGCCTATACACTGATAGAACAGTTGTATACCGGCGTCCAACGGGTTATCTGCGCAACTTCTTATGACAATGCATCTCCAACACTGATCAAGGACATGCTGGACCGGTTATCTATGATGCCAGCACAGATAGAAGAGTTGAAGCGATCCGCTGCCAGGGCTGGCACTTTGCTAGCACTTACTCGAGCCAAGGCGTGGATAGCTGATCTTGATCCGGCTGATATAGCCAAGGGCTTCCCCAGTCAATAGGAAAACGGTGAAGTGTTTGATAACGACGCCCTCAAACATGTGACAAGGGAGATGCGTCCTCTGGCGAGTCAGTTGGCAGAAGAAGCTAACTTGATGGTTCACTGATCCTTCTATGACGCTAACAACAAACGGGTTGAGGCTGTGATTCCAGAAGTGCAAAATCTTGTTCCGCCAATCTTTAAGCACAGTTACGCCCCTGACGTTGATCCGTGTGAGCTTATAAGTGAAGAGGCTATCTTTCAGGCCTTAACCCGGATTGACTGGACCACCAATGACTTCCAGCCATTGGATGGGGAGGGGGAGGCTGAACCGACGCCAGACGACCCATCTACTTCACATCAACATGGCGATGAAGCTTGACCCAGCAGTCCGGTTGATACGTCAGATACTGTCCGGTTTAAAACAATTCCATATGTTGGGCTACTAAGTGCCTTGTAATAGGGTAGCAAAAATATTTTGATCTGCTGCCATCGTGTAGTTGGAGATACTTTATGTGATCCGCCATGATAATTTCAATGTTAGTTCATGTATCATAATATGCAATTCCTTTGTCTGCATAAAAAAGAAAGGGTCCTGGCGGTTTACCGCCGGACGGGTCATAATGCCCAAGAAAGGCCGGATTGATTATCAAACCATAAAAATATGAAATGACTCATACCTGTGATGTAATATTACTTTAGTTGGTTGACCAACTTTGATTGTAATAAGGGTGAAAACCCAAATCTGAAATTCTTGTATAACTCCATCATGTACTGATGTCGTATAGTAAGTCATACCGGGTGATGATGCACACCAGATGATCAAAGCTGGCAACAGGTAGTTAGAGCCAGGCCGGGTTAATGAACTCCGGTTTAATAATAGGGTCTGTCAACGTGTAGTTGAAAACCAAGCCGGTTTAAGAAACACCGGGCTAATAAGATGACTGAGAAGTCATATTAGGTCAAAGAAATCGGTTTAACATAAAAGTTATCAATAAAAAAGGTGATAAACGCAAATAAAACCGTGTAGTTGAGGCTTTTTGAGGGCGGCCAGGCCCAAAGTCGAGGCTTTTTGTGGGCTGCCAGGCCACTGAGTTGAACCATTTAACAAAGCCTTTTAAGATGGACCTCCAACTAACCAATCACCGTTTTAACTTTGACAAGTGCAGGGTCTCAATGAGAGTAACTGTCAAACGTTCGGAGGGCCGTGCCAGGATGACCTGGATAGGAGTGTCTTACTTGATGAAGGCAGGTTAACCCGGGGTTTTAGGTAAATATACCAGGCTTCCAAGCCGTGGGTCGATACCCAGCTACAAGGGTCCATTCAAACTCCTTGGTATTTGACACAAGGAGCCCCCAAGTAACATGATGAGTTGTGCTCATTGGGTGCCTATGTTTGAGTTGGGCATAGCATCCAGACTCTCTTTGGCCCCTTCGGTGTGAAGCTCCCAAGCTATGTTGTGGCGTAATAGCCGGTTTGATAGGTAGTACTCCGCTTTGTCAGCTGAAGCCCCCATGTGACTCAAAGGATATTTGAGAAAAACAGCAGAGGCCCTGCTTAGAGCAAGGATGTTGGTTTATTTATTGATCATAATATATACATTATCGAAATATATACATAAGAAGAGCCTATGGCTCAAGTGTAGTAAGGCCGGAGGAGAGCTATGTTCCATGGCCGCCGGGTCTCCTCCTCAGAGTTGCGTGAGTTGTCTCGAACGTCAATGAGGTAGTATGATCCGTTGTGCAGATTTTTGCTGACCACAAAGGGTCCTTCCCAAGGCGGGGATAACTTGTGCATGTCGGTCTGTCCTGGATGAGCCGGAGCACCAAGTCACCTTCTTGAAAGGTTCTTGTCCTAACCCGGCGGCTGTGATAACGCCGTAGGTCTTGTTGATAAACCGCCGCGAGCCAGAGCCATATCCCGTTTCTCATCCAACAGGTCCAGCGCCTCTTGGCGGGCTTGCTTGTTGTCCGCTTCAACATAATTAGCAACCCGGGTGAGTCATGACAGATATCACTTGGTAGAACTGCCTCTGCCCCGTATACCATAAAGAAAGGCGTGTAGCCTGTTGATCAATTGGGGGTGGTGTTGATACTCCATAATACAGAAGGTAATTCTTCCACCCAGCAACCCGGCGTCGGCTTCAAGGGAATCATGAGCCGGGGTTTAAGACCCTTCAAAATTTCTTGATTGGCTCGCTCCGCTTGACCGTTGGATTGAGGGTGCGCCACAGGTGCTAAGTCAAGCTGGATGTGCTCTCTCTGACAGAAATCCTCCATCTCACCTTTGGAAAGGTTTGTACCATTATCCGTAATAATACTGTGTGGGAAGCCAAAGCGGAAGATAATCTTTTTAAGAAATTGAACCATCGTAGCTGCATCACACTTGCTGACAGGCTCCACTTCAACCCACTTGGTGAATTTATCAACTGCCACCAACAGGTGGGTCTTCTTGTCCTGAGAACGCTTAAAGGGCCCCACCATATCAAGCCCCCAAGTAGCAAAAGGCCAAGTGATAGGAATCACCCGTAGTTCCTGAGCCGGAACATGAGCTCTGCATGAAATTTTTTGACAAGCATCACATCGCTTTACCTGATCCTCCGCATCAGCATGAGCTGTCAACCAGTAAAACCCATGACGAAAAGCTTTTGCAACCAGGGACTTTGAACCGGCATGATGACCACAATCCCCTTCATGAATTTCCCATAGGATCTCTTGGCCTTCTTCCGGAGAAACACAACGCTGGAATACGCCTGAAACGCTACAGTGGTGTAACTCGCCATTGTGAATAACCATGGACTTGGATCGCCGGACTATCTGTCGAGCCAGGACTTTATCATCTGGTAGCTCGCCCCGGTTCATATACGCCAGATATGGAACCGTCCAATCCGGTACAACGTGTAAAGCAGCCACCAACTGAGCCTCCGGATCAGGAACAGCCATATCCCCCTCTGTAGGCAACTTAGCAGACGGGTTATGCAAGATATCTAAAAAGGTATTAGGAGGTACCGGTTTACGCTGAGATCCAAGCCGGCTCAAAGCATCTGCTGCTTCGTTTTTGCGCCGATCGATATGCTCGACCTGATACCCAAGTGACCCGCCACAATATCCACCTCACGCCTGTAAGCCTCCATGAGTGGATCCTTAGAATCCCAAGTACCAGAAACTTGCTGAGCCACCAGATCAGAATCTCCGAAACAACGAACTCGACTTAAGTTCATCTCTTTGGCCACACGGAGACCATGGAGTAAAGCTTCGTACTCAGCTGCATTGTTAGTACAGGGAAACATCAAGCGGAGGACATAGCAAATTTTATCACCTCGAGGGGAAGTAAGGACAACTCCAGCCCCCGAGCCTTCCGACTGCATGGATCCATCAAAATGAATAGTCCAGTACGTATTATCCGGTTTATCTTCTGGTGCTTGCAACTCGGTCCAGTCATTGAAAAAATCCACAAGAGCCTGAGATTTGATGGTTGTTCAAGGTACATACTTTAAACCGTGTGGACCAAGCTCAATTGCCCACTTTGCAACCCGGCCAGTTGCTTCCCTGTTTTGAATTATATCGCCCAAAGGAGCAGAACTAACCACTGTGATGGGATGGCCTTGAAAATATTGCTTGAGTTTTTGACTTGCCATAAAAACCCCATACACCAACTTCTGCCAATGTGGATAGTGTTGTTTTGACTCGATCAGGACTTCACTGATGTAGTATACAGGTCGTTGAACCGGATATTCCTTCCCAGCTTCCTTACGCTCAACCACAATTGCCACACTGACCACTCGAGCATCGGCAACCACGTATAACAGCAAAGGCTCATTATCAACCGGAGCTGCAAGAACCGGCGGTTCAACCAACTGCCGCTTTAACTCCTCAAAGGCCGCATTGGCTGCTTCACTCCAGACGAAATCATCTGTCTTTTCCAACATCTGATACAAAGGAATTGCCTTCTCTCCCAAACGACTGATAAACTGGCTAAGGGCCGCAATCCGACCTGCTAGACACTGAACATCATTGATACACTTCGGTTTAGCCAAGGATGTGATTGCCTTAATCTTTTCCGGATTAGCCTCAATGCCCCTGTTGGACACAAGAAAACCGAGAAGCTTGCCTGCCGGAACACCAAAAATACATTTATCCGGATTAAGCATCATCTTGTAAACCTGAAGATTGTCAAACGTCTCCTTGAGATCATCTATCAATGTTTCCTTCTTCCTGGATTTTACCACAATGTCATCTACATAGGCATGAACATTACGCCCAATCTACGTGTGAAGACAATTCTGCACACAATGCTGATAAGTTGCCTGGGCACTCTTGAGCCTAAAGGGCATAGAAATGTAGCAGAAGGCTCCAAAGGGAGTGATGAAAGCTGTCTTCTCTTGGTCCTTAACTGCCATCTTGACCTGATGATATCCTGAATAAGCATCCAAAAGACTCAGGCGCTCACAACCCGCCATCGCATCAATGATCTGATCAATATGCGGGAGAGCAAAGGGATCGACCGGACAGGCTTTATTCAAATCCGTGTAGTCCACACACATACGCCAAGTTCCATTTTTCTTCAGAACAAGCACCGGATTAGCCAGCCATTCAGGATGAAAAATTCAACGATAAACCCGGCAGCCAACAGCCGGGCTACCTCTTCACCAATTGCCTTACGTCTCTCCTCATTAAAGCGACGAAGAAATTGCTTGACTGGTTTAAACTTGGGATCAATATTGAGAGTGTGCTCAGGGAGTTGCCTCGGTACACCTGGCATGTCAGAAGGTTTCCATGCAAAAATGTCCCGGTTCTCACGGATGAACTCGATGAGCGCGCTTTCCTATTTCGGATCCAGATTTGTGCTGATGCTGAACTGCTTGGACGAGTCGCCAGGCACGAAGTCAACAAGCTTAGTCTCATCAGCCGGTTTGAAATGCAGGGTTGGGTCATGTTCACTGGTGGGCTTCTTCAGAGGGGTCATATCTGCCGGATCAACATTTTCCTTATAGAACTTTAGCTCCTCTGTAGCACAAACCGACTCAGCATAGGCCGCATCACCTTCCTCGCAGTCCAAAGCAATTTTACGACTTCCGTGAACCGTAATAGTCCCTTTATGACCCGGCATCTTGAGCTGCAAGTAAATATAACAAGGCCTTGCCATGAATTTTGCATAAGCCGATCGCCCAAACAGTGCGTGGTACGGGCTCTGGATTCTCACCACTTCAAAGGTCAATGTTTCAGATCGGGAGTCATGCTCATCACCAAACACAACTTCCAAAGCGATCTTACCTACGGGATATGCCGATTTACCTGGTACCACACCATGAAAAATAGTGTTGGACGGTTTAAGATTCTTGTCTGTCAACCCCATGCGACGGAAGGTCTCATAATACAGAATATTGATACTGCTTCTTCCATCCATGAGTACTTTGGTAAACTTATAACCTCCCACCTGAGGTGCCACCACTAAAGCCAGTTGACCCGGATTGTCAACCCGGGGCAGATGATCCTCCCTACTCCACACAATAGGTTGTTCGGACCACCGCAGATAGCGTGGTACTGCCGGTTCAACAACATTAACTGCCCTCTTGTGAAGCTTCTGATCACGTTTGCACAAACTAGTGGTAAACACATGATACTGCCCACCATTCAACTGCTTTGGGTGACTCTGGTAACCCGACTGCTGCTGATTTGCTTGATTATTCTGCTGGTTATTACCACCTTGGTTGTTCTGGTTGCCCTGATTATTCTGAAATCCAGAGCTTGAACCGCCGCCACCATGAAAACCTGGACCTGAACCGCCGGACGGACCTTGATCATACCGGAAAAGATCAGAGTTTTTGAACTCCTTCATAATGTTACAATCCTTCCAGAGATGCATTGCAGGAGCCCCCTTGGTCCCATGCTTTGGACAGGGCTGATTCGACAAACGCTCCAGATTCATCGCCCCACCGCGCTGGGGTGGTTTACCTTTACGACGCTGCACATTAGCATTAGCCACAAAATCTGAATCCGCTTTATGCTTACCCTTATTCCCATGGCCTCCTTGGTTGTGCCGCTATCCCTTTGCACAGCCGTTCTTCTTTCCCTTCTCCGGTTTCTCATTATCAGAATCGGGATCCTTGGTATTATCAGAATCGGCATACTTGACCAAGGCTGCCATGAGGGTTCCCATGTCGTTGCAGTGGCGCTTGAGCCGTCCCAACTTCATCTTCAGTGACTTAAACCGGCAATTGCGCTCCAGTGTTATAATCGCTTGACCAGCGTTAATCCGGTCGGACGAGTGCAAAACTTCTGAAACCCGGCGTACCCAATGAGTTGTTGACTCGTTTTCCCCTTGAACACAAGCATCCAGATCCAGAATGGACATGGGTTGTTTGCACGTGTCTTTGAAATTGGCTATAAACCGGGCCTTCAGTTGATCCCATGACTCGATGGAATTAGCTGGTAGATTTTTCAACCAGGTACGGGCCGTTCCTTCCAACATCATTGTGAAGTACTTTGCACAGGCCGCTTCATCTACATCCAGCATCTCCATTGCCATCTCATAACTCTCAACCCACGCCTCAGGTGGCTGATCCGCCGTGTAATTAGGCACTTTGCATGGACCCTTGAAATCTTTGGGCAGACACACATTACGGAGAGACGGAATAAGGCACGGCACTCCCCAGGAACTAAAGGCAAGCCCGGTGCCTCGGTCAACTGACGCTGCTGGCTGAACCGGGGCGGGTTGATAATGACCCAAAGCGGCATCCCTTCGTGCCCTGCCATGATCCACCACATCTTGAGCACTACGATGTCGCGCACTGCTAGACACTTCCGGTTCATCCATGCGCTTGCTATAGCTTGGGCTCGGACGAGGGGTTGAATGAATTCTATCCCGGCTATACGAATAAGCCTGCTGCTGTACCACGGCGGTTTGAAGGTCTCTCGCCCGCCGCGTTTCAATTGCTGCTATTGAATCGCCCTCCATCGGAATGGCTGCCAGGCGTGATGCTGCGGCAATCATGTTATCCAGAGGGCTCGAGAAGTGACCCGGTGGTGTAGACACGTATTGCGGCGGGTTATCTGTTCGTCGGGGTGGCTCTATTATCCGTAGTGGATCCGAAGCTGTCCTAGGCGCATCAGTCAGGTTTGCAGCTACCGGATTGCTTGGCCCAGCACCTGGCGTCTGAAAGAGATTTAACCCTTCGTAAACTGGCGGCAGACGAGACCGGTACTTCCTTCGCATTACATCCTCTGATGCAGTCCGATCCAGCATGAGCCGATAATTCTGCGCCTGTATCTGCTGTGACTGGGCATCCAACGCGGCCCGTTCTTCAGCCATCCTAGCATCCTTAGTTGCCAGGTCTTCCTTAGCCTGTGTTATTTGGTCCTTCAGCTTAGCAATGTCCGCATTATGCCGATCCCTCGTCTCGGGGGTGACTGCCATGGTTAACAAGGTCGCCCAGGCATCCATCAAACCGGAGAGGACTTGAGTCGGTCGGCGCGCCGGGACTCCTGCCACGGCTGCTGATCCGGTATTCATTGCTGCTGTAGACGAAGAATGCAACGTGGGCTGCGTTCCGGCCATGTAAACAGCAACCCAACTTGGCGGTTCAAGGAGGTCCGGAATACTGTTGCCATCGGAATATCCTTCGAACACACCGTTATGAATCTGGTACAAGGACTCAGTTTCGCCAGTGGATGACTCGCCGTCAGAATATACAGCCGTCTCGCCTTCAGACACCGGTTCAGATCCGTCCCATGGACACATCCTACGAACGCACGCTTCACGGCGGGCTTAATCCGGGCTGGACTCGCACGCTGAGCCGTCTCGACGAGGTCGGTGCAGATGTCCGGCTCAGGGCCCGGTTCGCCGATCTTGCCGATGAAGACATGAATTCCACCAAAGGGGACCCGGTACCCGTACTCGATTTAGCTGGCCTCGGGGCCCCATCCTTCGTCGTCGATGTAGAGCTTGCCGCGAGGACTTTTGGTCATCCAGCCGATCATGTACCCTTTAAGTCCTTCAGAGCAGCCCTTCAAGAACTCGACACCATCGTGCGATAGCCCCACGGTGGGCGCCAACTGTCGTGGAATTAACACGTCAGATGTCCTCATGAAAGGACTTAGTCATTGAGCCATCACAACGGGTTAGCTTGAAGGGGTTAAACAGGACAAGGGACACGAGAGTTTATACTAGTTCGGCCCCTTCGATGAAGGTAAAAGCCTACGTCTAGTTGTGATGGGATTGATTAGGTTTCGATGACCAGGGAGCAAATACGCTTGCCTGAGTCTCGAGTTGTTGTCTGTTGTCCCTGAACCGCCGTCGGGTCGTCCCTTTATATACACAGGTTGACGACCGGCCGGTCTACAGAGTCCCGAGGCCGACTCATACAAGGGTCCGGCTCGAACTCTCCCTTCCTAACTTACAACACAAGTTACATAACAATGGCGGTTTGTATCATGGGCCCTAATCCACCACTGGGCTCTGGGCTTCTATGCTTCACAGTAAAAGGCCATCTTTTGAGTCTTCATGGGCTTCAATATGGTTGAGGGTAAACCGGCCCCTCCTGGGCAGTTTATACTCAATAGTTATATCCCCAACAGTTTCAATAATATTAGTTTCAACATTTATAGGATTACCTGAGATATAATGTTTAATTCTTTGATCGTTCACCACCCTCGGACTTGTGCCTTCGAAGTTGTTGATTTTTATGGCACCAGAATGATAGACCTCCTCGATAACGTAAGGGCCTTCCCATTTAGAGAGAAGTTTTCCTGTAAAAGATCTTAAATGAGAGTTGAATAATAACACATAATCACCTACGTTAAACTCACGCTTTTGTATCCTTTTGTCATGCCAGCGTTTAACTTTTTCTTTGAATAGCTTGGCATTCTCATGGGCTTGGGTTCTCCATTCATCAAGTGAGCTAATGTCTAACAACCTCTTCTCACCGGCAAGTTTGAAGTCATAGTTGAGCTCTTTGATAGCCCAATATGCTTTATGTTCAAGTTCTAGAGGTAAATGACATGCTTTTCCATAAACCATCTTATATGGAGACATACCCATAGGATTTTTGTATGCAGTTCTATAGGCCCATAATGCATCATCAAGTTTTTTGGACCAATTCTTTCTAGATCCATTGGCAGTCTTTTGCAAAATTAATTTGAGCTCTCCATTGCTCAACTCTACTTGACCACTAGACTGCAGATGATAAGGAGATGCGATTCTATGATTAACATCATACTTAGCAAGCATCTTACAGAAAGCACCATGAATAAAATGTGAACCACCATCAGTCATAAGATATCTAGGGACTCCAAACCTCGGAAAAATAACTTCTTTAAGCATTTTAATAGAAGTGTTATGATCAGCACTACTAGTTGGAATAGCTTCTACCCACTTAGTAACGTAATCAACAGAAACTAAAATATGTGTGTAACCATTAGAGGCAGGAAAGGGTCCCATATAATCAAAGCCCCAAACATCAAACGGTTCAATAACAAGAGAATAATTCATAGGCATTTCTTGACGTCTACTAATATTATCAATTCTTTGACATTCATCACAAGATAAGACAAACTTACGAGCATCGTTGAAGAGAGTAGGCCAATAAAAACCGGATTGCAATACCTTGTGTGCAGTTCTATCTCCAGTGTGGTGTCCTCCATATGATTCAGAGTGACACTTGCTTAGGATATGTTCCTGTTCATGCTCAGGTACACAACATCTAATAACACCATCTACTCCTTTATAAAGGTGTGGGTCATCCCAGAAGTAATGTCTTAAATCATAAAAGAATGTTTTCTTTTGTTGGTATGTGAAACTAGGAGGTATAAATTTAGCAACAATGTAATTATCCTAATCGGCATACCAAGGAGCAGTACGAGAAGCATTAACGACCACTAATTGTTCATCAGGAAAGCTATCATCAATAGGCAGTGGGTGTCGGTGTCAAAACCGGCGGATCTCGGGTAGGGGGTCCCGATCTGTGTGTCTAGGCTGATGGTAACAGGAAGTAAGGGACACAATGTTTACCCAGGTTCGGGCCCTCTCGATGGAGGTAAAACTCTACTTCCTGCTTGATTAATATTGATGATATGGGTAGTACAAGAGTAGATCTACCACGAGATCATAGAGGCTAAACCCTAGAAGCTAGCCTATGATGGTATGATTGTAATTGTGATCGGCCTTCTAAGGACCAACCTCTCCGGTTTATATAGACACCGGAGAGGGCTAGGGTTTACATGGAGTCGGTTACAAGGAAGGAAACACAATATCCGGATCACCGAGCTTGCCTTCCACGCAAAGGAGAGTCCCATCCGGACACGGGCCGAAGTCTTGTATCTTCACGCTTTAATAGTCAGTACGTTGTACACAGTCCGGCTGTCCGGATACCCCCTAATCCAGGACTCCCTCAGTAGCCCCTGAACCAGGCTTCAATGACGATGAGTCCGGCGCGCAGTCTTGTCTTTGGCATTGCAGGGCGGGTTCCTTCTCCGAATACTCCAAAGTAATTATCGAACACTTGAATCGTGTCCGGATCCGCAAAATGATCTGCACGTGCCACCGTAGAGAGAATGATATTTCACAAATGCAATCTGCTGACAACTTTTTAGACAACGCGACGTGTCATTATGGTCGGGTCATTATTCGAACCGTTTTCCTACAACTAGCCACAGCGCATATTGCGAGGCGGTTTCCTTGACACGTCTTGTCAAAGCAGAGATCGTGTCCCCTTATCACGGGATTCTCATCAGTACAGGTATGGGTAATCCCACCACACCATCAATCATGGAGCTTGGGAAGCAAGCGATTCCCAACAGGAAAGTGGGGAGGCGCGCCGCTTTCATCGCCTCTATAAAGGGATAAGATTTCCCCATTTTTACCCACGCTTTCTTCCTCCTTTGCCCACTCTTGCCCCCTAGAGCCCCAGCGCCCAAGCCCAAGTCTTCTCCGCACAGCTAAACATGTCCGGAGCGGGAGGCAAGTGGGTGGATTCCACCGTCAAGGAGAAGCATATCGCAAATCTTCGGGCAGCCGGATACTTGGCCGCAGACATAGCGCACCGGCTACCAGACGACGGGCAGGTCATTCCGACCCCAGGACCCCATGAGAGGGTCGTGTTTGTTGCCCACTTCGTCTGTGGACTGGGATTTCCACTTCATCCCTTCGTCCGCGGGCTCATGTTCTACTACGGGCTAGATTTCCATTATCTAGCCCCGAACTTCGTCCTCAACATCTCGGCGTTCATCGTCGTATGCGAGGCCTTCCTCCGCATCCGGTCTCACTTTGGCCTGTGGCTGCAAATCTTCTGCGTGAATCCGAAGATTATAAGCGGCCAACAAGCGGAGTGCGGAGGGGCCATGGTGGGCAAGATGCCTAACGTCACCTGGCTGGACGGTTCCTTTGTGGAGACCGTAAAAGGGTGGCAGTCGGGGTGGTTCTACATCACCAAGCCGCGCGGCGCCAACTGGGCGGCTGCCCCCGAGTTCCGATCCGGAGCCCCCATGCGGCTCACCTCCTGGGAAAAGAAGGGTCTGGCCTGGGGCGAACCTACAGAGCTGACCGGACTCCAAACCTGCATCAAGAGCATGAAGGACAAGAACATCAAGCTTGTCAACGTGATCCAGGTCATGCTCGTTCGCCAGATTCTGTCGTGCCAAAGGCGGGCATTCAATCTGTGGGAGTTCATCCCGGCCGAACACCAGACGCTTCAGAGGCTCTACGACATGAAGCACAAAGACGCATGGAAGGTGTTGTTCAAGGCCTCTGAAGTACCTCCTCCCACATCCGAGGACCACGGGCTTCATGCTGCGCGGCCTCCTAGTCAGGTGAGTTTCCAGACTACCATTGGGTTCGGTTCTTCCCAATATATTCATGGGGGAGTCTTAAGTGATTGTGCATATTTGTTCAGGATTATGTGGAGACAACAGAGCAGATTGACTGTCCGGCTCCGCTGCCAGAAGGGCAAGCCAACGCTCTCCTGACAGAGATGCTAGTCCCGGCGCTCTACAAGGTGTCGGAGAAGAAGCCCGAAAAGAAGGCCCCGGGGTTCCGAAAGGGTCTCCGGCGTAAGGTTGTGCTAGAAGCCTCATCCGAAGATGACGAGGCACACTCCTCCCATGAAGGGGAGGAAGAAGAAGAAGAAGCCGCCCGATCTGGAAAGGATGAGGGGCCTGGGGAGGCAGACCAGGGGGCCGGAAAAGGCCCTCGTAGCAAGGCCATCATACCCACGTCGTCCGATGACGACGAGACAGATTCCTCCCTCGAAGGCGGGGGGAAGCAAGAAGAAACTCTACCTCCCCGCACTGGGGAGGAGAAAAAGAGGAAAGCCGCCCCGGAGGGGAAGACCGAGACGTCCAAGAAGGGAAAGGTGTCCCTTCTGGACTACTCCGCCACGGCCGCTCTTAGTGAGGAGGGGTGGCTGCCTAGGGGGAAGTGTCGGTGTCAAAACCGGCGGATCTCGGGTAGGGAGGTCCCGATCTGTGCGTCAAGGCTGATGGTAACAGGAAGCAAGGGACACAGGTGTTTACCCAGCTTCGGGCCTTCTCGATGGAGGTAAAACCCTACTTCCTGCTTGATTAATATTGAAGATATGGGTAGTACAAGAGTAGATCTACCACGAGATCGTAGAGAATAAACCTTAGAAGCTAGCCTATGATGGTATGATTGTAATTGTGATCGGCCTTCTAAGGACCAACCTCTCCGGTTTATATAGACACCGGAGAGGGCTAGGGTTTACATGGAGTCAGTTACAAGGAAGGAAACACAATATCGATGCGGGCGAGGACGTCGCCGCTTGATTGTTTTCTCGAACCACATGGTGGAATTCGAGCCCCTCGAACCGAGCTGACATTTTGAGGACGGCATTACGGTAGGCCGCCATTTTCGGATCCTTGGCATCAAAGTCTTCGTTTATTTGTGATATTGCGAGGTTTGAATCCCCGCGCACTTCTAGGCGTTGGATGCCCATAGAGACTGCCATCCGAAGACCATGCAACAGCGCCTCGTATTCGGCTGCATTTTGGAGTCTGTATATAATATTTGAAGGACGTACTGGACTGTGTCTCTGGTGGGAGACGTCAAGACTACACCTACTCCCAATCCGGCCAGCATTTTGGAGCCGTCAAAGTGCATGATCCAGTTGGAGTACGTGCCATACTCTTTAGGAAGTTCGGCTTCTATCCATTCGGCGACAAAGTCAGCCAGTACTTGCGACTTAATGGCTCATCGTGGTTTGTATATTATGTCGAACGGAAGGAGCTCAATAGCCCATTTAGCAATCCGGCCCATAGCGTCGCGGTTATTTATTATGTCATTGAGTGGTACTTCGGAAGCCACCGTAATCGAACACTCTTGAAAGTAGTGTCACAGCTTCCGGGATGCCATGAAGACCGCGTATGCTATTTTTTGATAGTGTGGGTATCGGGATTTGCATGGGGTGAGGACCGTGGATACGTAATAAACCGGCCTTTGAAGTGGGAATTTGTATCCGTCCATCTCTCGTTCGATGACGAGCACTGCGCTTACCACTTGATGTGTTGCAGCTATGTACAATAGCATAGGTTCACTGATATTTGGCACTGTTAAGACTGGATTACTGGCCAGTAAGGTCTTTGTTTCATCGAGTCCGGCCGCGGCTGCATCCGTCCATATGAAGTGTTCGGTGCGCTGAAGGAGGCGGTAAAGAGGCAATGCCTTTTCTCCTAACCTGGATATAAAGCGGCTCAAAGCGGCCACACATCCAGCTAGTTTCTGGATGTGCTTGAGGTCTGTTGGTATGGCCAACTGCGACAAAGCTCGGATTTTTGCCGGATTCGCTTCAGTTCCTCTATTGGAAACAATGAAGCCCAGCAGCTTCCCCGAGGGGACCCGAAAACACATTTTTCCGAATTAAACTTGATGTCGTATGTCCGGAGGTTATCGAATGTAAGCCTCAAGTCATCTATTAGGGTTTCGACGTGTCTTGTTTTGATGACCACGTCATCCATGTATGCCTCCACTGTTTTGCCGATTTGTTTTTCCAGGCATGCTTGAATCATGCGTTGATAGGTTGCGCCGGCGTTCTTAAGCCCGAAAGGCATAGTGTTGAAGCAAAAAGGGCCATATGGCGTTATGAAAGCTGTTGCAGCTTGGTCAGACTCTGCCATCTTTATTTGGTGGTATCCAGAGTATGCGTCGAGAAAACACAGCGAGTCGTGTCCAGCTGTGGCATCGATGATTTGGTCTATGCGAGGGAGGGGAAAGGGATCCTTGGGGCAAGCCTTGTTGAGGTCTTTAAAGTCGACACACGGGCGCCAGGATTTTTCCTTCTTTGGTAACATTACTAGGTTTGCCAGCCAATCCGGATGCTTGATATCTCTGATGAATCCGGCCTCGAGTAGCTTGGCTAGCTCTTTCCCCATGGCTTGCCTTTTGGGTTCTAAAAACCGTCTTAGAGTCTGCTTGACCGGTTTGTATCCTTTTAGAATATTGAGGCTATGTTCAGCCAATCTGCGTGGGATGCCCGGCATGTCTGAACGGTGCCAGGTGAAAATGTCCCAATTCTCGCGTAAGAAATCTCGCAGTGCGGCGTCCATCGTGGGGCTCAATTGTGTCCCGATGGAAGCTGTCTTCGTGGGGTCCGTTGGATGGACTTGGAATTTGACTATCTCGTCTGCAGGTTTAAATGAGGTGGACTTGGGTCGCTTGTCGAGTATCATGGTCTCCCTGTCCATGGTGGCCCGCAGTGTTGTTAACTCTTGGGCTGCTAGGGATTCAGATAATGCTTCCAGGGCTAGTGCTGCGGTTTTGTTATCGGTGCGAAGTGCGATGTCCGGATCACTGGCTAGAGTGATGATTCCGTTGGGTCCGGGCATTTTAAGCTTCATGTACCCGTAATGGGTATAGCTTGAAAGCTTGTAAACGCGTCCCGCCCTAGAAGGGTGTGGTATCCGCTGCTAAAGGGAGCCACTTGGAATGTGATTTGTTCGGACCTATAATTCTCCGGGGTGCCGAATACCACATCGAGTGTGATTTTTCCCACACACCGCGCTTCCCGAGTAGGGATAATTCCCCTGAAGTTGGTGCTGCTTTGCTCAATGCGGCCTTTATCAATTTCCATTTTGTTGAGCGTTTCTTCATAGATCAAGTTCAATCCACTTCCGTCGTCCATGAGTACCTTAGTGAGCTGGAAGCCGTCCACGATCGGGCTAAGGACCAGAGCGGCCGGTGCCCTGATACGTCTCCAACGTATCTATAATTTTTGATTGCTCTATGCTATATTATCTACTGTTTTGGGCAATATTGGGCTTTATTATCCACTTTTATATTATTTTTGGGACTAACCTATTAACCGGAGGCCCAGCCCAGATTTGTTGTTTTATGCCTATCTCAATATTTCGAGGAAAAGGAATATCGAACGGAGTCAAAACGGAACGAAGTCAACTGGAGAAGTTATTTTTGGAAGGAAAGCCACCCGATGGACTTGGAGTGCACGTCAGGAAAGAAGGGAGGTGCTCACGAGGGTGGGGGCGCGCCCCCTGCCTCGTGGCCCCCCCTTCGGTCCACCGACGTACCCCCTGCACCCATATATACCTATGTATCGTAAAACTTCCAGAACAGAAGAAAGATCGGGAGTTCCACCGCCGCAAACCTCCAGAGCCACGAAAAACCAATCAGGACCATGTTCCGGCACCTTGCCGGAGGGGGGACCCTCACCGGTGGTCATCTTCATCATCCCGACGCTCTCCATGACGAGGAGGGTGTAGTTCACCCTTAGGGCTGAGGGTATGTACCAGTAGCTATGTTTGATCTCTCTCTCTCGTGTTCTTGAGGTGATACGATCTTGATGTATCGCGAGCTTTGCTATTATAGTTGGATCTTATGTTTCTTCTCCCCGTCTATTCTTTTGTAATGAATTGAGTTTTCCCCTTGGAGTAATCTTATCGGATTAAGTCTTTAAAAATTTGAGAACACTTGATGTATGTCTTGCCGTGCGTATCTGTGGTGACAATGGGATATCACGTGCCACTTGATGTATGTTTTGGTGATCAACTTCTGGGTTCCGCCCATGAACCTATGCATAGGGGTTGGCACACATTTTCGTTGTGATTCTCCGGTAGAAACTTTGGGGCACTCTTTGCGTTTCTATGTGTTGGTTGAATAGATGAATCTGAGATTGTGTGATGCATATTGTATAATCATACCCACGGATACTTGAGGTGACATTGGAGTATCTAGGTGACATTAGGGTTTTGGTTGATTTGTATCTTAAGGTGTTATTCTAGTACGAACTCTAGGGCTGTTTGTGACACTTATAGGAATAGCCCAATGGATTGATTGGAAAGAATAACTTTGAGGTGGTTTCGTACCCTACCATAATCTCTTCGTTTGTTCTCCACTATTAGTGACTTTGGAGTGACTCTTTGTTGCATGTTGAGGGATAGTTATGTGATCCAATTATGTTATTATTGTTGAGAGAACTTGCACTAGTGAAAGTATGAACCCTAGGCCTTGTTTCCTATCATTGCAATACCGTTTACGCTCACTTTTACCACTTGTTACCTTGCTGTTTTTATATTTTCAGATTACAAGAACCTTTATCTAATATCCATATTGCACTTGTATCACCATCTCTTCGCCGAACTAGTGCACCTATACAATTTACCATTGTATTGGGTGTGTTGGGGACACAAGAGACTCTTTGTTATTTGGTTGCAGGGTTGTTTGAGAGAGACCATCTTCATCATACGCCTCCTATGGATTGATAAACCTTAGGTCATCCACTTGAGGGAAATTTGCTACTGTCCTACAAACCCGTGCACTTGCAGGACCAACAACATCTAAAAGAAGAAGGTTGTGTAGTAGACATCATGCCCGGACAGTCTGGAATCGAGGTTCATCACTGGCATTGAAAGTTATAGCAGTGTCGTTCCAGGGGTTTATTTTTGCCACATGGCAAATTTCAACGGAGCTTTGATGAGCTCGCTTGCGCCTATTGTTTGAGGCAAAAGTCTCGAAGACAGTCAATACCGCATTGTGATCATCGGCGGGATGTTGTTCTGCCTTATGGCTTGCAAGAAGATCCTTGCCACTTTTTGCAACCTGCCGGAGTATCCAACATGCTCTAAGGCTATGAGTTGGTATCGTGTCCGGAGTGCTGTGGAGTTTACATGGTCCGTTTAGACATTCTTCCAATACGGTTTCCCGCCCTGCGGTGTGCTTTGGTCTCTTGGGGACAGGATCGGCCAACTTACGGGAGTTCGCCCGTGTAGTTCGGACAAAGGTCTTGGTGAGAGCCGTACTGTCCCAAAATTCTGTTTGGGTTTTCAAGACGCTTTCCATCGCACAGTACTTCTGTACTATGATTGCCAAATCCGTGAAGCATACTATGTCACGGCGGCTTATAGCATTAAGGAGTCCTTTGTCCGTGCAGTTTTTGCAGAAGAGTAAGACTATATGCTCCTCGCGACAGTCCTTGACCTTGTTAAGCGCAAGGAGGAATCTGGCCCAGTAGTGATGTACAGTCTCCTGGGGCTCTTGCCGGATGCGGGAGAGGCGGTTTAAGTCCTGGTAGGTGCTGTTAGCTGAATCCAGATTCTGATCCGATCTAACACCCAGGGGTGTGGGGAGCTCCGAGCCTGACAGCTCGGGATCCGGGGTGTCGCCCAATTTCTTCGGCCTAATGCCCGATTCTAAGTTCGGGACCGGGGTCATGTCTTCCTCTGAGCAGGTCTTTGGCTCAAGGAGTTCGGTGATCCGGACATAATTCGTCCTCAAAGTCAAGGGACGGTCCGGGTGAGGTTCCTCCACTACCGCTATCTCATGGGTGGCCGGCGGGGATCTGGTGTCCCTTTGGTCGGGTTTAAGCCCGATCCGGTTGTAGTCTGTAGCGACTCCCAGAGCGGCGATGCGGTCCAAGAGCTCATTGAGGGAGGAGAGCTCCATCGGATCTATTTGTTCGGTGAGTTCCAAACTAACGCGAAGGTTATGACTGATGACCCGAGAAGCCATCGTTGGCGCTACCACCGATGGGGCGGCCATGATAAAGCCGCCGAGTCAGAGAGTTTGGCCTACAGCCAGAGCTCCCTCCGAGGTAATGTCGTCCTTGATGACGAGCCGAGCCATCGAGCCTTGAGGCGATGACACAGAGGAACTCTCAATGGAAGCACCAATGTCGGTGTCAAAATCGGCGGATCTCGGATAGGGGGTCCCGATCTGTGCGTCAAGGCTTATGGTAACAGGAAGCAAGGGACACAGGTGTTTACCCAGGTTCGGGCCCTCTCGATGGAGGTAAAACCCTACTTCCTACTTGATTAATATTGAAGATATGGGTAGTACAAGAGTAGATCTACCACGAGGTCGTAGAGGCTAAACCCTAGAAGCTAGCCTATGATGGTATGATTGTAATTGTGATCGGCCTTCTAAGGACCAACCTCTCCAGTTTATATAGACACCGGAGAGGGCTAGGGTTTACATGGAGTCGGTTACAAGGAAGGAAACACAATATCTAGATTGCCAAGCTTGTCTTCCACGCAAAGGAGAGTCCCATCCGGACACGGGCCGAAGTCTTGAGTCTTGTATCTTCACGCTTCAATAGTCCGAATGTTGTACACAGTCCGGCTGTCCGGATACCCCCTAATCTAGGACTCCCTCAGGAAGCCCCTAGTGCGATCGTAAGTATCCGCACTTTATCATGACTTTACTTCATACCTTTTTTTTATAACACCAAACATATATGCAGCCCGGCCAAGGCAATCCCCGAGGTATCTTCTTCCGGGTCCCTGAGCGATTCGGAGATGAACTCGCTCCCGACGGCCACTACTCCTCAGCCTACGGATGACACGGAGGTGTTGTCCCGAAGGCTCCCAGAGCGGGGGGAGGTGACTCTGGAGACGCCCCGAGGCGGAGCCCCAGATGTCGGACACGCGGGGTTCAAGATCCCCGCGGATCGTGTCGATGAGAGCCGCAGCAGGGCGGGCTCTCCACCGAACACCGTTCCGGAACCTTCGATGGTTCCGGACTTGGGCGGGCAGCCCCTCGTTAGGGAGGGCGAACCGTCTGCACCGAGGACGTCCGACGCGCCAGCGGCGCCGGATAGTCTAGTGGAAGCACTTCAAGGCGCTTCCATGGATGATGAGCACTGTACTCTTATGAGTGCGGTGATTCAAAAGGTTCTGTTCGCCAAAAGCGGGCTAACCGAAGCATGTACCAGTCTCCTGACGGGCTTTGAGGTAAGTAATAAAAATGTATGAAATTACCACCCAATAGGTAGTAGCCCCTGATACTCTGTTTGGTGTTCGGAAGGAAAAGCCGAAGAGGGTCAATCATAATCCGCAGGAGTCTAATGAGAAATATTCATGTGAATAAGCAGGTTGTGCTGCTTGTCGCTGCTGCCCGCACAGCCGAGGTTGCCGAACTAAAGCGGGACCTGGAGCAGGCGCAGGGAGAGCTCGAACTCACGAAGAGGCAGCTCGAAGAGAACAAGGGTAAGTGATTCCCTGCTCTTATGTATTTAATGATAGACAAAAGTGGTTGGTATAACGCCAAAACGCCGTGACTGTGTAACAGGGGCCACCGCCGAAGTGATGTCCCTGAAGAAAGCGCTATCCAAGGCCGAAGACAAGGCGGCCTTGGAATGCAAGGAGCGCGAAAAGCAGAGTGCTAGAGTGGGCGAGGTACAACAAGAGCTCCAGGACCTCGGCAAGAAGTTCGAGTCCGTGGAGCATGATCTGAAGGTGAAAGAGGCCGAGCTTGCGAAGGCCCTTGTGAGTATGAAAGATGCCAAGGCCGAAGCCGAGAAGGCACAACAGGAAATCCAGGTGGCCAAAAAGATAGCGGCGGGTAAGAAATTCTTTATGCAAAGCAAACATGTGGAGGAGGCGTTTCTTTTACTTACTCAAATTCGGAGCTCTCCAGGGGCATTCGCAGATCTGCCACGCAGCGTATCAGATGCCGCGGATTTCTATCGTGCCCAGGAGGGGAGCTCAACGGAGAAGCTGTTCTGGTCCCAGTATGCTGGGGCCGAACACCCAATGCCTCTGAGTGACCAACTGAAGCAGTTGGTCGAACTCCACGGGGCGACCGAAGTGGCTATGAAAGAATTCATAGTCCGGATGTGGCCTGGTGAGACCCTGCCCACTAGCTACTTCAGCCTGATCAAGCGGATGGTGAATGCCTGTCCGCGGCTCGAAGTCATCAAGCGATCTGTTTGCATTGAGGGTGCCCGTCAGGCCCTTGCCCGCGCGAAGGTGCACTAGGACAAGCTGGATGCTGAGAAGCTGGTGCAGGACGGTCCGCTAGAGGGCAAGGAGCATCGCCATCCCAAAAAGTACTATGATGGCGTTATGAAGGGCGCTCGTTTCGTGGCCGATGAGTGTACCAAGGACAAGATCTTTGACTAAATGTACCTCTGCCGTTGTTTGTAATTTAAAGACGAAGTTACTTGTGCTATGTAGCACTGTTTGATTTAAAATATTACCTTCTGTGCGGCTGTTTATAAAATTCTGAAAGTAGGCCAGTCGTCGGCTTCCGCCCCCTTGTAACTAGTACTAGGGTGTTCGTGGAAAACCCGGACACTCTTTATCCAAATGTTTGGTCCCTTAAGGAGGTATCCGGCGCAGCGAACAAGGCAATCGGACTATGCGGCTTGAAAACTTTCACTTGGCCATAGAAGTCTATAATTTTAAATTTCGGTGAAGCCCCTAGAATTCGGAGGGCCGAATTGGGGCGCTATGTACGCCTAAATCGGACAAGGCTGATTCCTCGCCCAAAGCGGAAAAAATCTTTAAGGATTTTAAGACCTCTCGAACAGCGACCAGCTCTCGCCGCATCATGCCGGTCAGTTTTTGGCTTTCTCTACTAAGGTGCTCGCCCGGAAGAACCGGGACACAATCGCAGTAGTTCTCCCTGTGCTACCTTAGCCGATATAACGGAACGTAAGGTACCAAAACAAGGGAGCCGGGCTATCCCAACTGTAGACCCAAGACATGATTTGGAGCTGATGAATATAGTGCTATAAGTTCGGGGTGCCGCACTGTTGAAAGTGTTCGGACTTTACTTGCCGTATTACGGGGCGCCATGAGAAGCCCCTGGCAAACTTTCCGTACCAAGGTGTACGGATGCAAATATCAAATAAACATTTATAAGAAAAAATGCTCAAATAAGAGTAGTAAGCTGACGCTATATATGATCTCCCATTGATGAACAATACGTTTAAGCGTATGTCTACAATGAATGCATTAAGCGGAGATAAATAGGACTATTTGACATGTCCTATCCAGGGGCAGGCCGCGTATAGATAGATAAAGCGGGTATAACGATCATAAATAGATTCCACCTGGGTATTTCCTTCTGTGCGCAAAGCCTGTTGCCTCCTTGGTTTTCTCCCCTGTGTAAGTCCGACAATCCGGCTCTTCTAAAGAGGCTGCCCTAAAGCAATGTCCTGGAAAATAAAAAGGGAGATTTATGAAGGTGTGTTGTGGTGATACCGCACTGTTGACCGAGTCGTTGTTGCGCCTCCGCCTACGCCCATGGTATCTTGAGTGCGTAATTGTGTTCGCGTGGCACGAATGCTGCTTTGATGGGGCTTGAGCGGAGGCCGGACTGCTAGTCGCGCTCTTGGCGTGCCTGATGATCCTGTTACGGGGTGCTCCAGACTCGCTTGACGGTGCTCGAAGTTTGTTCTGGATTGGTTTGTCAGAGGAGGCCGCATTGTACTTCCGCCGCGAGGGCTGCAGTATGCTCTTCTGTTCGGAGAGAGCGGTCCATGTTTCCATTGACAGTTATGACCCCACGCGGTCCTGGCATCTTGAGCTTGAGGTATGCGTAATGCGGTACCGCATTGAATCTAGCGAATGCGGTTCGTCCCAGTAGTGCGTGATAACCACTGCGAAAGGGGACGATATTGAAGATTAACTCTTCGCTTCGGAAGTTATCCGGAGATCCGAAGACCACTTCCAATGTTATAGAGCCCGTACAGCGGGCTTCTACCCCAGGAATTACACCTTTAAAGGTGGTTTTGGTGGGCTTGATCCTTGAAGGGTCAATGCCCATTTTGCGCACTGTGTCCTGATAAAGCAGGTTCAGGCTGCTGCCGCCGTCCATGAGGACTCGCGTGAGGTGGAATCCGTCGATGATTGGGTCTAGGACCAATGCGGCTGAGCCGCCATGACGGATGCTAGTAGGGTGATCCCTACGATCAAAGGTGATCGGACAAGCTGACCATTGGTTGAATTTGGGGGCGACTAACTCCATCGCATAGACGTCCCGTAGTGCCCGCTTCCGTTCCCGCTTGGGGATGTGCGTGGCGTAGATCATGTTGACCGTTTTCACCTGGGGGGATTTCTTCTGTCCCCCGGTGTTCGGACGCCGGGGCTCCTCATCATCGTCGTTGTGCAGCCCCTTGTCCTTGATTTCGGCGTTTATTTTGCCGGCATGTTTGAATACCCAGCAGTCTCTGTTGGTGTGTTGGCTGGCTTGTCCGGGGTGCCATGAATTTAGCATGAGAGCTCCAATATACGGTCCAGACTTGACGGTCCCTGATTGTTTCTTTTGAACGGCTTCTTCCGCTGACCGGACTTGGATCCGCTGAATCCGGCGTTTACTACCGTGTCTTCAGTGTTGTCGCCATTGTTCCGTCGCTTATGTCTGTTGCATCGTGGCTTGTCGTTGTCGTCGCGGACATTCGAAGTGCCGGAATGTGGCGCGGTGCCGCTGCGGGCCAACCAGCTGTCCTCGCCTGCGCAAAAGCGGGTCATTAGTGTTGTGAGAGCTACCATGGGCTTGGGTTTTTTCTGGCCAAGGTGCTCCTGGCGCAGGCCCGAATCCGTCGAAGATCAAGTCTCCGCGGATATCCGCCGTGTAGTTCAGGTTTCCGAACCTGATTTGGTGGCCAGGGGCGTAGCTGTCGATCTGCTCCAGATGGCCAAGCGAATTGGCCCGCAGTGCGAAGCCACCGAATATGAAGATCTGTCCGGGGAGGAAAGTCTCACCCTGGACCGTGTCGTTGACGATGATTGAAGGAGCCATCGAGCCTGGCAGCGACGACACAGAGGAACTCTCAAGGAAAGCAACAATGTCGGCGTCAAAACTGGCGGATCTCGGGTAGGGGGTCCCGATCTGTGCGTCTAGGCTGATGGTAACAGGAAGCAAGGGACACAATGTTTACCCAGGTTCGGGCCCTCTCGATGGAGGTAAAACCCTACTTCCTGCTTGATTAATATTGATGATATGGGTAGTACAAGAGTAGATCTACCACGAGATCGTAGAGGCTAAACCCTAGAAGCTAGCCTATGATGGTATGATTGTAATTGTGATCGGCCTTATAAGGACCAACCTCTCCAGTTTATATAGACACCGGAGAGGGCTAGGGTTTACATGGAGTCGGTTACAAGGAAGGAAACACAATATCCGGATCGCCGAGCTTGCCTTCCACGCAAAGGAGAGTCCCATCCGGACACGGGCCGAAGTCTTGAGTCTTGTATCTTCACGCTTCAATAGTTCGGACGTTGTACATAGTCCGGCTGTCCGGATACCCCCTAATCCAGGACTCCCTCAGTGGGTCATCAAGAACATTCTCTAACCTAGACAAGTTGTCTGCAACGGGGTTCTCAGCTCCCTTTCTATCAATAATATGCAGATCAAATTCTTGGAGCAGGAGAACCCATCTAATGAGTCTAGGCTTAGCATCTTTCTTTTCCATAAGATATTTAATAGCAGCATGATCAGTGTGAATAGTAACTTTGGAATCAACAATATAAGGTCTAAACTTATCACATGCAAACACAACTGCTAAGAATTTTTTTTCAGTAGTAGCATAATTTCCCTAGGCGGTATCAAGAGTCTTACTAGCATACTGGATAACATTCAATTTCTTATCAACTCTTTGCCCTAGAACATCACCTACAGCATAATCACTAGCATCACACATAATTTCAAAGGGTAAATTCCAATCAGGTGGCTGAACAATAGGTGCAGTGATCAAAGCTTTCTTAAGTATTTCAAATGCTTCTACACAATCATCATTAAAGACAAAAGGAATATCCTTTTGCAATAAATTATTCAGAGGCCTAGAGATTTTAGAAAAGTCCTTAATGAACCTCCTATAAAAACCGGCATGACCAAGGAAACTTCTTATACCTTTTATGTCCTTGGGACATGGCATCTTTTCAATAGCATCAACTTTAGCTTTATCAACTTCAATACCTCTCTTGGAAATCTTATGCCCCAAAACAATGCCTTCATTAACCATAAAGTGGCACTTTTCCCAATTCAAGACGAGACTAGTGTCTTCGCATCTCTGCAAAACTCGATCAAGGTTGCTCAAGCAATCATCAAAAGAGGATCCATAAACGGAGAAATCATCCATGAATACCTCACAAATCTTTTCACAAAAGTCAGAGAATATAGCCATCATACATCTTTGAAATGTAGCAGGTGCATTACATAAACCAAAAGGCATACGTCTATAAGCAAAAGTACTGAAAGGGCAAGTAAAAGTAGTTTTTGATTGATCCCCCGCTGACACGGGTATTTGAGAGAAACCAGAATAACCATCTAGAAATAAGAAATGTGTGTGTTTGGATAGTCTTTCTAGCATTTGATCAATAAAAGATAAAGGGTAACGATCTTTCTTAGTAGCTTTATTTAATTTACGTAAATCAATTACCATCCTATAACCTGTAATAATTCTTTGCGGGATCAATTCATCTTTATCATTGGAACAACAGTAATACCTCCCTTTTTGGGAACACAATGGACAGGGCTTACCCAATCACTATCAGCAACGGGATAAATTATACCTGCCTCAAGGAGCTTTAGTATCTCCTTTCTTACCACTTCTTTCATCTTAGGATTCAATCTCGTTGAGGATTTCTAATTGGTTTGGCACCTTCCTCCAATTTAATTTTATGTTGGCATAACATGGGACTAATGCCCTTAAGATCATCCAGAGTATATCCAATAGCAGCACGGTGCTTCTTCAGAGTTTTCAATAATCTTTCTTCTTCTTGATCTGAAAGGTTAGCACTAATAATAACAGGATATATTTTCTTTTCATCAAGATAAGCATACTTAAGGTTATCAGGTAATGGTTTGAGTTCAAACACGGGATCACCCTTGGGTGGAGGGGGATCCCCAAGAATTTCAACGGGAATGTTGTGTTTCAGCATAGGTTCCTGTTTAAGGAACACTTCATCTATTTCCCTTCTTTCCTTCATAAACATATCATTTTCATGGTCAAGCAAATATTGTTCTAACGGATCAGCAGGAGGCACACCAATAGAAGCAAGACCAATAATCTCATCCTTACTAGGTGATTCTCTATCACGAGGTTGTCTATGAAACTTAGCAAAATTAAACTCATGAGACATACCATCTAAGCCAATTGTGACAGTATCCTTTTCACAATCAATCTTAGCATTAATAGTATTCAAGAAGGGTCTACCAAAAATAATGGGACAAAAGTCATCTTGTGGGGAACTAAGAACAAGAAAATCAGCAGGGTATTTAACCTTCCCACACAAGACTTCAACATCTCTAACAATCCCAACTGGTGAAATAGTATCTCTATTGGAAAGCTTGATAGTCAAATCAATACCTTCCAACTCAACGGGTGCAATATCATGCATAATTTCTTTATATAAGTCATAGGGTATTGCACTAGCACTAGCACCCATATCACATAAGCCATGATAACAATGATCTATTTTAACAGAAATAACAGGCATGCCTACAACAAGTCTATGTATCTTAGTATCTGCTCTAACAATATTAGCAGTCTCATCACAGAAATAAATAACATGCCCATCTAAATCATCATCCAAGAGATCTTTAACCATAACAATACTAGTTTCAACTTTGATTTGCTCAGGAGGTGTATAAGTCCTAGTATTACTCTTACGAACAACAGTCGAAGTTTTAGCATGATCCTTTATCCTAACAGGAAAATGAGGTTTCTCAACATAAGTAGTAGAAACAATAGGATCACTATAGGTAACAGTCTTTTCTTCAACTGTAATAGGTGCGACTACTTTTACTTCAATGGGAGGATTATATTTAAACCACTTCTCCTTAGGGAGATCAACGTGAGTAGCAAAAGATTCACAGAAAGAAGCTACTATCTCAGGGTCAAGTCCATATTTAGCGCTAAATCCACAAAAAGCATCAGTATCCATAAAAGATTTAACACAATCAAACTTAGGTGTCATACCTGACTCCTTACCATCGTCGGAACCCCAATCTTGAGAGTTGCGTTTAATTCTTTCCAATAAGTCCCATTTGAATTCAATAGTCTTCAGCATATAAGAACCAGCACAGGAAGTATCGAGCATGTTGCGATCATTGAGAGAAAGACGAGCATAAAAATTTTGAATAGTCATTTCTCTATAGAGCTCATGACTGGGGCATGAATATAACATTGATTTAAGCCTCCCCCAAGCTTGAGCGATGCTTTCTCCTTCGCGAGGCCAGAAATTATATATGTAATTATGATCACGATGAACAAGATGCATAGGATAGAACTTCTGGTGAAATTCCAACTTCAATCATTTATAATTCCAAGATCTCGTATCATCACATAGCCTATACCATGTCAATGCATCTCCCTTCAAAGATAAAGGGAAGACCTTCCTTTTGACAACATCATCGGAATACCTGCAAGCTTAAATAATCCACAAACTTCATCCACAAAGATAAGGTGTAAATCGGGATGCAATGTTCCATCTCCTACAAATGGATTAGCTAGCAGTTTGTCTATCATACCCGAAGGAATCTCAAAGTAAATATTTTCAAAAAGTTCAGTAGGTTGAGGAGCAACTCTTTGCTCTTCTGGTCGGGGTGAAGATACCCCGAACAAGCCCCTCAAAGGATTAGTTTCCATAGTGACAAGTAACAGAAAATTTCAGCACACTATATAAATGTTTCCTTACCAAGTTCCACTCACCAAAAGCACTACACTCCCCGTCAACGGCGCCAGAAAAGAGTCTTGATGACCCACAAGTGTAGGGGATCTATCGTAGTCCTTTCGATAAGTAAGTGTGTCGAACCCAACGAGGAGCAGAAGGAAATGATAAGCGGTTTTCAGTAAGGTTTTCTCTGCAAGCACTGAAATTGTAGGTAACAGATAGTTTTGTGATAAGATAAATTGTAACGGGTAACAAGCAATGAAAGTAAATAAAGTGCAGCAAGGTGGCCCAATCCTTTTTGTAGCAAAGGATAAGCCTGGACAATTTCTTATAATGATAAAGGAGCTCCCGAGGACACATGGGAATTATCGTCAAGCTAGTTTTCATCATGCTCATATGATTCGCGTTCGGTACTTTGATAATTTGATATGTGGGTGGACCGGTGCTTGGGTACTGCCCTTACTTGGACAAGCATCCCACTTATGATTAACCCCTATTGCAAGCATCGGCAACTACAAAAGAAGTATTAAGGTAAACCTAACCACAACATTAAACATATGGATCCAAATCAGCCCCTAACGAAGCAACGCATAAACTAGGGTTTAAGCTTCTGTCACTCTAGCAACCCATCATCTACTTATTACTTCCCAATGCCTTCCTCTAGGCCCAAATATTGGTGAAGTGTCATGTAGTCGACGTTCACATAACACCACTAGAGGAAGAGACAACATACATCTCATCAAAATATCGAACGAATACCAAATTCACATGACTACTAATAGCAAGACTTCACCCATGTCCTCAGGAACAAACATAACTACTCACAAAGCATATTCATGTTCACAATCAGAGGAGTAATAATATGCATTAAGGATCTGAACATATGATCTTCCACCAAGTAAACCAATTAGCATCAACTACAAGGAGTAATCAACACTACTAGCAACCCACAGGTACCAATTTGTGGTTTGGATACAAGAGATGAACTAGGGTTTTGAGAGGAGATGGTGCTGGTGAAGATGTTGATGGAGATTGACCCCTCCTGATGAGAGGATCGTTGGTGATGACGATGGTGATGATTTCCCCCTCCTAGAGGGAAGTGTCCCCGGCAGAACAGCTCTGTCGGAGCTCTAGATTGGTTCCGCCAAGGTTCCGCCTCGTGGCAGCGGAGTTTCGTCCTGTAAGCTTGCCCACGATTTTTTTCCAGGGTAAAAGCCTTCATATAGCAGAAGATGGACACCGGAGGGCCACCAGGGGGCCCAGGAGACGGGGGGTGCACCCAGTAGGGGTGGGCGCGCCCCCCACCCTCCTGGCCAGGGTGTGGCCCCCCTGAGGTGTTTCTTCCGCTCAATAATTCTTATTAATTCCAAAAATAAGTTTTTTAGGATTTTTGGAGCAGTGCAGAATAGGTTTCCAATATTTGCTCCTTTTCCAGCCAGAATTCGAGCTGCCGGCATGCCCCCTCTTCATGGTAAACCTTGTAAAAATAAGATAGAATAGCCATAAGTATTGAGATATAATGTGTAATAACAGCCCATAATGCGATAAATATTGATATAAAAGCATGATGCAAAATGGACGTATCAGCCACCATCAGTTGTGCCATATCATTGCAATCGCGCTTGAGCCGCCCTAGCTTTTGCTTGAGAGGCAAAAAAACGGCAATTCTTCTCTAACATTAGGATTGTTGAGCCGGCATTGATGTTATTCGATGAGTGCAGGATAGCCTTGACCCGACGCACCCAATGGGTCGTTGACTCACCCTCTTCTTGGGCGCAAGCATCCAAATACACAATCGACATGGGTTGTTTGCACGTATCTTTAAAGTTCTGAATAATCCGGGCTTTTAGCTCATCCCGTGACCCGATGGAATTGGCAGGCAACCCTTTTAACCAAGTACGGGTTGTCCCATCCAGCATCATGGTGAAGTATTTGGGACACGCAGCATCGCTGACCTCCAACAGTTCCATGGCCATCTCATAACTCTCAATCCACGCCTCTAGGGGTAAGTCAGCCATGTAATTAGGCACCTTACAAGGTCCTTTGAAATCCTTGGGCAAACACTCATTACGCAGAGCCGACACTAAACATGGTATACATGTGGTTCTAGAGGTCACACCTGCCTCCACCGAAGCCGTCGGATAAACCGGAAGATGTTGATGAGCCACCTGTTGAGCCGCCTGCTCAGCTTCTCGAGGTGCCCTGTCCTGATCGAGCAAACCATGAGCACCATCACACGTCGGGTGATGCCCACGCGGCTGGTTACAGTGCTAGTCATTACTTGAAACGGCCGGTGAGCCCATGTGTCTGCTATAACTCCGGCTTGGGCGAGGGGTCGAATTAATCCTCTATCGACTGTAAGAATATGCCTCCTGCTGCACTTATTCTATTTGAAGAAGCTCTCTAGCCCTCCGTGTTTCAACCGCCGTTGGGGAATCGCCTTCAACTGGGAGAGCCGCCAATCGTGTCGCTGCAGCGATCATATTATCCAAAGGGTTGGAATAATGACCCGGTGGTGTCGGCACATACTGGGGCGGTGTATTATTCAGACAAGGTGGCTCCGTCATGCGCGGTTGAGCCGGCGCTCCAGCCCCAGGTGCTTCCACCCGGTTTATCTAGTTGGTTATTGGTCCCCACTTTAGGCATGTAGAAGAGATTCCTCGCCTCGTAAACTGGTGGCAGACGACTCCGGTGCCTCCTTATCATGATCTCATTTGAAGCGTTCTGATCCAACGAGAGCCGTAAGGAACTAGCATGGATCCGTTGTGCCTGAGCATCCAAAACAGCTTGCTCCGTCGTCATCCTAGCGTCCTCCGCTGCCAGGTCTTCCTTGGCCTGCGCTACCTCGTCACACAGTTTTGCAATTTTCGCGTTGTGCTGAACTTGATTCGTCGGGTTAACCTCTGCTATTAACAAGGCTGTCAGTTTATCCAGCAAATCAGTCAAAACCTGAGCCGGCAGGAGCACAGGGCCTCCTGCCCCATCTGTCATCGCCGTCGCTGACCCAGAGACCATTGCTGCTGCAGTCGAAGAATTCTGCCCAGGCTGTGTACCGGCCATGAAGATTGCGACCATGTTCAGCGTCTCATAGGGGTCTGGAATACTGTCGCCATCGGAACAGCCCCCAAGCCTCTCGTCTTGCAGTTGATACAATGAGGTAGTCTTGCCCGTGGACGACTCACCGTCAGAATAGATGGCCGTCTTACCACTAGACATGGATCCTTCATCAAATTCCGCCGCATGGATGAATCCCACGAAGGCACGTTTCATGGCGGGCTAAGCTCGGGCGGGTCGTGCACGCTGAGCCGTCTCGATGATGTCGGTGCAGATGTCTGACTTAGGGCCTGGCTCGCCGATCTTACCGATGAAGACGAGAATTCCGCCTAAGGGGACCCGGTACCTGTACTCAATTGAGCCGGCCTCGGGGGCCCAGCCTGCATCGTCGATGTAGAGCTTGCCATGATGACTCTTGGTCATCCGGCCCACAGCGTATCCCTTGATCCCTTCGAAGTTGCCCTTTAAGAACTCGAAACCACTGTGCACTGGCCCCATGGTGGGTGCCAACTGTCGTGGAATAGTCACGGTAGATGTCCTAGTGTGAGGACTTAGTCGCGGAGCCATCGCAACTAGGTTAGCTTAAAGGGGTTAAATGGGACAAAGGACACAGGTGTTTATACTGGTTTGGCCCCTTGCGGTGAAGGTAAAGGCCTAATCCAGTTTGAGGTGGTATTGCTTATGTCTTGATTACCAGGGAGCGAATACGCTTGACCTAGCTTTCGATCTCTTGTTTCTTGCCCTGAACCGCCGTCGGGTCGTCCCTTTATATACACAGGTTGACGCCCAGCGGCTCACGGAGTCCCGACCGGTTCATAGACAATGTGTCCGGCTCAGTGACTAACAATACTTGCCTTACAATATAAGTCATACACATATGGCGTTTTACCCCTATGGGCCTTAAGTCGCCCTTGGGCCTCGGGCCCTTGCTTCATGAACCGCCATCTTCAATATCCTCATGGGCTTCATATTGATGAACCTCCATAGGTATAACCCGGCCCCTCCTGGGCGGGTCATACCTAATAGTCATATCCCCAACACCGGGGGAAACCCTTTTTCATCAATCTCCCAAACTTTGATCAAGTTTGTGAACAAACTTGGTCAAAATTTGTAAAATTTGACTTTTCAAAAGATCTATACACACTACATTATGAAACGGAGGGAGTAATATGTTGGGAATCATTGCATGGAAAACAAAAGGAATCCTATGCACACGCAATGATCTATCCATGGAGATGCATAGCAACAAGGGGGAGAGTGTGTCTACGTACCCTTGTAGACCGTAAGCGGAAGCATTTCACAACGCGCTTGATGTAGTTGAACTTCTTCGCGCTTCAATCGATCAAGTACCAAACGCACGGCATCTCTGCGTTCTGCACATGTTTAGCTCGATGACGTCCCTCATCTTCTTGATCCAGCAAGACATCGAGGTAGTATATGTGTTCCGTCAGCATGATGGCATGGTGACGGTGATGGTGAAGTGATCTTTGCAGGGCTTCGCCTAAGCACTACAAAAATATGATCGGGGGTGTAAACGCTGGAGGGGGTGCAGCACACGGCTAACAATTGATCTGGGGTGTGCTAGGCGCCCCCTCCCACATATATATAGGTGGGAGGGAGGGAGGAGCAGCCATAGGAGGCTCCCAAGTAGGAGGACTCCTACTTGGAGTCCCTCCCACGCCACGCCCCCCTGCCATATATAACTGAGGGGGAAGGAAAGAGGGGGAGAGGGAAGGAAGGGGAATCCTATTCCACTCTTTCCTTTCCCTTCCCCTCTTTTCTTCTCCTCCTAGGCCGGCCCATATGGGGGGGCGCACCAGCCCCTTATGGCTGGTGCGTTTCTCCTCTTGGCCCATAAGGCCCATATCTTTTGTCGGGGGTGCCCGGAACCCCTTCTGGTTAACCGATAAGTACCCGGTACCCCCGAAACACTTCCGGTGTCCGCATACCATTGTCCTATATATCAATCCTTACCTCTCGACTATTTCAAGACTCCCCGTCATGTTTGTGATCTCATCTGGGACTCCGAACAACATTCAGTCACTGAATCACATAACTCATATAATACTATATCATCATCGAACGTTAAGCGTGCGGACCCTACGGGTTCGAGAACTATGTAGACATGATCAAGACACTTCTCTGGTCAATAACCAATAGCGGAACCTATATGCCCATATTGGCTCCTACATATTCTACGAAGATCTTTATCAGTCGAACAATTATGACAACATACGTAATTCCCTTTGTCCATCGGTATGTTACTTGCCCGAGATTCGATCATCGGTATATTCATACCTAGTTCAATCTCTTTACCGGCAAGTCTCTTTACTCGTTCCGTAATACATCACCTCGTGACTAACTCCTTAATCATTTTCTTGCAAGCTTATGATGTGTACTACCGAGAGGGCCCAGAGATACCTCTCCGATACTCTGAGTGATAAATCATAATCTCGATCTATGCCAACTCAGCAAACACCTTCGGAGATACCTGTAGAGCATCTTTTTTATCACCCAGTTATGTTGTGATGTTTGATAGCACACAAGGCATTCCTCCGGTATCCGGGAGTTGCATAATCTCATAGTCGAAGGAATATGTATTTGACATGAAGAAAGCAATAGCAATAAAACTGAACGGTCATTATGCTAAGCTAACAGATGGGTCTTGTCCATCATATCATTATCCTAATGATGTGATCCCGTTATCAAATTACAACTCATGTCCAAGGTTAGGCAACCTTAACCATCTTTGGTCGACGAGCTAGTCTAGTAGAGGCTCACTAGGGACACGATGGTTGTTTATGTATTCACAAATGTATTAAGGTTTCCGATCAATACAATTCTAGCATGAATAATAAACCTTTATCATGAATAAGGAAATATAAAATAACAACTTTATTATTGCCTCTATATCATATTTCCTTCAGTCTCCCACTTGCACTAGAGTCACAAATCTAGATTACATTGTAATGAATCTAACACCCATGGAGTCTTGGGGCTGATCATGTTTTGCTTGCGGAAGAGGCTTAGTAAATGGGTCTGCCACATTCAGACCCATATGTATCTTGCAAATTTCTATGTCTCCATCCTTGACTTGTTCACGGATGGAGTTGAAGCGTCTCTTGATGTGTTTGGTTCTCTTGTGAAACCTAGATTCCTTCACCAAGACAATTCCTCCAGTGTTGTCACAAAAGATTTTCATTGGACCTGATGCACTAGGTATTACACCCAGATCAGATATGAACTCTTTCATCCAGACTCCTTCATTTACTGCTTCCGAAGCAGCTATCTACTCTGCCTCACACGTAGATCCCGCCAGGACACTCTGCTTGGAACTACACCAACTGACAGCTCCACCATTCAATATAAATACGTATCCGGTTTGTGACTTAGAGTCATCCAGATCAGTGTCAAAGCTAGCATCGACGGAACCATTTACGACGAGCTCTTTGTAACCTCCATAAACGAGAAACATACCCTTGGTCCTTTTCAGATACTTCAGGATGTTCTTGACCGTTGTCCAGTGATCCACTCCTAGATTACTTTGGTAACTCCCTGCCAGACTTATGGCAAGGCACACATTAGGTATTGGTACACAACATAGCATACATGATAGAACCTATGTTTGAGGCATAGGGAATGACATTCATTTTCTCTCTATCTTCTGCAGTGGTCGGGCTTTGAGTCTGACTCAACTTCACACCTTGTAACACATGCAAGAACCCTTTCTTTGACTGATCCATTTTGAACTTCTTCAAAACTTTGTCAAGGTATGTGCTTTGTGAAAGTCCTATTAAGCGTCTCGACCTATCTCTATAGATCTTGATGCCTAATATATAAGCAGCTTCACCGAGGTCTTTCATTGAAAAACTCTTATTCAAGTATCCTTTTATGCTATCCAAAAATTCTATATCATTTCCAATCAACAATATGTCATCTACATATAATATCAGAAATGCTACAGAGCTCTCACTCACTTTCTTGTAAATACATGCTTCACCGAAAGTCTGTATAAAACCATATGCTTTGATCACCTCATCAAAGCGTATATTCCAACTCCGAGATGCTTGCACCAGTCCATGGATGGATTGCTAGAGCTTGCACACTTTGTTAGCACCTTTAGGATTGACAAAACCTTCCGGTTGCATCAGATACAACTCTTCTTTAAGAAATCCATTGAGGAATGCAGTTTTGACGTCCATTTGCTAGATTCATAATCATAAAATGCGGCAATTGCTAACATGATTCAAACGGACTTAAGCATCGCTAAGGGTGAGAAGGTCTCATCGTAGCCAACCCCTTGAACTTGTCAAAAACCTTTTGTGACAAGTCGAGCTTTGTGGATAGTAACATTACCATCAGCGTCAGTCTTCTTCTTGAAGATCCATTTATTTTCCATGGCTTGCCGATCATTGGGCAAGTCCACGAAAGTCCACACTTTGTTCTCATACATGGATCCTATCTTAGATTTCATGGCCTCAAGCCATTTGTCGGAATCTGGGCTCATCATAGCTTCTTTATAATTCATAGGTTCGCCATGGTCTAGTAACATGACTTCCAGGACAGGATTACCATACCACTCTGGTGCGGAACGTGCTCTGTTCAACCTACGAGGTCCAGTGGTAACTTGATTTGAAGTTTCATGATCATCATCATTAACTTCCTCTCTAGTTGGTGTGGCTTCATGGGAACGGATTTATCTGATGTGCTACTTTCCGATTGAGAGAAGGTACAATTACCTCATCAAGTTCTACTTTCCTCCCACTCACTTCTTTTGAGAGAAACTCCTTCTCTAGAAAGGTTCCATTCTTGGCAACAAAGATCATGCCTTCGGATCTATGGTAGAAGGTGTACCCAATTGTTTCCTTAGGGTATCCTATGAAGACGCACTTCTCCGATTTGGGTTTGAGCTTATGAGGCTGAAGCCTTTTGACATAAGTGTTGCAACCCCAAACTTTAAGAAACGACAGCTTAGGTTTCTTGCCAAACCATAGTTCATACGGTGTCGTCTCAATGGATTTAGACGGTGCCCTATCTAACGTGAATGCAGCTGTCTCTAATGCATAACCCCAAAACAATAGTGGTAAATCGCTAAGAGACATCATAGATTGCACCATATCTAATAAAGTACGGTTACGATGTTCAGACACACCATTATGCTGTGGTGTTCTAGGTGGCGTGAGTTGTGAAACTATTCCACATTGTTTTAATGAAGACCAAACTCGTAACTCAAATATTCGCCCCCGCGATCAGATCGTAGAAACTTTATTTTCTTGTTACGATGATTCTCCACTTCACTCTGAAATTCTTTGAACTTTCAATTGTTTCAGACTTGTGTTTCAATAAGTAGATATACCCATATCTGCTTAAATCATCTGTGAAGGTCGGAAAATAATGATACCTGCCGCGTGCCTCAACACTCATTGGACCGCATACATCGGTATGTATTATTTCCAATAAGTAATTGGCTCGCTCCATTGTTCCAGAGAATGGAGTTTTAGTCATCTTGCCCATGAGGCATGGTTCGCAAGTATCAAATGATTCATAATCAAGTGACTCCAAAAGCCCATCAGCATGGAGTTTCTTCATGCGCTCTACACCAATATGACCTAAACGTTAGTGCCACAAATATGTTGTACTATCATTATCAACTTTGCATCTTTGGCATCGATATTATGAATATGTGTATCACCACAATCGAGATTCAACAGAAATAGACCACTCTTCAAGGGTGCATGACCATAAAAGATATTACTCATATAAATAGAACAACCATTATTCTATGATTTAAATGAATAACCGTATCACACTAGAGAAGATCCAGATATAATGTTCATGCTCAACGTTGGCACCAAATAACAATTATTCAGGTCTAAAACTAATCCCGAAGGTATATGTAGAGGTAACGTGCCGACAGCGATCACATCGACCTTGGAACCATTCCCGACGCGCATCATCACCTCGTTCGTGGCCAACCTTCATTTAATCCGTAGCTCCTGTTTCAAGTTACAAATATGAGCAATCGAACCAGTATCAAATACCCAGGCACTACTACGAGAATTAGTAAGGTACACATCAATAACATGTATATCAAATATACCTTTGTTCACTTTGCCATCCTTCTTATCCGCCAAATACTTGGGACAATTCCGCTTCCAGTGACCAGTCACTTTGTAGTAGAAGCACTCAGTTTTAGGCTTGGGTCCAGCTTTGGGCTTCTTCCCGGGAGTGGCAACTTGCTTGCCATTATTCTTGAAGTTCCCTTTCTTTCCCTTGCCCTTTTTCTTGAAACTAGTGGTCTTGTTAACCATCAACACTTGATGCTTCTTTAGATTTCTACCTCCGTGGCTTTAAGCATCACGAAGAGCTCGGGAATTGTTTTGTTCATCCCTTGCATATTATAGTTCATCACGAAGCCTTTGTAGCTTGGAAGAAGTGATTGAAGAACTCTGTCAATGACACAATCAACTAGAAGATCAACTCCCAGCTGAGTCAAGTGATTATAATACCTAGAAATTTTGAATATGTGTTCACTGACAGAACTGTTCTCCTCCATCTTGAAGCTATAGAACTTGTTGGAGACTTCATATCTCTCAATCCGGGCATTTGCTTGAAATATTAACTTCAACTCTTGGGACATCTCATATGCTCCATGACGTTCAAAACGTCTTTGAAGTCCCAGTTTTAAGCTGTAAAGCATGGCACACTGAACTATCGAGTAGTCATCAGATCGAGCTTGCCAGGCATTACAAACATTAGCATCTGCTCCTGTAGCAAGCTTTCACCTAGTGGTGCATCAAGGACATAATTCTTCTGTGCAGCAATGAGGATAATCCTCAAGTTACGGACCCAGTCCGTGTAGTTGCTACCATCATCTTTCAACTTAGCTTTCTCCAGGAACGCATTAAAATTCAGAGGAATGGTAGCACGGTCCATTGATCTACAATATAGATATGCAAATACTATCAAGACTAAGTTCATGATAAATTAAGTTCAATTAATCAAATTACTTAAGAACTCCCACTTAAATAGACATCCCTCAAGTCATCTAAGTGATACGTGATCCAAATCAATCAATTAACCCATGTCTGATCATCACGTGAGATGGGGTAGTCATCAATGGTGAACATCTCTATGTTGATCATATCTACTATATGATTCATGTTCGATCTCTCAATCTCCAGTGTTCCGAGGCCATGTCTGTACATGCTAGGCTCGTCAAGTTTAACCCAAGTATTCCACATGTGCAAAACTGTCTTACACCTGTTGTTTGTGAATGTAGAGTCTATCACACCCAATCATCACGTGGTGTCTCAACACGACAAACATTAGCAACGGTGCGTACTCAGGGAGAACACTTTTATCTCGAAATTTAGTGAAGGGATCATCTTATAATGCTACCGCCATACCAGGCAAAATAAGATGCATAAAGATAAACATCACATGCAATCAAAATATGTGACATGATATGGCCATCATCATCTCGTGCTTTTGATCTCCATCTCCAAAGCATCGTCATGATCTCCATCGTCACCGGCTCGACACCTTGATCTCCATCATTGTGTGATCACCCACGAGTATAGGGGATCAGTTGTAGACTTTCTCAATAAATAAGAGTGTCGAACCCAACGAGGAGCTAAAGGTAGAACAAATATTCCCTCACATTCTATCGACCACCGATACAACTCTACGCACGCTTAACGTTTGCTTTACCTAGAACCAGTATGAAACTAGAAGTACTCTATAGGTGTTGTGGGATAGGTTTGCAAGATAATAAAGAGCGCGTAAATAAAAAGTAGGATCTGTTTAGATAAACAAACAACTAAGTTAGTTTTAGTAGAGAGCTTTTTGTCACAAGAAAGTTATTTGTCCACAGGCAATCGATAACTAGACCGGTAATCGTTATTGCAATTTTATATGAGGGAGAGGCATAAGCTAACATACTTTCTATTATTGGATCATATGCACTTATGATTGGAACTCTAGCAAGGTAAAACCCAACCATAGCATTAAAGTATCAAGTCCTCTTTATTCCCATACGCAAACAACCTACTTACTTGGGTCTGTGCTTCTATCACTCACGCCACCCACCGTAAGCAAATCATGAACATATTGCAAACCCTACAGCGATGCGGAGAGCACCATAGTACAACACCAATAATTAAACATGCAACTCAAACCAATCACGATCATCAGTCAACCCATAGGACAAAACGGATCTACTCAAACATCATAGGATAGCCGTACATCATTGGGAAATAATATATAGTGTTGAGCACCATGTTTAAGTAGGGATTACATCGGGGAAAAGGGGTGTTACACCACTGCATAGAGGGGGGGAGTTGGTGATGATGGCGGCGAAGTTGTTGGTGTAGATCGCCATCACGATGATGGCCCCGGCGGTGTTCCCGCGCCATCGGGAGAGAGGGGGAGAGAGCCCCCTCCTTCTTATTCTTCCTTGACCTCCCCCTATATGGGAGAAGGGTTTCCCCTCTGGTCCATGGCCTCCATGGTGGTGGAGGGGCGAGAGCCCCTCCGATATTGGATATCTCTCTTTGTTTCCTTCTGTTTCTGCGCTCCCAGATTCTGGCCTTTCACCGTTTCTTAAATTCCCGGAGATCCGTAACTCCGATTGGGCTGAAATTTTAACACAATTTTTATTTGGATATTAGCTTTCTTGCGGCCAAATAAGGGCACCAACTGCCTTACAGGGTGGCCACAAGGGCCCAGGGCGCGCCCTACCCCCTAGGGCGCCCCCTTCCTTGTCGCCCCCTCGGGCATCGTCTCGCGTTGATTCTTTTCCCCAGAAATCACATATATTCCAAAAAAATATCTGTAAGTTTTTATCATGTTTGGACTCTGTTCGATATGGATTTTCTGCGAAACAAAAAATATGCAACAAATAGGAACTTGCACTGGGCACTAGATTAATATGTTAGTCCCAAAGTAGTATAAAAAGTTGCCAAAAGTATATGAAAGTTGTAGAATATTGGCATGAAACAATCGAAAATTATAGATACGACGAAGACGTATCATTGTGTCGTGGTTGTCTCGCCAACTATTGCTTTTACAACTAACGCTAATGCATAGTGATAAAGTAAAGCAATTACATGGCGTTTGCATTTCATACAATAAATAGACAACCATAAGGCTCCTGCCGGTTGCCGATAACTTACAGAACATGATCATCTCATACAATAACATTTATCACATCATGTCTTGACCATATCACATCATAAAATGCCCTGCAAAAACGAGTTAGATGGCCTCTACTTTGTTGTTGCAAGTTTTACGTGGCTGCTACGGGCTTCTAGCAAGAACCGTTCTTACCTACGGCAAAACCACAACGGTGATTCATCAAGTTTGCTATTTTAACCTTCTTCAAGGACCGGCCGCAGTCAAATTCGATTCAACTAAAGTAGGAGAAACAGACACCCGCCAGCCACCTTTATGCAAAACTAGTTGCATGTCAGTCGGTGGAACCGGTCTCATGTGTGTGGACATGTAAGGTTGGTCCAGCCCGCTTCATCCCACAATATCGTTGAATCAAAATGAGACGTTGGTGGTAAGCAATATGACTATCACCGCCCACAAATCTTTGTGTTCTACTCGTGCATATCATCTACGCATAGACCTGGCTCTAATGCCACCGTTCGGAATTGTTGCATGGAAAACAAGAAAATTTCTACGCACACGCAATGATCTATCCATGGAGATGCATAGCAACGAGGGGGAGAGTGTGTCTACGTACCCTCGTAGACCGTAAGCGGAAGCGTTTCACAATGCGGTTGATGTAGTCAAACTTCTTCGCGCTTCAACTAATCAAGTACCGAACGCACGACACCGCCGCGTTTTGCACACGTTCAGCTCGGTGACGTCCCTTGCCTTCTTGATCCAGCAAGACGTCGAGGTAGTAGATGAGTTCCGTCAGCACGACAGCCTGGTGATGGTGATGATGAAGTGATCTCCGCAGGGCTTCGCTTGGGCACTACAAAAATATGACCGGGGGTGTAAATGGTGGAGGGGGGCGCCGCACACGGCTAACAATTGACCTGGGGTGTTCTAGGCGCCCCCCCTCCCACATAAATAAAGGTGGGAGGGAGGGAGGAGCAGCCATAGGATGCGTCCAAGTAGGAGGAATCCTACTTGGAGTCCCTCCCAAGCCACGCCCCCTGCCATATATAACCGAGGGGGAAGGAAAGAGGGGGAGAGGGAAGGAAGGGGGAGTCCTATTCCACTCTTTCCTTTCCCTTCCCCTCTTTCCTTCTCCTCCTAGGCCCTCCCATATGGGGGTGCACCAGCCCCTTGTGGCTGGTGTGTTTCCCCTCTTGGCCCATAAGGCCCATACTTTTTGTCGGGGGTGCCCGGATCCCCTTCCGGTGACCCGATAAGTACCCAGTACCCCCCGAAACACTTCCGGTGTCTGAATACCATTCTCCTATATATCAATATTTACCTCTTGACCATCTCGAGACTCCTTGTCATGTACGTGATCTCATCTGGGACTCCAAATAACATTCGGTCACCAAATCACATAACTCATATAATACTATATCGTCATCGAACGTTAAGCGTGCGGACCCTACGGGTTCGAGAACTATGTAGACATGACCGAGATACTTCTCCGATCAATAACCAATAGCGGAACCTGGATGCCCATATTGGCTCCTACATATTCTACGAAGATCTTTATCGGTCGAACTGTTATGACAACATATTTAATTCCCTTTGTCCATCGGTATGTTACTTGTCCGAGATTCGATCGTCGGTATCTTCATACCTAGTTCAATCTCTTTACCGGCAAGTCTCTTTACTCGTTCCATAATACATCACCTCGTTACTAACTCCTTAGTAATTTGCTTGCAAGCTTATGATGTGTATTACCGAGAGGGCCCAGAGATACCTCTCCGATACTCGGAGTGACAAATCCTAACCTCGATCTATGCCAACTCAACAAACACCTTCGGAGATACATGTAGAGCATCTTCATAATCACCCAGTTACGTTGTGAGTTATGACATTTGATAGCACACAAGGCATTCCTCCGGTATCCGGGAGTTGCATAATTTCATAGTCAAAGGAATATGTATTTGACATGAAGAAAGCAATAGCAATAAAACTGAACGATCATTATCCTAATCTAACGGATGAGTCTTGTCCATCACATCATTCTACTAATGATGTGATCCCGTTATCAAATGACAACTCATGTCCAAGGTTAGGAAACCTTAACCATCTATGATCAGCGAGCTAGTCTAGTAGAAGCTCACTAGGGACACGATGTTTGTTTATGTATTCACACATGTATTAAGGTTTCCGATCAATAAAATTCTAGCATGAATAATAAACCTTTATCATGAATAAGGAAATATAAAATAACAACTTTATTATTGCCTCTAGGTCATATTTCCTTCATAATATATTTCAATGATATTTTATTGTAGGGAATACGAATGTTGGAAGAAATAGTATGAGAGCTAAAACAAAAAGATATATACTTTATTGTGTTTGATTATTGTATAGTTATAAAATTAAATATAGCATGCATGTTTGCATGTTGATATGAACCTTTCCTTATGCATGATTAAATATTAAGGTGAACCTTCTCATTCTATCTTTATCGAAGAGAGCTTATTTCTCATTGTTTCTACCATTCGAGGGGTAAGTCATTATGAGGATGCAAGGTTGCCAACAGAAGATTTTCCGATTGGAAGTTCCGTCAATGGCGCAAGCATGCCAAGAACTGGAGGCAAAGTGGTTTATTAACCACACAGCTATAGTCAAATCAGAGAAGAATCCGCGGCACTCATGCATGTTTCTTGATGAGATGGCATACTTGCAAATACTAGATAATAAAAAGTAGAGAGCAACTAACTGGAAGTTACCCTTGCGGGGACCTCAAGGGGTCACTTTTGATACCCTCATAGCACACTAAGTGGTGAATCCAACCGCCGCCACATGTTGCATGCTGGGCGCTTCTTTTAGATTTCATTTTTTTTACTTTTCTGTACACATTTTTAGTTTTAGATGGAGTTTTTTTTGTGTGAGGACCGTTTCTAACCACCACATGTGCAACACTAGATTGTGTCGAGTGAAGGCTATCTTTCGAATATATGATGAATACATAATCTAATGTACTTTCTGAGGAAACCCGGAGAGAGAGATAGGTATATTCCCCCTCCAAGGAGAGTGAATGCGGTAAGTGTCAAGGAGAGCGGACTCCTTGAGGTCTGTGAATAAATCAAAGGTATGATGTTGAGCTTAGCAACCAAAAAACCAACGCTTAATGGGAGACACTCCATCATTTCATCAAAAGAAATAAAAAATTTGTGTTACTGAAATTTTGTCTATGATTTAATCAAAAGGGATCCAAAAGATCATGTTTTGAAGGACAAAAGCACCCAGGAAGGTAATATAATGGAAGTGCAATTGGAAAAAGAAACAAGTCATTTGGAGCCTCCAAAAGCAAAGAAAGTGCCCAGTACAAGCACCTAGCTCATACCTGGGGTCGTACCAAACCACCATATAAAGTCTCACAAAACCAGAGAAAAAGATGGTGTGTAGTACGAGCATGACTGCTCATACCTAAACTCTCTTCCGGAAGCAAAAGACATCCAGAAGAAAAGAAGATGGTGGGTACGAGCATGGACACTCATACCCCAGGTTGTACCAGCCAAGCACCGAAAGGGCAGAACCTATCCAGGACAGAAGACATAGTACAAAACGAGCATTGGCGCTCGTACCATCGCTCATACCCAACAAGGCTCACACCCTCCAACGACTCCAAAAGAGAAGACGAGGTGCGTTATGAGCGTGTTCTCTCATAACAGCCCTCTTACCAGGTACTCAAGAAAGCCTAAATTTCAAAATACAACCAATACGGCGCCTAGTGCAAATGCACCTTCAGGATCAAAAGAGGCCGGTGGACGAGGAGAGGGCAGTTTGATCCCTAACCTCATGCATCGCTCCCTCCCTCTCTCTCTCTCTCTCTCTCTCTCTCTCTCTCTCTCTCTCTCTCTCCCCTCCCCTCCCTCCCTCTCTCTCTCAAACCTACACTCCAAATCCTCCCAAACTCTGATTCCTTCGCCATTTTTGTTTGTTTGATTTGGAAAAGCTTCTCTCCGATAAGTTTCTCCCGCAATCCATGGTTTACTTTCTTTGATTTGTAGTTATATCTATCTCATTATGAACTTAGACTGGTTCGGTAATATTTCAATTTTCTAATCAATTTGAATGTTAGTGTTAGTACCTCTTAGGTAGAATCATTGTAGGTGTTGCAGAAAGTCAGCCCCCATGTAAACTTTATTAAATTTCATTGGGTTTTCATAGGTGAAGATGGAACACATTATCAAGGGGAAGAAGACCAGGAGCAAGGGTCCTCATGGTTGAAGCGTTCAAGGAGCAAGGGCATCTCACTCAACACGGAGGTGAATGAGCACTACTGCAAGCAGAGTGCTTGTGAGGTTCTCCCCATATGGTGGGGGTGTGATGAATTCTTGACCCAACAAGAACTCACCGCCGACTTTGACTGGATGGCGCACAACATGGGCATGGGTGTGTTCGGTTAGTTATACATCCTGACCTACATGAGATCACCCATGAGTTTCTCGCCACCTTCGAGACACTCTAGATACTGAGAGCATGCAACTTGAGTTCTACTTCGCCACCAACGCCACCTCATACACAATCACTCTACAGTAGTCGTGTGACATGTTCGGCTTCTCCAACAATGGGTACACCAAGGACGACAAAGAGCCGATCGGTGGCGCATGTGCCACATGGTAGTTTATCTCCTGCAATCAGGACTTCAACTTGCGCATAGCTGAGGTATCGATCATCCAAAACACTACCATTCGCTACTTTATGATCTTTCTCGCCAATATTATTTTTGGGTGCTTGAACTTAGTGGGCATTGATGCGCCGGAGATGTGTGTGTTGTTGGGGAACGCAGTAATTTCAAAAAATTCCTACACACATGCAAGATCATGGTGATGCATAGCAACAAGAGGGGAGAGTGTTGTCCAAGTACCCTCGTAAACCGGTAAGCGGAAGCGTTATGACAACGTGGTTGATGTAGTCGTACATGTTCATGATCTGACCGATCTTAGTACCGAAAGCATGCCACCTCCGCGATCTGCACACGTTCGGTTCGGTGATGTCCCATGAACTCACGATCCAGCAGAGTGTCGAGGGAGAGTTTCGTCAGCACGATGGCGTGATGATGACGATGATGAAGCTACCAACGCAGGGCTTCGCCTAAGCACCGCAACAATATGACCGAGGTGGATTATGGTGGAGGGGGGCACCGCACACGGCTAAGAGATCAATGATCAACTTGTGTGTCTCTATGGGGTGCCCCCTCCCCGTATATAAAGGAGTGGAGGAGGGGGAGGGCCGGCCCTCTACTATGGCGCGCCCTGGGGAGTCCTACTCCCGGGTTCCCCCCTTCCAAGTAGTAGGAGTAGGAGAGAAGGAAAGGGAAGAGAGAAGAGAAGGAAGGAGGGGGCGCCGCTCCTCCCCCTAGTCCAATTTGGACTAGGCCTTGGGGGGTGTGGCCTGCCCTAGGTAGCCCCTCTCTCTCTCTCCCTTAAAGCCCAATAAGGCCCATATACTCCCCGGCGAATTCTCGTAACTCTCCGGTACTCCGATAAATACCCGAACCACTCAGAACCTTTCCGATGTCCGAATATAGCCTTCCAATATATCCATCCTTATGTCTCGAACATTTTGAGACTCCTCGTCATGTCCCTGATCTCATCCGGGACTCCGAACAACCTTCGGTACGTCAAAACACATAAACTCATAATACTGAACGTTAAGCGTGCGGACCCTACGGGTTCGAGAACTATGTAGACATGACCGAGACATGTCTTCGGTCAATAACCAATAGCGGAACCTGGATACTCATATTGGCTCCCACATATTCTACGAAGATCTTTATCGGTCAAACCGCATAACAACATACGTTGTTCCCTTTGTCATCGGTATGTTACTTGTCTGAGATTCGATCGTCGGTATCATCATACCTAGTTCAATCTCGTTACCGGCAAGTCTCTTTACTCATTCCGTAATACATCATCCCGTAACTAACTCATTATTCACATTGCTTGCAAGGCTTATAGTGATGTGCATTATCAAGAGGGCCTAGAGAAACCTCTCCGACAATCGGAGTGACAAATCCTAATCTCAATTTATGCCAACTCAACAAACACCATCGGAGACACCTGTAGAGCACCTTTATAATCACCCAGTTACGTTGTGACATTTGGTAGCACACAAAGTGTTCCTCCGGTATTCGGGAGTTGCATAATCTCATAGTCATAGGAACATGTATAAGTCATGAAGAAAGCAATAGCAACATACTAAACGATCAAGTGCTAAGCTAACAAAATGGGTCAAGTCAATCACATCATTCCCTAATGATGCGATCCCGTTTATCAAATGACAACTCATGTCTATGGCTAGGAAACTTAACCATCTTTGATTAACGACCTAGTCAAGTAGAGGCATACTAGTGACACTCTATTTGTCTATGTATTCACACATGTACTAAGTTTCCAGTTAATACAATTCTAGCATGAATAATAAACATTTATCATGATATAAAGAAATATATAAATAACAACTTTATTATTACCTCTAGGGCATACTTCCTTCAGTCTCCCACTAGCACCAGAGTCAATAATCTACTCCCTCCGTCCCATAATATAAGAACGTTTTTGACACTTGTGTGGTGTCAAAAATGTTCTTATATTATGGGACGGAGGGAGTAGTTCACATCTTCATGTGATTTAACACCAATATTCACATATGTATGTGATTAATACCCATAGTTCACATCGTCATGTGACCAACACCCAAAGGGTTTACTAGAGTCAATAATCTAGTCACATCGCTATGTGATTAACACCCAAAGAGTACTAAGGTGTGATCATGTTTTGCTCGTGAGAGAAGTTTAGTCAACGGGTCTGACACATTCAGAGCCGTATGTATTTTGCAAATATTCTATGTCTATAATGCTCTGCACGGAGCTACTCTATCTAATTGCTCCCACTTTCAATATGTATCCAGATTGAGATTTAGAGTCATCTGGATTAGTGTAAAAGTTTGCATCGATGTAACTCTTTACGATGAGCTCTTTTATCACCTCCATAATCGAGAAATATTTCCTTAGTTCTCACTAAGGATAATTTTGACCGTTGTCCAGCGATCTACTCCTAGATCAAAAAATTGTACTCCCTTGCTAAACTCAGGGCAGGGTACACAATAGGTCTGGTACATAGCACAACATACTTTTATAGAACCTATGGCTGTGGCATAGGAAATGACTTTCATTCTCTTTCTATTTTCTGTCGTGGTCGGGCTTTGAGTCTTACTCAACTTTACACCTTGTAATACATGCAAGAACTCTTTCTTTGACTGATCCGTTTTGAACTTCTTCAAAAACTTTACCAAGGTATGTGCTTTCTGAAAGTCCAATTAAACATCTTGATCAATCTCTATAGATCTTGATGCCCAATATGTAAGCAGCTTCACCGTGGTCTTTCATTTTGAAAAACTCCTTTCAAATACTCCTTTATGCTTTCCAAAAAATTCTACATCATTTCTGATCAACAATATGTCACTCACATATACTTATCAAAAAGGCTATGGTGCTCCCACTCACTTTCTTGTAAATATAGGCTTCACCACAAGTCTGTATAATACCATATGCTTTGATCAAGTCATCAAAGCGTATATTCCAACTCTGAGATGCTTGCACCAGTCCATAGATGGATCGCTAGAGCTTGCACATTTTGTTAGCACCTTTAGGATTGACAAAACCTTCTGGTTGCATCATATACAACTCTTCTTTAATAATTCCATGCAGTTTTGACATCCATTTGCCATATTCCATAAAATGTTGCAATTGCTAACATGATTCGGACTGACTTTAAACATCGATACGAGTGAGAAAATCTCATCGTAGTGAACACCTTGAACTTGTCAAAAACCTTTTTTTGACAAGTCGAGCTTTGTAGATAGTAACACTACTATCAGTGTCTGTCTTCCTCTTGAAGATCCATTTATTCTCAATGGCTTGCCGATCATCGGGCAGGTCAACCAAAGTCCACACTTTGTTCTCATACATGGATCCCATCTCAGATTTCATGGCCTCAAGCCATTTTACGGAATCTGGGTTCATCATCGCTTCCATAGTTCGTAGGTTCATCATGGTCTAGTAACATGACTTCCCGAATAGGATTACCGTACCACTCTGGTGCGGATCTTAATCTGGAAGATCTACGAAGTTCGGTAGTAACTTGATCTGAAGCTTCATGATCATCATCATTAGCTTCCCCACTAATTGGTGTAGAAATCACTAGAACTGGTTTCTGTGATAAACTACTTTCCAATTCGGGAGAAGGTACAATTACCTCATCAAATTCTACTTTCCTCCCACTCACTTCTTTCGAGAGAAACTCCTTCTCTAGAAAGGATCCATTCTTAGCAACGATCTTGCCATTGGATCTGTGATAGAAGGTGTACCCAACAGTTTCCTTTGGGTATCCTATGAAGATGCATTTCTTCGATTTGGGTTCGAGCTTATCAGGTTGAAGCTTTCTCACATAAGCATCGCAGCCCCAAACTTTAAGAAACGACAACTTTGGTTTCTTGTTAAACCATAGTTCATAAGGCGTCATCTCAACGGATTTTGATGGTGCCCTATTTAAAGTGAATGCAGTTGTTTCTAATGCATAACCCCGAAACGATAGTGGTAACCTAGTAAGAGACATCATAGATAGCACCATATACAATAAAGTGCGGTTACGATGTTCGGACACACCATTAGGCTGTGGTGTTCCAGGTGGCATGAGCTGTGAAACTATTCCACATTGTTTTAAATGAAGGCTAAACTCGTAACTGAAATATTCTCCTCCACGATCAGATCGTAGCAATTTTATTATCTTGTTACGATGATTCTACACTTCACTCTGAAATTCTTTGAACTTTTCAAATGTTTCAGACTTGTGTTTCATTAAGTAGATATACTCATATCTGCTCAAATCATCTGTGAAGGTCAGAAAATAACTATACCCGCCACGAGCATCAACACTCATTGGACTGTATACATCGGTATGTATTATTTCCAACAAGTCAGTAGCTCGTTCCATTGTTCCGGAGAACGGAGTTTTAGTCATCTTGCCCAAAAGACACAGTTCGCAAGCATCAAATGATTCATAACCAAGTGATTCCAAAAGTCCATCTTTATGGAGTTTCTTCGTGCGCTTTATACCGATATGACCCAAACGGCAGTGCCACAAATAAGTTGCACCATCATTATCAACTTTGCATCTTTTGGCATCAATATTATGAATATGTGTATCACTACAATCGAGATCCAACAAACTATTTTCATTGGGTGTATGACCATCTAAGGTTTTATTCATGTAAACAGAACAACAATTATTCTCTGACTTTAAATGAATAACCGTATTGCAAAAAACATGATCAAATCATATTCATTCTCAACGCAAATGCCAAATAACATTTACTTAGGTTTAACACTAATCCCGAAATTATAGGGGGTGTGCGATGATGATCATATCAATCTCGGAACCACTTCCAACATACATCATCACTGCACCCTCAACTAGTCTCTATCTATTCTGCAACTCCTGTTTTGAGTTACTAATCTTAGCAACCGAACAAGTATCAAATACTCAGGGGTTACTACGAGCACTAGTAAGGTATACATCAATAACATGTATATCAAATATACCTTTGTTCACTTTGCCATCCTTCTTATGCACCAAATATTCAGGGCACTTCCGCTTCCAGTGACCATTTCCTTTGCAGTAGAATCACTCAGTTTCAAGCTTTGGGACAGCTTTGGGCTTCTTCGCAGGAGTGACAACTTGCTTGCCATTCTACTTGAAGTTCCCTTTCTTTCCCTTTGCCTTTTCTTGAAACTAGTGGTCTTTTCAATCATCAACACTTGATGCTCTTTCTTGATTTCTGCCTTGATTTCAGCATCACGAAGAGCTCGGGAATCGTTTTCGTCATCCCTTGCCTACTATAGTTCATCACGAAGTTCCAGTAACTTGGTGATGGTGACTAGAGAACTCTGTCAATCACTATCTTATCTGGAAGATTAACTCCCACTTGATTCAAGCGATTGTAGTACCCAGACAATCTAAGCACATGCTCACTGCTTGAGCTATTATCCTCCATCTTTTAGCTATAGAACTTGTTAGAGACTTTATATCTCTCAACTTAGGTATTTGCTTGAAATATTAACTTCAACTCTTGGAACATCTCATATGGTCCATGACGCTCAAAACGTCTGTGAACTCCCGATTCTAAGCCGTAAAGCATGGTGCACTAAACTATCAAGTAGTCATCATATTGAGCTAGCCAAACGCTCATAACGTCTGCATCTGCTCCTGCAATAGGTCTGTCACCTAGCGGTGCATCAAGGACATAATTCTTCTGTGCAGCAATGAGGATAAACCTCAGATCACGGACCCAGTCCGCATCATTGCTACTATCATCTTTCAACTTAGTTTTCTCTAGGAACACATATAAAAACATATGGAAGCAACAACGCGAGCTATTGATATACAACATAATTCTCAAAATACTATCAGAACTAAGTTCATGATGAATTAAAGTTCAATTAATCATATTACTTAAGAACTCCCACTTAGATAGACATCCCTCTAATCATCTAAGTGATCACGTGATCCAAATCAACTAAACCATGTCCAATCATCACATGAGATGGAGTAGTTTTCAATGGTGAACATCACTATGTTGATCATATCTACTATATGATTCACGCTCGACCTTTCGGTCTCAGTGTTCCGAGGCCATATCTGCATATGCTAGGCTCGTCAAGTTTAACCCGAGTATTCTGCGTGTGCAAAACTGGCTTGCACCCGTTGTATGTGAACGTAGAGCTTATCACACCCGATCATCATGTGGTGTCTTGGCAAGACGAACTTTTGCAACGGTGCATACTCAGGGAGAACACTTGTACCTTGAATGTGAGAGATCATCTTACAATGCTACCGTCGAACTAAGCAAAATAAGATGCATAAAGGATAAACATCATATGCAATCAATATAAGTGATATGATATGGCCATCATCATCTTGTGCCTTTGATCTCCATCTCCAAAGAACCGTTATGATCACCATCGTCACCGGCGCGACACCTTGATCTCCATCATAGCATCGTTGTCATCTCGCCAACTATTGTTTCTACGACTATCGCTACCGCTTAGTGATAAAGTAAAAAACAATTACAGGGCGATTGCATTGCATACAATAAAGCGACAACCATATGGCTCCTTCCAGTTGCCGATAACTCTGTATACAAAACATGATCATCTCATACAATAAAATTTAGCATCATGTCTTGACCATATCACATCACAACATGCCCTGCAAAAACAAGTTAGACGTCCTCTACTTTGTTGTTGCAAGTTTTACGTGGCTGCTACGGGCTTAGCAAGAACCGTTCTTACCTACGCATAAAAAACCACAACGATTTTTTGTCAAGTATGTGTTGTTTTAACCTTCAATAAGGACCGGGCGTAGCCACACTCGATTCAACTAAAGTTGGAGAAACTGACACCCGCCAGCCACCTGTGTGCGAAGCACGTCGGTAGAACCAGTCTCGCGTAAGCGTACGCGTAATATCGGTCCGGGCCGCTTCATCCAACAATACCATTGAACCAAAGTATGACATGTTGGTAAGTAGTATGACTATTATTGCCCACAACTCACTTGTGTTCCACTCGTGCATATAACATCTACGCATAAACCTGGCTCGGATGCCACTGTTGGAGAACGCAGTAATTTCAAAAATTTCCTACGCACACGCAAGATCATGGTGATGCATAGCAACAAGAGGGGAGAGTGTTGTCCATGTACCCTTGTAGACCGTAAGCGGAAGTGTTATGACAACGCGGTTTATGTAGTCGTACGTCTTCATGATCCGACCGGTCTTAGTACCGAAAGCAAGGCACCTCCATGATCTGCACACGTTCGGCTCGGTGACGTCCCATGAACTCACAATCCAGCAGAGTGTCGAGGGAGAGTTTCTTCAGCATGAAGGCATGATGACGATGATGATGAAGCTACTGACGCAGGTCTTCGCCTAAGCACCGCAACGATATGATCGAGGTGGATTATGTTGGAGGGGGGCACCGCACACGGCTAAGAGATCAGTGATCAACTTGTGTGTCTCTATGGGGTGCCCCCTCCCCCGTATATAAAGGAGTGGAGGAGGGGGAGGGCCGGCCCTCTACTATGGCGCGCCCTGGGGAGTCCTAATCCCACCAAGAGTAGGATTCCCCCCATCCAAGTAGTAGGAGTAGGAGAGAAGGAAAGGGAAGAGAGAAGAGAAGGAAGGAGGGGGCGCCGCCCCTCCCCCTAGTCCAATTTGGACTACGCCTTGGGGGGCGCACAGTCTGCCCTAGGTAGCCCCTCTCTCTCCCCCTTAAATCCCAATAAGGCCCATATACTCCCCGGCGAATTCCCATAACTCTCCGGTACTCCGATAAATACGCGAACCACTCAGAACCTTTCCGATGTCCAAATATAGCCTTCCAATATATCCATCTTTATGTCTCGAACATTTTGAGACTCCTCGTCATGTCCCTGATCTCATCTGGGACTCCGAACAACCTTCGGTACATAAAAACACATAAACTCATAATACCAATCGTCGTCGAACGTTAAGCGTGCGGACCCTACGGGTTTGAGAACTATGTAGACATGACCGAGACATATCTCCGGTCAATAACCAATAGCGGAACATGGATGCTCATATTGGCTCCCACATATTCTACAAAGATCTTTATCGGTCAAATTACATAACAACATGCGTTGTTCCCTTTGTCATCGGTATATGTGACGCCCCCGATTTGACCGTACACTAATCATGCACGCAAATGTGTACGATCAAGATCAGGGACTCACGGGAAGATATCACAACACAACTCCACAAATAAAATAAGTCATACAAGCATCATAATACAAGCCAGGGGCCTCGAGGGCTCGAATACAAGTGCTCGATCATAGACGAGTCAGCGGAAGCAACAATATCTGAGTACAGACATAAGTTAAGCAAGTTGCCATAAGATGGCTAGCACAAACTGGGGTACAGATCGAAAGAGGCGCAGGCCTCCTGCCTGGGATCCTCCTAACTACTCCTGGTCGTCGTCAGCGGGCAGCACGTAGTAGTAGGCACCTCCGGTGTAGTAGAGGTCGTCATCGACGGTGGCGTCTGGCTCCTGGACTCCAGCATCTGGTTGCGACAACCAGGAAGAAAGGAAAGGGGAAAAGGGGGGAGAAAGCAACCGTGAGTACTCATCCAAAGTACTCGCAAGCAAGGAACTACACTACATATGCATGGGTATATGTGTAAGGAGGCCATATCAGTGGACTGAACTGCAGAATGCCAGAATAAGAGGGGGATAGCTAATCCTGTCGAAGACTACGCTTCTGGCAGCCTCCGACTTGCATCAAGTATAAGAGAGTAGAATGAAGTCCTCCAAGTAGCATCTCCAAGTAGCATCTCATAGCATAATCCTACCCGGTGGTCCCCTCCTCATATCCCTGAGGTAGAGCGACCACCGGTTGTATCTGGCACTTAGAAGGGTGTGTTTTATTAAGTATCCGGTTCTAGTTGTCATAAGGTCAAGGTACAACTCCAAGTCGTCCTGTTACCGAAGATCACGGCTATTCGAATAGATTAAACTTCCCTGCAGGGGTGCACCACATAACCCAACACGCTCGATCCCATTTGGCCGGACACACTTTCCTGGGTCATGCCCGGCCTCGGAAGATCAACACGTCGCAGCCCCACCTAGGCAAAACAGAGAGGCCAGCATGCCGGTCTAAACCTAAGCGCGCAGGGGTCTGGGCCCATCGCCCTGAGCACACCTGCACGTTGCGTGGGCGGCCGAAAGCAGACCTAGCCTAGTGGCGTTCCAGTCCAATTCGGCGCGCGCCGCTCCATCGCTGACGTCTGAAGTGCTTCGGCTGATACCACGACGTCGGGATACCCATAACTACTCCCACGTAGATGGTTAGTGCGTATAGGCTCGTAGCCAGACTCAGATCAAATACCAAGATCTCGTTAAGCGTGTTAAGTGTCCGCGAACGCCGAACAGGGCCAGGCCCACCTCTCTCCTAGGCGGTCTCAACCTGCCCTGTCGCTCCGCCACAAAGATCCACACAGAGGGCCGTCGGGACAAAGGTCCTTTCAGCCCCCAATCCGTGGATCACTCGCGGGTACTCTTCGAGCTGACCCGACTTTAGTCACCATCTGTATAGTATGTATGTATGTATAGAATATACCCGTGACCACCTCCCAGGTGATCACGGCCCGATAGTATAGCAAGGCAGACTGACAAGAATGTAGGGCCAATGATGATAAACTAGCATCCTATACTAAGCATTTAGGATTGCAGGTAAGGTATCAACAGGTGTAGCAACAATGTCAGGCTATGCATCAGAATAGGATCAACGGAAAGCAGTAACATGCTACGCTACTCTAATGCAAGCAATATAGAGTAGAATAGGCAATATCTGGTGATCAAGGGGGGGGCTTGCCTGGTTGCTCTGGCAAGAGAGAGGGGTCGTCAACTCCGTAGTCGAACTGGGCAGCAACAGCGTCGGTCTCGTAGTCTACCGGAGAGAAGAGGGGGAAGAAACAATGAATACAATGCAAACAAATGCATAACGATGCATGACATGACAAGTAACGATGCTAGGTGTGCCCAATCGCGGTAGTAGGTGATACCGACGAAGGGGGGAAACATCCGGGAAAGTATTCCCGGTGTTTCGCGTTTTCGGACAGATGAACCGGAGGGGAAGAGTTGTGAGTTCGATAGGTTAGGGGTGTGTGGCGGACGAACGGACTGCGTATCCGGAATCGTCTCGTCGTTCTGAGCAACTTTCATGTTGAAAACATTTTAATCCGAGTTACGGATTAAAAGATATGATTTTCTAAAGATTTTATTAATTTCTGAAATTTAATTATTTATTTAATTAATTCAAAGAAATGTATTAATGACGTCAGCATGATGTCATGCTGACGTCAGCAGTCAACAGTGGTTGACTGAGTCAACCCTGACATGTGGGTCCCGTTCGTCATACTCTATTAACTTAATTAGCCTAATCAAAGTTAATTAACCTTAGTTAATTAGGTTAATTAGTGGTTAGGGTTAATTAAACAGAATTAATTAGATTAATTAAATACTTAATTAATTAATAATTAACTAATTAGTTAATTAGTTTTAATTCATTTTCATTTTATTTTTATTTTTGTTTTAATAAAAACCGTTCTTTTTAGGGGGGTGGGGCCCCCATGTCATTGGCCCAGGGCCAAACGGGTGCGGGTCCAATGGGTAGGCGGGCGACGGGCGCCCGTAGCCTGCTCGGGGCGGGGCGTGGCCGTGGCCACGGCGGGGTTGCCGCAGCGGGGCACCAGGAGCACCGGGGAGGCGTGGCCGTGGGCGCGGCGAGGGCGGTCGGCGCAGGCCACCGGGGCACAGTGGGGCGCCGGCCAACAGTCGCCGGCGCAAGGTCGAGGCAAGGCACGGCCAAGAGGGAACGGGGCCGCAACCGGGGCTAGCGGCGCCCAAGACAG
>NC_041385.1:196362743-196370370 GCF_002162155.2 Triticum dicoccoides | reverse complement strand
GACGGGGGTCTCGCCCCGATCTGGATCGGATCGGGAGGGGGGGGAACGACGTGGGGGGGTGCGGGGGCGAGTGGATAGGGTTTGGGTGTGGAATAGGGTTCGGGGAGGTGGCCTTGTAGGCCAGAGAGGAGGGCCGGCTGGGCCTGGTGGGCCGGCCGGTGCGGAGGCCAGCTGGGCCGCTCGGCCCAGCGTGGGGGGGTGTTTCTATTTTTATGTTTTTTTTTAGCTTTGTTTTCTGTTTTCTTTTCTTTATCTATTTTCTTTTCTATTTTATTCTTTTAACTTCTGTTTTATAAAATATAAATACAACTCCTAAATTAATGTTATAATTTATTCTACTGCCCCAAAAAGTTTGACACCTAATAAAAATAGTTTGCATTATTATTAATTATAAAAGGCATTTAATTAATTGTCACAGCTGCTGTTTTAATTACTCTAGAGCCTTTAACATATTATAAAATTGTGGTTTCCCCACAATAATTACCTGTGCATTATTTTGTTCACTCCGAACATTTTAGTTTTAAAATTTGAAGACTTTTATTGTTTGCCTGATTTTGAACTTGAATTTGAATCGGTTTCGAACTAACTCGAGATTAGCAACTATAATTGAGGTGACGTGGCATCATTAGCAGAGGAGCACTGTAGCTTAATTACCCGGGCGTCACAATTCTCCTCCACTACAAGAAATCTCGTCCCGAGATTTAAGAGGGGAAGTGCGGGGAAGGGATTAGGTTGCGAAATTCTAACGGGTCTTGTTGGTCTTGGCTACTCTTCTCGAGGAGGTCGATCCATTACATGGTTGTCTTCACTTCTCTGCTTCAGGTCATCATGGTGATGTCGTTCTTTTCTCGGGAACTCCAACGTACTTACGAATAGGTAAGGGGGCAGCTCGGCTACGACAGAATGCTTATGAGGGAAACAATCTGGGGGTTAACCCATGAATGAGCATAAGATTATCTCTTGAGTCGAACATATCGAATACATCAAGAGTAAGGTACGAAGGTACAATAAGAGGTTCCAAGTGGATAGATAGTTGCTCGAAGTCTGAACCAGAGTGAGAAAGGGTTTCAGAGCAGCGAGAGTAAGTATTGCGTCTGATACCAGAATAGAGCATTAGGAAGGTGGCCCGTGAATTAAATACGAAGCCAAGCGCGAGGAATAACTTCGACAATAGGGTGTATAGGAGAGTCAGGTTTTGATCCTGTGGAACTGTGGGTTATGGGCCCACCATGTGGGTTAAACGTTAAAAGAGCGGTGACATCTTGCACGGTTATGATAGCAAGGCATGTCAGAGGGTAGCCTATCAGTTATGTCGGCACAATGTCGGTACCAGGGGCGAGGGACGAAGAGAACCATTTTCCTGCTCGTTGAACGAGGCGGACCAATAGGCAAAGTTCTCGTCCATCGGTGGTGACCGGAATGCTATCGACAATTTCAACAGGGTCTTACTGACAGAGTTGTACACCGAGGTGTTTACATAAGCAGGAGAATATTATTGCTTAGATCATATAGATCACAAGAAAGGTTAAACAAAACAATGGAAAGGAAAAGGTGATCATCAGATCAAATAGAACAATGGAATGGAAAATATGTTTATACACCTATTTCAGGGGTATATCCTTCCCAAGGACAAACAGAACAAGATATCCATGACAGGATATAAGGTAGACAACCATTTAGGTAGGGGGGGAGGAATCTCATGATATTACCCATACAACGGTGTTAGGATAAATGATAAGCAAAATTTAGCATCGTGCTTCAAATGTTCTTGTTGAAACATCGGAGTACCATTGACATGCTTCGAGAATGAATTGACATGGTCTTCAGGTGAAGATCAAACTTTGGAAACACGAAGGATCCATCAAGAATAACTTGTAGAATAAGTCTTACAATTTCCTCATGGATGAATGGATAACCTTGCTGAAAAGGAATCTATAATGATAGGTCCTCCAGCCGGGGGGGGGGGGTGCTAGGCATGACATCATGTTACCGGGTCATCAAAGGATCAACGTCATAACTCTTGGAAAGTTGTCCCAACCATCATATCTGACCGAGATTCAGATCCGATTGGTGTCAGGATACCTGAGACTCAGGATGTCCGAGAAGAAAAGGCGCAACACAAATCGTTGAAATGGCATTGCAAGCTTCTCAGGAAATGAACTATGGGAGCGGGTTCCTGAAGCAATAGTTCACCATTAAACCAAGGAGAGGACAAGGAGGTGTCTGGTGAACTCAACGGCAATTCACCGAGATTCCCAAAAGATGGATTTCCACCATTAAGTGAACAAGGAGATAACATTTGTCAGATCAAATGATATAAGGAAGTATGCTCGAGGAGAACATACACAATTAAACATTGGTTGAAGGGCGCGCCCGAAGTACAGGTTGGGTTGCACGACCAATGTTAGAATGGTGATTCAATTAGCGAAGGACTTAGAATGAACTATCGCCCATTCACTTCAAAGCAATAGGGTTGCTAGAAGTTTTGAATTCACACCTCATAGCTCCATTGTCGGTATTCCGGTTGAAGACAATACGGGGACCAAGGAATGAACGAAGATGGCAAGAAGTATTAAGATATCAAGAATTATTAAGAGGTGGTGAAATTCCCACGACATTCTTGACATAAAGGATGGTAATACTCCAAGGTAAAGAAGAACAATTGCTGGATAGCAAGGAACTCAAGGTATACACAAAACACGAACAAGTTGTGTTGAACGAAAGGCAATAAAGTGGTCGATGAGAACAGGAATCATCGAGGGGCAAGGATGGTATTACCCATCATGAATTCAATTGAATTCCTGGAAGAGCTCATAACGTTGATGATGATCACGACACATTTGTCGAGAGATTTCATGCAGATGTAGTCAATCAGCGACGACATCAAGTCAAAGGAATGATGAGCAAGAGGTTATTGGAACCACAGTTACGACACAAACTCGAAACCAAGCTTGTTGTTCAAGGCGAATTGATATGACGATTAGGATCACGTAAGGTTAGTTCATCGTCGAAAATTGGTGCTCCGAGAATAAGGACCAGGTAGCACAGTTAGAATCGTCACGACAATGATATAGCCAAACAGGCTAGGAATGGCGTGATCGGGTACAAACTCGTACTTATAGAAGCTTACTGAAGAGTTGTTGAACCGTAGAGCGGACTCGGTTCAGTTATCGGTGTCTTGAGTGTTCAATAACTCAGAGCCCGCGAAAAATTGGAATCAGTGGGCAGGTAGCACTTGATGAAGAACTCATAAGGAGTTATGCAGTTCCATGATAGTCTTGAGATACCAGGGGGGTAATACTCGACACAAGATCAAAGTAAAGGTGGGACTGGTGTATTGATCCATAGAAGACAATTGCTTTAACTTGTCCGAGAAATGAGATCAAAGAAGAACAATCATGGTCGGAACCACGGTTGCAAAAGGCCAGATCCTAGATATAAGATGAACTTATACCAAGGGAATAATTGATTTTAAAAGAAGCTTCGATGAGAAGATGTACATCGGGTCCATGGGCATGAACACAAAGTTCAAGGTCGACTCCCACTTCTCCAATGCACAACCTTTCATTCACTTCTCTCGTTCGATGAAGTTGCAATGTTGAAATTTTATCTGGTGAAGCACCAGAAGAGTATGACTCGTGAAAACTTTCGGGTTCACACGGTTTAGAGAAGGCATATGTTCAAACCATCAGGGCATCTTAGGAACATATACCACAAACTTCAATAGTAAATACCACCAGCTCGAAAGCAGAGCATGGTTGGCCAAGCAGATGATACAATTTACCAAAGGCACTATGTATCAGGGGAAGAACTCACAAGGTGATTGAATATGAAGGACACTGTCGGATAGCAATCCAACAATGGATCGGGCAATCCACAACGGAGTTGAGGTGAGTATCGGTATTCCAGAAAGAATGCACGGGCATCATATTATAGAACATCGGAATAATCCGATGCTTAGATAACAAAGGAATTATGATTTCCAAAACAAAAGATCAGAAGCAGTCGCTCTGACCAAGGATGGATAAGTTGGATAAACCAGAGGCACAATTGGCGACAAATAGTTTGGTCGAGAACCAGCTCATGTTCAAAAATAATGTCTCATTCGGAAAGATAAGTTAGAAGGGCTGATAGATGATTGTGTGCATTCGCACACATGTTGAATCAATAGGATCAAAATGACGGTGTCAAAAGATACTAGTGAATATTGCCAGATATATGGGAAGCATCCATAATGCTAGTAGACAAGTATTTGCAGAGCAATAAAGCTGCTAAAGATTTTCGGAGGATCGAATATTATTTTGAAGACTTTTGTGAAACACATGAACAACTGGGGATAAGCGGATACTCGACAAGTGCGAGAATTATCCATAGGGGTATTCAGGTGACAAGGAATTGCAAGACAGTAGGCACAAGATATTCTCGGATCAATAGAGAGAATTTCGGGGTATCTTGTAATAACAAGATCAACTGGGAATAAAAGTAAGAACGTCAAGTGTATGTATTTATCCATAGGGATATTTCGATGGTAGGGAATTGCAAAGGCAACGGGCACAAAGTCTCAAAAGAGTTTCGGCGAGTAACTTTGAAATCTTCTGGTGCAGCCGGCAATCACCTGGACTGAAGGGGCTCTCCGGGAGAAAGTATTTTCGAGAACCTAAAGTCAGATTTTAGTAAAAATCGTTTAACCCGAATAGAAGAGATGTCAGAGTCCCAGAGCATAGGTCGAGGAATAAAAGATCCTACTACCACCCAATGGCGACGTGGGCCCGTAAGGCACACAGCCAAGTTAGTAAAAGTTTTGCAATGACTAGACTCAACTTCGGCCAAGGAGTTGGAAAAGGGGATTCCTACAGGCAGTCGGCTCTGATACCAACTTGTGACGCCCCTGATTTGACCGTACACTAATCATGCACGCAAATGTGTACGATCAAGATCAGGGACTCACAGGAAGATATCACAACACAACTCCACAAATAAAATAAGTCATACAAGCATCATAATACAAGCCAGGGGCCTCGAGGGCTCGAATACAAGTGCTCGATCATAGACGAGTCAGCGGAAGCAACAATATCTGAGTACAGACATAAGTTAAGCAAGTTGCCATAAGATGGCTAGCACAAACTGGGGTACAGATCGAAAGAGGCGCAGGCCTCCTGCCTGGGATCCTCCTAACTACTCCTGGTCGTCGTCAGCGGGCAGCACGTAGTAGTAGGCACCTCCGGTGTAGTAGGGGTCGTCGTCGACGGTGGCGTCTGGCTCCTGGACTCCAGCATCTGGTTGCGACAACCAGGAAGAAAGGAAAGGGGAAAAGGGGGGAGAAAGCAACCGTGAGTACTCATCCAAAGTACTCGCAAGCAAGGAACTACACTACATATGCATGGGTATATGTGTAAGGAGGCCATATCAGTGGACTGAACTGCAGAATGCCAGAATAAGAGGGGGATAGCTAATCCTGTCGAAGACTACGCTTCTGGCAGCCTCCGACTTGCATCAAGTATAAGAGAGTAGAATGAAGTCCTCCAAGTAGCATCTCCAAGTAGCATCTCATAGCATAATCCTACCCGGCGGTCCCCTCCTCATATCCCTGAGGTAGAGCGACCACCGGTTGTATCTGGCACTTAGAAGGGTGTGTTTTATTAAGTATCCGGTTCTAGTTGTCATAAGGTCAAGGTACAACTCCAAGTCGTCCTGTTACCGAAGATCACGGCTATTCGAATAGATTAAACTTCCCTGCAGGGGTGCACCACATAACCCAACACGCTCGATCCCATTTGGCCGGACACACTTTCCTGGGTCATGCCCGGCCTCGGAAGATCAACACGTCGCAGCCCCACCTAGGCAAAATAGAGAGGCCAGCACGCCGGTCTAAACCTAAGCGCGCAGGGGTCTGGGCCCATTGCCCTGAGCACACCTGCACGTTGCGTGGGCGGCCGAAAGCAGACCTAGCCTAGTGGCGTTCCAGTCCAATTCGGCGCGCGCCGCTCCGTCGCTGACGTCTGAAGTGCTTCGGCTGATATCACGACGTCGGGATACCCATAACTACTCCCACGTAGATGGTTAGTGCGTATAGGCTCGTAGCCAGACTCAGATCAAATACCAAGATCTCGTTAAGCGTGTTAAGTGTCCGCGAACGCCGAACAGGGCCAGGCCCACCTCTCTCCTAGGCGGTCTCAACCTGCCCTGTCGCTCCGCCACAAAGATCCACACAGAGGGCCGTCGGGACAAAGGTCCTTTCAGCCCCCAATCCGTGGATCACTCGCGGGTACTCTTCGAGCTGACCCGACTTTAGTCACCATCTGTATAGTATGTATGTATGTATAGAATATACCCGTGATCACCTCCCAGGTGATCACGGCCCGATAGTATAGCAAGGCAGACTGACAAGAATGTAGGGCCAATGATGATAAACTAGCATCCTATACTAAGCATTTAGGATTGCAGGTAAGGTATCAACAGGTGTAGCAACAATGTCAGGCTATGCATCAGAATAGGATCAACGGAAAGCAGTAACATGCTACGCTACTCTAATGCAAGCAATATAGAGTAGAATAGGCGATATCTGGTGATCAAGGGGGGGGGCTTGCCTGGTTGCTCTGGCAAGAGAGAGGGGTCGTCAACTCCGTAGTCGAACTGGGCAGCAGCAGCGTCGGTCTCGTAGTCTACCGGAGAGAAGAGGGGGAAGAAACAATGAATACAATGCAAACAAATGCATAACGATGCATGACATGACAAGTAACAATGCTAGGTGTGCCCAATCGCGGTAGTAGGTGATACCGACGAAGGGGGGAAACATCCGGGAAAGTATTCCCGGTGTTTCGCGTTTTCGGACAGATGAACCGGAGGGGAAGAGTTGCGAGTTCGATAGGTTAGGGGTGTGTGGCGGACGAACGGACTGCGTATCCGGAATCGTCTCGTCGTTCTGAGCAACTTTCATGTTGAAAACATTTTAATCCGAGTTACGGATTAAAAGATATGATTTTCTAAAGATTTTATTAATTTCTGAAATTTAATTATTTATTTAATTAATTCAAAAAAATGTATTAATGACGTCAGCATGATGTCATGCTGACGTCAGCAGTCAACAGTGGTTGACTGAGTCAACCCTGACATGTGGGTCCCGTTCGTCATACTCTATTAACTTAATTAGCCTAATCAAAGTTAATTAACCTTAGTTAATTAGGTTAATTAGTGGTTAGGGTTAATTAAACAGAATTAATTAGATTAAATAAATACTTAATTAATTAATTAATTAACTAATTAGTTAATTAGTTTTAATTCATTTTCATTTTATTTTTATTTTTGTTTTAATAAAAACCGTTCTTTTTAGGGGGGTGGGGCCCCCATGTCATTGGCCCAGGGCCAAACGGGTGCGGGTCCAATGGGTAGGCGGGCGACGGGCGCCCGTAGCCTGCTCGGGGCGGGGCGTGGCCGTGGCCACGGCGGGGTTGCCGCAGCGGGGCACCAGGAGCACCGGGGAGGCGTGGCCGTGGGCGCGGCGAGGGCGGTCGGCGCAGGCCACCGGGGCACAGTGGGGCGCCGGCCAACAGTCGCCGGCGCAAGGTCGAGGCAAGGCACGGCCAAGAGGGAACGGGGCCGCAACCGGGGCTAGCGGCGCCCAAGACAG
>NC_041385.1:196334176-196362285 GCF_002162155.2 Triticum dicoccoides | reverse complement strand
GGGCCGCCGGCGAGGTGGGGGGGGTGACGGGGGTCTCGCCCCGATCTGGATCGGATCGGGAGGGGGGGAACGACGTGGGGGGGTGCGGGGGCGAGTGGATAGGGTTTGGGTGGGGAATAGGGTTCGGGGAGGTGGCCTTGTAGGCCAGAGAGGAGGGCCGGCTGGGCCTGGTGGGCCGACCGGTGCGGAGGCTAGCTGGGCCGCTCGGCCCAGCGTGGGGGGGGTGTTTCTATTTTTATGGTTTTTTTTAGCTTTGTTTTCTGTTTTCTTTTCTTTATCTATTTTCTTTTCTATTTTATTCTTTTAACTTCTGTTTTATAAAATATAAATACAACTCCTAAATTAATGTTATAATTTATTCTACTGCCCCAAAAAGTTTGACACCTAATAAAAATAGTTTGCATTATTATTAATTATAAAAGGCATTTAATTAATTGTCACAGCTGCTGTTTTAATTACTCTAGAGCCTTTAACATATTATAAAATTGTGGTTTCTCCACAATAATTACCTGTGCATTATTTTGTTCACTCCGAACATTTTAGTTTTAAAATTTGAAGACTTTTATTGTTTGCCTGATTTTGAACTTGAATTTGAATCGGTTTCGAACTAACTCGAGATTAGCAACTATAATTGAGGTGACGTGGCATCATTAGCAGAGGAGCACTGTAGCTTAATTACCCGGGCGTCACAGTATGTTACTTGTCCGAGATTTGATCGTCGGTATCATCATACCTACTTCAATCTCATTACCGGCAAGTTTCTTTACTCGTTGCATAATGCATCATCCCGTAAATAACTCATTAGTCACATTGCTTGCAAGGCTTATAGTGATGTGCATTACCGAGAGGGCCCAGAGATACCTCTCGAACAATCGGAGTGACAAATCCTAATCTTGATTTATGCCAACTCAACAAACACCATTGGAGACACCTGTAGAGCACCTTTATAATCACCCAGTTCGTTGTGACATTTAGTAGCACACAAAGTGTTCCTCCGGTATTCGGGAGTTGCATAATCTCATAGTCATAGGAACATGTATCAGTCATGAAGAAAGCAATAGCAACATACTAAACAATCAAGTGCTAAGCTAACAAAGTGGTTCAAGTCAATCACATCATTCCCTAATGATGTGATCCCGTTTATCAAATGACAACTCATGTCTATGGCTAGGAAACTTAACCATCTTTGATTAACGAGCTAGTCAAGTAGAGGCATAGTAGTGACACTCTATTTGTCTATGTATTCACACATGTACTAAGTTTCCGGTTAATACAATTCTAGGATGAATAATAAACATTTATCGTGATATAAGGAAATATATAAATAACAATTTTATTATTGCCTCTAGGGCATATTTCCTTCATGTGTTACACGTCGCACTTCACCCTCGCTTTGCTATAAAGCCACACATGGAGGCATGATAGCACACATCCGTAAGTAGAAGGTGCAAGATTCTTGAGTTACACCCGTTGTGGTGGTGTTATCACCCACATCATTCGTCGCTTGGGCGTTGATTTATCTAGTCTTATGGGCGTAGGCAGAGATTCCACTAAGCTTAATAAGGTTGTCATGATTAACTCTTTTTTATGAAGCCTGGTAATATTGGCTATCCTAATGATCAGTCTTACTCTAGCCCTTTAGTCATGGGAGGGACGAAATTGGTACACCTCCTTCTCCCTTTAGCTTTTGTTGCACGAATCGTGATGAGTTGGTCCTCATGCTCGAGCAGATCAATGAGGCAAGGACCCTATTAGGGCATGGAGACTACATGGGATGTTGTCGTCGGTGACGACGACTATGGAAGAGGAGAGCAGCAACACGCGCCGCAACAACCTTTGGCGGCTACAACAACTCATCCCTCAACCAGAGTTCCAACAGCTAGTGCAACATGTTGGTAACATCGAGCAGACACTCCAACACATCAGCACCTACATTAACATGCTCTCCCATAAGCTCTAGGGGTTCGCAACATCTTGGGCTCCGAGCGCCCACCACACCGAGCTGTCCTATGCGCCATAGTATCAACCACCTTATGCGCAACCCCAGCAGTTGTCACTCATGCCATCTTCTTCACGCACACTTCCTATGTACCAGTAACAGCGATGAGTAGACCCAGCTAGGCCAAAAGTCTAAGCTTGAGGTGGTCGATTCCCTCTTTTCTCCTTGCATTAATATTTTTTTATTTACATGTTGACTTTTCGTTTTTGCATAATAGACATTCTGCAATATATTATGTATTTCCAGAAAAGAAAAACACGCTGTTCTGGCCTCTCTTTGGGCTGTATTGATTACGACATATGCATGTATGTGCATATTACAATTATTTTTTTACCAAAACTTTGTAGAAAAAAATGGGTAAACAATATGGTTAAGTCGGTGGATTAACACCGCACGCGTTCGCCGCCTTGGTTACACGCCACGCGTCCCATGTGACATGATGGAACTGGCTTCCCACGATATCTCCTTTCTGCAGCAAGATCTCTATTAAAAAAGGACAACGCTAACGCCCACACGTGTGGTGGGAGCCAAACCCGCCCACATGTCCTATGACACACAGACTGCACCACGTCACCGCATGCATGCATGTGGGAATCTTTTTGGATTTTCAGTTTTTAAAATGTTTTATCTCTTAAATAAAAAATTCGATTGAAAATCCGTTTTCACCATTAAATCCCTCGCGACGAGATCTTCGAAACTAGATCTCATATCAGTATATTTTGACAATTTTTTTATTAAATGTTGCCATGTCTATTGCATATGAATTGCCATGATGTTTACACTGAAGTTGCTATGATATGTTTCAGCTATTTTCTTCTGCATTTAAAAGTAACGAAATATGTATTTGGCAACCCTGTGCCCGATTGCAAAACTGCCACACCACTCGGTGTCCCTTCGATCGGCATCGCAGCATGATCCACTTTTTTCGGTTCTTCCACTCCTTTCCACGCTCATCCTCTCCTTCAGGCGATGTCGCATCGCGGCTCATATATAGTGGTCGCCGCCCTGCCGCCGCCGCCCGTCCGACGGCAAGCCATGGCATCGTTGCTGCTGCGCAAGGTGTCGGGCTCCGTGCCGTGCCGCACGACCCGGACGCCTCCTCGTCGTCCTACCACAGCGCCATGCGAGCTCCACCGGTGCTCGCCTATGTGCGCTACCGCCCTGTTCGCGTCTCCTCCACTACTAGTCCGACGCGAACTGCCACCGCACCCCCGTTTCTTCCTTCCCTTCCTCCAGTCTCATTCAACACAAGCATGCTCCAGTGAGTCGTTCTACTCCAAAAGGATCAACAATTTACACGGTAATGTTCCCTACCAAGTACGGACTGTTGATAAAATTGGACCTTGTTTGCTGACAATTAGCTACTGCTAGTGGTAACCAGTTGAGGAGACTCACAGTCTAAAGATGCAGCAAGCAAGGTTGCAAAGCGAAGGCAATGTGTTCGAAGAAATGTCTGACGGGGATATTCAGCCTGATGTTTGTGATGTACACGGTTTGGTGGAGCCTGTATACCTCTGTACTGCAGCGTCATGTACCACTGTTCTCTGAATCACTGCAATCAAGGGTTCAGTCTACATTCAATTTAGTTTTCTATCAGAATCCAATTCAGTGAGATGAACAATCCCATTCTATTCTATCTTTCAAACTAAACATCAGAATGTAACCATTCCATTCCTCAAAAATGTTCTTACCAAACACAAGAACGGGACCGACCCATTCTAGTGGAATGGAACCATGATATTCTGTCCCACTTCATTCTCAAACCAAACACACCCTATGTGTAAGTAGCATGGTCATAAGCACTGAAGGCGTGATAACTTTGGTGAAAGCATCGTGGTAACTTTGATCATTGGGAAGAAATTTGTTGAACCCCAGCCCCGGAAATTTCTGTAAATAGCACGATAACATTCACGCCATAGACCTGACAGTTTAGATACAAAAATCATGGTAACTTTAACCATTGGGGAAGAAAAATGTGAAAAGATACCCGATAATTTATGTGTAAATAGATGGTAATATACGCAGTGCACATCTGATAACTGAGGTAGAAACACCATGGTAACTTTGACCATATGGAAGATTTTTTAAAAAAAGATACTCCGGTATCTTCTGTGTAAATAGCACGGTGCTATACCTCCCTCCCCTGGTTTTTTTATGTGTAAATAGCATGAAAATATATGCACTGCAATAACTAAACACCATGATAAGTTTTTGACCCGTTGGGGCGTGGGGTTTGTTGAAACATACCTCTGATAAATTTTGTGTAAATAGCATGATATTTTAAGCACTGTGGGCTTGATAGGTCACCTAGAATCACCATGATAACTTTTTGTCCCAGGAAAAAGTTGTTCAAAACATCCCCGATAATTTTTTTGTGAATAACATGATAATATAAGAACCGTGTAACCGATAACTTACGATATAAACATGATGGTAACTTTTTACCAAAGGAAAACAAGTTGTTAAAAACATACACTCGCCTCGCCGGGCCTCTTAGATGAACACAACACATGGTGTGCCACTGAAAAGCCACATAATGTTTAGTGTCATGAAGGGCACACGTGCTCGTGGGTTGGCCCGAAAAACAGCCCACTTTGACCTGCTATAGGCGTGATAAGTTGCGCAAAAACATCGTGGTAATTTTTGACCTATGGAAAAAGTTACCGAAACACACCCAGGTTTTTAGGTATAAGTATCATGATAATATACGAACTGTAGACCCGGTAACTCATGTACAATCCCCCATGGTAACTTTGACCAGGGGCGAGGTTGATGTACACATACCCTGATAACTTATGTGTAAGTACCACGGTATTTTACACATCGAAGACCTTATAACTTGTGTACAAAACACAATGGTAACTTTAAAAGGGTGTAGTTGTTGAAACATAGTACCTGGTAAGTTCTATGTAAATAGCACGGTAACTTACGCATCACAGGCCTGATAACTGGCATGCAAATACCATGGTAACTTTGTCCTGAGGGGAAATCGTGGTAATTTTCTGTACTTTTTGTAGTAACAAAATTGTAAAAAAGGGGTCAAAACGATTAGTTTCTTTAGTTTGAGCAACAATTACCTAAGGGTGAGTTGGTTTGGTGGCGCGCTTTGGTGCCAAGGAGGTGTGGGTTCGAATCCCACATGCGCAATATTTTTTTATCATGTGGTAGACGTGAAGAAGTGGCAGTTTTCTTGAGGGTGGGCGCGCGAGATGTGCGGAAGAAGCAGGTTTCTCGGGCGAGCTTGCGGGGTCGTTCGGGAGAATGCAGGGTCAAAGGAAGGGGATCATGTGGTACTTTAAAGTTAAAGAAGTAGAGGTGTGGCGGTTTTGCTTATATGGCACACATGTGCCAAATATCACAGTCCTAAAAGTAAATTTTGACATATTATAAAACGGGGAATTAAGAAACTAGACTTGCCATGAAGCATAAACTAAAATTGCCATGATGCACCTAAAATTGCCATGGTTCATACAAAAAATAATTTTCATGGTCAAAGTACTGGAATTGCCATCATCAAAAAACTAAAATTGCCATGCTCTACAAACTAAAATTGTCACATGGCAACTTTAGTTTAAGTACTATGGCAACTACAGTATAAACATCATGCCAATTTTTGGGCAAAAAAGTCGAAACATATCAACATGGGGTCTAATTTTGAAGATCTCGTCGAGACGGATTTAATGATGAAAATAGATTTTTAATTCAATTTTTTCAATTAAGAGATAAAATATTTTTAAACCAAAAACCAAAAAGATTCATACTAATTTCTGAAGGAAATATGCCCTAGAGGCAATAATAAAGTTATTATTTATTTCCTTATTTCATGATAAATGTTTATTATTCATGCCAGAATTGTATTAACCAGAAACATAATATATGTGTGAATACATAGACAAACATAGTGTCACTAGTATGCCTCTACTTGACTAGCTCGTTAATCAAAGATGGTTAAGTTTCCTAACCATAGACATGAGTTGTCATTTGATTAACGGGATCACATCATTAGGAGAATGATGTGATTGACTTGACCCATTCTGTTAGCTTAGCACTTGATCGTTTAGTATGTTGCTATTACTTTCTTCATGACTTATACATGTTCCTGTAACTATGAGATTATGCAACTCCCGTTTACCGGAGGAACACTTTGTGTGCTACCAAACGTCACAATATAACTGGGTTATTATAAAGGAGCTCTACAGGTGCCTCCGAAGGTACATGTTGGGTTGGTGTATTTCGAGATTAGGTTTTCTCACTCCGATTGTCGGAGAGGTATCTCTGGGCCCTCTCGGTAATGCACATCACTATAAGCCTTGCAAGAAATGTAGCTAATGAGTTAGTTACGGAATCATGCATTACGTAACGAGTAAAGAGACTTGCCGGTAACGAGATTGAACTAGGTATTGGATACCGACGATCGAATCTCGGGCAAGTAACATACCGATGACAAAGGGAACGACGTATGTTGTTATGCGGTTTGACCGATAAAGATCTTCGTAGAATATGTAGGAGCCAATATGAGCATCCAGGTTCCGCTATTGGTTATTGACCGAGAATAGTTCTAGGTCATGTCTACATAGTTCTCGAACCCGTAGGGTCCGCACGCTTAACGTTATGATGACAGTTTTATTATGAGTTTATAAGTTTTGATGTATCGAAGGTTGTTCGGAGTCCCGGATGTGATCACGGACATGACGAGGAGTCTCGAAATGGTCGAGACGTAAAGATCGATATATTGGACAACTATATTCGGACTTCGGAAAGGTTCCGAGTGATTCGGGTATTTATCGGAGTACCGGAGAGTTACAGGAATTCGCCGGGGAGAAGTATTGGGCCTTATTGGGCCATATGGGAAAGATAGAGGGGCTGCCTAGGGCAGGTCGCGCACCCCCCCAAGGCCTAGTCCGAATTGGACTAGGGGGAGGGGCCGCACCCCCTCCTTCCTTCCCTTCTCTCTTCCCCTTCATTCTCTCCTACTCCTACTAGGCAAGGAAGAGTACTACTCCCGGTGGGAGTAGGACTCCCCCCTTGGGCGTGCCTCCTCCTCCTTGGCCGGCCCTCCTCCCCTTGCTCCTTTATATACGGGGGCAGGGGGGCACCCCATGACACACAAGTTGATCTTCGTGATCGTTTCTTAGCCGTGCGCGGTGCCCCTCCACCATATTCCACCTCGATCATATCGTAGCGGTGCTTAGGTGAAGCCCTACGTCGGTAGAACATCATCATCGTCACCACGCCGTCGTGCTGAAGAAACTCATCCCCGACACCCTGCTGGATCGGAGTCCAGGGATCGTTATCGAGTTGAACGTGTGCTGAACTCGGAGGTGTCGTACATTCGGTACTTGGATCGGTCGGATCGTGAAGACGTACGACTACATCAACCGCGTTGTCATAACGCTTCCGCTTACGGTCTACGAGGGTACGTGGACAACACTCTCCCCTCTCGTTGCTATGCATCACCATGATCTTGCGTGTGCGTAGGAAATTTTTTGAAATTACTACGTTCCCCAACAGTGGTATCAGAGCCTAGGTTTTATGCGTTGATGTTATATGCACGAGTAGAACACAAGTGAGTTGTGGGCGATACAAGTCATACTGCTTACCAGCATGTCATACTTTGGTTCAACGGTATTGTTGGATGAAGCGGCCCGGACCGACATTACGTGTACGCTTACGCGAGACTGGTTTTACCGCCGTGCTTTGCACACAGGTGACTAGCGGGTGTCTGTTTCTCCAACTTTAGTTGAACCGACTGTGGCTACGCCCGGTCCTTGCGAAGGTTAAAACAGCACTAACTTGACGAACTATCGTTGTGGTTTTGATGCATAGGTAAGAACGGTTCTTGCTCAGCCCGTAGCAGCCACGTAAAATTTGCAACAACAAAGTAGAGGACGTCTAACTTATTTTTGCAGGGCATGTTGTGATGTGATATGGTCAAGACATGATGCTATATTTTATTGTATGAGATGATCATGTTTTGTAACCGAAGTTATCGGCAACTGGCAGGAGCCATATGGTTGTCGCTTTATTGTATGAAATGCGAACGCCCTATAATTGCTTTACTTTATCACTAAGCGGTAGCGATAGTCATAGAAGCAATAGATGGCGTAACGACAACGATGCTACGATGGAGATCAAGGTGTCGCGCCGGTGACGATGGTGATCATGACGGTGCTTCGGAGATGGAGATCACAAGCACAAGATGATGATGGCCATATCATATCACTTATATTGATTGCATGTGATGTTTATCCTTTATGCATCTTATCTTGCTTTGATTGACGATAGCATTTTAAGATGATCTCTCACTAAAAATTATCAAGAAGTGTTCTCCCTGAGTATGCACCGTTGCGAAAGTTCTTCGTGCTGAGACACCACGTGATGATCGGGTGTGATAGGCTCTACGTTCAAATACAACGGGTGCAAAACAGTTGCACATGCGGAATACTCAGGTTAAACTTGACGAGCCTAGCATATAACAGATATGGCCTCGGAACACGGAGACCGAAAGGTCGAACGTGAATCATATAGTAGATATGATCAACATAGTGATGTTCACCATTGAAACTACTCCATCTCACGTGATGATCGGACATGGTTTAGTTGATTTGGATCATGTGATCACTTAGATGACTAGAGAGATGTCTGTCTAAGTGGTAGTTCTTAAGTAATATGATTAATTGAACTTAAATTTATCATGAACTTAGTCCTGGTAGTATTTTGCAAATTATGTTGTAGATCAATAGCTCGCGTTGTTGCTTTCATATGTTTATTTTGATATGTTACTAGAGAAAATTGTGTTGAAAAATGTTAGTAGAAATGATGCGGATTCGATCCGTGATCTGAGGTTTATCCTCATTGCTGCACAGAAGAATTATGTCCTTAATGCACCACTAGGTGACAGACCTATTGCAGGAGCAGATGCAGACGTTATGAACGTCTGGCTAGCTCAATATGATGACTACTTGATAGTTTAGTGCACCATGCTTAACGGCTTAGAATCGGGACTTCAAAAACGTTTTGAACGTCATGGACCATATAAGATGTTCCAGGAATTGAAGTTAATATTTCAAGCAAATACCCGAGTTGAGAGATATGAAGTCTCCAACAAGTTCTATAGCTAAAAGATGGAGGAGAATCGCTCAACTAGTGAGCATGTGCTCAGATTGTCTGGGTACTTCAATCGCTTGAATCAAGTGGGAGTTAATCTTCTAGATAAGATAGTGATTGACAGAATTCTCTAGTCACCATCACTAAGTTACTAGAACTTCGTGATGAACTATAGTATGCAAGGGATGACAAAAACGATTCCTGAGCTCTTCGTGATGTTGAAATCGACGAAGGTAGAAATCAATAAAGAGCATCAGGTGTTGATGATTGACAAGACCGCTAGTTTCAAGAAAAGGACAAAGGGAAAGAAAGGGAAACTTCAAGTAGAATGGCAAACAAGTTGTCACTCCCATGAAGAAGACCAAAGCTGAACCAAAGCCTGAAACTGAGTGCTTACACTGCAAAGGAAATGGTCACTGGAAGCGGAAATGCCCTGACTATTTGGTGGATAAGAAGGATGGCAAAGTGAACAAGGGTATATTTGATATACAGGTTATTGATGTGTGCCTTACTAGTGTTTATAGTAGCCCCTGAGTATTTGATACTTGTTCAGTTTCTAAGATTAGTAACTCGAAACAGGAGTTACAGAATAAACAGAGACTAGTTGAAAGGGAAGTGACGATGAGTGTTGGAAGTAGTTCCAAGATTGATATGATCATCATCGCACACTCCCTATACTTTCGGGATTAGTGCTAAACCTAAATAAATGTTATTTGGCGTTTGCGTTGAGCATGAACATGATTTGATCATGTTTATTGCGATACGGTTATTCATTTAAAGTTAGAGAATAATTGTTATTCTGTTTACATGAATAAGACCTTCAATGGTCATACACCCAATGAACATAGTTTGTTGGATCTCGATCATAGTGATACACATATTCATAATATTGATGCCAAAAGATGCAAAGTTAATAATGATAGTGCAACTTATTTGTGGCACTGCCGTTTGGGTCATATCGGTATAAAGCGCATGAAGAAACTCCATAAAGATGGATTTTTGGAATCACTTGGTTATGAATCATTTGATGCTTGCGAACCATGCCTTTTGGGCAAGATGACTAAAACTCCGTTCTCCGGAACAATGGAACAAGCTACTGACTTATTGGAAATAATACATACCAATGTATGCAATCCAATGAGTGTTGATGCTCGTGGCAAGTATCGTTATTTTCTGACCTTCACAAGATGATTTGAGCAGATATGGATATATCTACTTGATGAAACATAAGTCTGAAATAATTGAAAGGTTCAAAGAATTTCATAGTGAAGTGGAAAAATCATCGTAACAAGAAAATAAAATTTCTGCGATCTGATCGCGGAGACAAATATTTGAGTTACGAGTTTGGTCTTCAATTAAAACAATGTGGAATAGTTTCACAGCTCACGCCACCTGGAACACCACAACGTTATGGTGTGTCCAAACGTCGTAACTGCACTTTATTGGATATGGTGCCATCTATGATGTATCTTACCGATTTACCACTATCGTTTTGGGGTCATGCATTAGAGATAGCTGCATTCACTTTAAATAGGGCACCATCGAAATCCGTTGAGACGGCGCCTTATGAACTGTGGTTTGGCAAAAAACCAAAGTTGTCATTTCTTAAAGTTTGGTGTTGCGATGCTTATGTGAAAAAGTTTCATCCTGATAAGCTCAAACCCAAATCGGAGAAGTGCGTCTTCATAGAATACCCAAAGGAAATTGTTGGGTACACCTTCTATCATAGATCCGGAGGCAAGATTCGTTGCTAAAAATGGATCCTTTCTAGAGAAGGAGTTTCTCTCGAAATAAGTGAGTGGGAGGAAAGTAGAACTTGATGAGGTAACTTTACCTTCTCCCGAATTGGAAAATAGTTCATCACTGAAATCAGTTCCAGTGATTCCTACACCAATTAGTGAGGAAGCTAATGATGATGATCGTGAAACTTCAGATCAAGTTACTACAGAACCTCGTAGGTCTTCCAGAGTACGGTCCGCACCAGAGTGGTACGGTAATCCTGTTCTGAAAGTCATGTTACTAGACCATTATAAACCTACGAACTATGAGGAAGCGATGATGAGCCCAGATTCCGCAAAATGGCTGGAGGTCATGAAATCTGAGATAGGATCCATGTATAAGAACAAAGTGTGGACTTTGGTGGACTTGCCCGATGATCGGCAAACCATAGAAAATAAATGGATCTTCAAGAGGAAGACGGACGTTGATAGTAGTGTTACTATCTACAAAGCTCGACTTGTCGCAAAAAGGTTTTTGGCAAGTTCAAGGTGTTGACTACAATGAGATTTTCTCAACTGTAGCGATGCTTAAGTCTGTCCGAATCATGTTAGCAATTGCCACATTTTATGAAATCTGGCAAATGGATGTCAAAACTGCATTCCTTAATGGTTTTCTTAAAGAAGAGTTGTATATGATGCAACCAGAAGGTTTTGTCAACCCTAAAGGTGCTAACAAAATGTGCAAGCTCCAACGATCCATCTATGGACTGGTGCAAGCATCTCAGAGTTGGAATATATGCTTTGATAAGTTGATCAAAGCATATAGTTTTGTACAGACTTACGGTGAAGCCTGTATTTACAAGAAAGTGAGTGGGAGTACTACAGTATTTCTGATAAGTATATGTGAATGACATATTGTTGATCGGAAACAATGTAGAATTATTCTGCAAAGCATAAAGGAGTGTCTGAAAGGAGTTTTTTTTTCAAAGAAAGACCTCGGTAAAGCTACTTACATATTGAGCATCAAGATCTATTGAGATAGATCAAGACGCTTGATAAGTTTTTCAATAAATACATACCTTGTCAAGATTTTGAAGTAGTTCAAAATGGAACAGTCAAAGAAAGAGTTCTTGCCTGTGTTGCAAAGGTGTGAAATTGAGTAAGACTCAAATTTCGACCACGGCAGAAAATAGAAAAGAGAATGAAAGTCATTCCCTATGCCTCAGTCATAGGTTCTATAAAGTATGCTATGTTATGTACCATACCTATTGTATACTTTGCTCTGAATTTGGCAAGGGAGTACAATAGTGATCTAGGAGTAGATCACTGGACATTGGTCAAGAATATCCTTAGTGAGGACTAAGGAAATATTTCTCGATTATGGAGGTGATAAAAGAGCCCATCATAAAAAGTTACATCGGTGCAAATTTTGACACTGATCCAGATGACTCTAAATCTCAATCTGGATACATATTGAAAGTGGGAGCAATTAGCTAGAGTAGCTCCGTGCAGAGCATTGTTGACATAGAAATTTGCAAAATACATACGGATCTGAATGTGGCAGACCCGTTGACTGAACTTCTCTCATGAGCAAAACATGATCACACCTTAGTACTCTTTGGGTGTTAATCACATAGCGATGTGAACTAGATTATTGACTCTAGTAAACCCTTTGGGTGTTGGTCACATGACGATGTGAACTATGAGTGTTAATCATATACAGATATGAATATTGATGTTAAATCACATGGCGATGTGAACTAGATTATTGGCTCTAGTGCAAGTGGGAGACTGAAGGAAATATGCCCTAGAGGCAATAATAAAGTTATTATTTATTTCCTTATTTCATGATAAATGTTTATTATTCATGCTAGAATTGTATTAACCGGAAACATAATACATGTGTGAATACATAGACAAACATAGTGTCACTAGTATGCCTCTACTTGACTAGCTCGTTAATCAAAGATGGTTAAGTTTCCTAACCATAGACATGAGTTGTCATTTGATTATCGGGATCACATCATTAGGAGAATGATGTGATTGACTTGACCCATTCCGTTAGCTTAGCACTTGATCGTTTAGTATGTTGCTATTACTTTCTTCATGACTTATGCATGTTCCTGTAACTATGAGATTATGCAACTCCCGTTTACCGGAGGAACACTTTGTGTGCTATCAAACGTCACAACGTAACTGGGTGATTATAAAGGAGCTCTACAGGTGTCTCCAAAGGTACATGTTGGGTTGGCGTATTTCAAGATTAGGTTTTGTCATTCCGATTGTCAGAGAGGTATCTCTGGGCCCTCTCGGTAATGCACATCACTATAAGCCTTGCAAGCAATGTAGCTAATGAGTTAGTTACGTGATGATACATTACGTAACGAGTAAAGAGACTTGCCGGTAACGAGATTGAACTAGGTATTGGATACCGACGATCGAATCTCGGGCAAGTAACATACCGAAGACAAAGGGAACGACGTATGTTGTTATGCGGTTTGACCGATAAAGATCTTCGTAGAATATGTAGGAGCCAATATGAGCATCCAGGTTCCGCTATTGGTTATTGACCGAGAATAGTTCTAGGTCATGTCTACATAGTTCTCGAACCCGTAGGGTCCGCACGCTTAACGTTACGATGACAGCTTTATTATGAGTTTATAAGTTTTGATGTACCGAAGGTTGTTCGGAGTCCCGTATGTGATCACGGACATGACGAGGAGTCTCGAAATGGTCGAGACGTAAAGATCGATATATTGGACGACTATATTCGGACTTCGAAAAGGTTCCGAGTGATTCGGGTATTTATCGGAGTACCGGAGAGTTACGGGAATTCGCCAGGGAGAAGTATTGGGCCTTATTGGGCCATACGGGAAAGAGAGAGGGGCTGCCTAGGGCAGGCCGCGCGCCCCCCCAAGGCCTAGTCCGAATTGGACTAGGGGGAGGGGCCGCACCCCCTCCTTCCTTCCCTTCTCTCTTCCCCTTCCTTCTCTCCTACTCCTACTAGGAAAGGAGGAGTCCTACTCCCGGTGGGAGTAGGACTCCCCCCTTGGGCGCGCCTCCTCCTCCTTGGGCGGCCCTCCTCCCCTTGCTCCTTTATATACGGGGGCAGGGGGCACCCCATGACACACAAGTTGATCTTCGTGATCGTTCCTTAGCCGTGTGCGGTGCCCCCCTCCATCATATTCCACCTCGATCATATCATAGCGGTGCTTAGGTGAAGCCCTGCGTCGATAAAACATCATCGTCACCACGCCGTAGTGCTGACGAAACTCATCCCCGACACCCTGCTGGATCGGAGTCCGCGGATCGTCATCGAGCTGAACGTGTGCTGAACTCGGAGGTGCCGTACGTTTGGTACTTGGATCGGTCGGATCGTGAAGACGTACGACTACATCAACCGCGTTGTCATAACGCTTCCGCTTACGGTCTACGCGAGTACGTTGGACAACACTCTCCCCTCTCGTTGCTATGCATCACCATGATCTTGCGTGTGCGTAGGAAATTTTTTGAAATTACTACGTTCCCCAACAATTTCATCTGTTTATACGTGGCAAAATGAGTGGTGATGGAGGCGTGTGGGCTATGTGCAAGATGCCACACGTGTGTGCATTAAGTTTTTCGTTAAGAAAAGCAACAACAAGACCTCTGTTACAAAAATGTGTCAAAAACGCTCTTATATTATGGGATGGAGTAAGTAGTAGGTTGCAACAAGGGCAATATTACAAAAATAAAATAAAATAGCAAGATCTCCGTTTCAAAAAAAATATTGTAACAAGATCTTTGATGTAAAAAATTGTAACATGACCTTTATTGTAAAAAAAATCTGTAACTTGACCTGTGTTTTATAAAAAAAAATTACAACATGACCCATGTTGCAGAAAATTACCGCAACACGACCTTTATTGCAATGGTAGAGGGTGACGCCGTATCCGATGCCTCGTGAGGCGGCGGATCTCCACCGGCGGACGCGTAGCAGCGGCAACGCCCAAAAAATATCCCACAAAAAGGTTTAAAATAACCCACTTCCAATTGAAAATCATTTCATTGCCCCTTTTATTTTTACAGTAGTAATTTCCCCTTGCAAAACGCAGCACGACTGTACGAACGCAAACCCTTGCACACGCACTCACAACCTACCAAGCCCGCCCCCCAAAATTCTCATTCTCAGTATCCAAAGACTCGCGTCGCTCTCGTGTCGCACCAACCAACCACACTCGAACGGGGATTCCCACTCGAACGCCGCCGCTTCGCACGATGGCGACGGGGCACGCCTTCCGGCGCCTGGCGCGGCGGATGCTGAGCAACGTGCCGGAGTCGACCGTCTATGGGGGCCCGCGGCCGCAGGAGGCGGCGGCGGCGCGGCGCGTGACGGTGACGACCCTCCGCGGGAAGCACCGCCGGGGGGAGCCCATCACCGTTGTCACCGCCTACGACTACCCCTCCGCCGTCCACGTCGACTCCGCGGGGATCGACGTCTGCCTCGTCGGCGACTCCGCCGCCATGGTCGTTCACGGCCACGACACCACTCTCCCCATCTCCCTCGACGTCATGCTCGAGCACTGCCGCGCCGTGGCGCGAGGCGCCTCGCGGCCGCTCCTCGTCGGCGACCTCTCCTTCGGTTGCTACGAGTCCTCTTCCACGCAGGTAGTTCACCACGGGCGTCCCTCCCATTCTCGTCCTCTCCGATTCGATCCGGTGGAGATTGAAATTAAATTGCAGTAATGCCGCCCGTGAGCAATTGCGTCTTTGCCACTGCTGGCCTGGTAGATGTGCCATGCTTTGCACTCCCCCTATTTAGCTCTTCAGTTACCTGTTGCTATCATCAGTAAGGAATTGCTTATGCTTGTTCGTGTGACAACAGTAATTTTGCATGTCCTGTTAGAGTCGCTTTAGCTGTTCCCTGCTCTAAGGAGATTGCCATTTTCGTTGATTGATTCCTTTCTAGTTTGTCACAAAGCCCAATATTCCTTGAGTTCAGAAAACTGATGGTTCAACCTTTGCGTGCTAATAAAGTTCAATAGATCGTTGATATTGTTGTCACAAATATATATCTGTAATGGTGTTTTTTTAAGCTAAAAAGACGTTCAGACTCGATTTTTTGCTCTTAGTTGTAAATGCAGTTACATTACTACATCTCAAATATAAAAATAGATAACCCAACTCATGAGCAAGCTGAATACAATAGACATGAACATATGAGGCATATCATATGGCAATGAATACGATAGACATGAACATATGAGGCATATCATAGTGCGATGGTAATACAGTATCTAGATGTGTCAAATGGTATCTACAACTTCAGTGTATAAGAGCTAGGCATTTTGGGCTTGAGCTTTCATGTAATATATCTTTTCTTACAGGCTGTTGACTCTGCGGTGAGGGTGTTAAAAGAAGGTGGAATGGATGCAATCAAATTGGAAGGAGGAGCTCCATCTAGGATCAGTGCAGCTAAGGCTATTGTGGAGGCTGGAATTGCTGTCATGGGTCACGTTGGGCTTACGCCGCAGGCTATTAGTGTACTTGGTGGGTTTCGACCACAGGGGAAGACAGTTGATAGTGCTATAAAGGTGCCTAGTTTGTTTTTGCTGGCAATTTGACTGTGAGCATGTATCATGACCTGTGTCTTGACATACATTTTGCTCCATGTTATTCTGCTTGTGTGTACAGGTTGTAGAGACAGCACTCGCGTTGCAAGAGGCTGGTTGCTTCTCGGTTGTGTTGGAGTGTGTGCCAGCTCCGGTGGCAGCAGCTGCAACATCAGCATTGAAAATCCCAACCATTGGCATCGGTGCTGGGCCATTCTGCAGTGGGCAGGTACAATTATTCGCCATGCTCTATCCATACATTGATTCTGATCTTGATTTTCAAGGAATCATAATTTTGTTATTTGTATTTATTCTATTTGTTATGTAAGCATTTCCTCACCGCATGCACAATCTATGCTTGATTTTTTCCCTTGCCAAAACGTAGCAGTGTATGCTTGACTTTAGCACAGCAAGCACCTTTTCCCTGACAACTGAAAACAACTGTGCCGAAAGAAACCTAGTCAAATCTGCCACTTGAATGCTACGCATCGTCTTGGTCTTGCATATTCTGTTATCAGCATGCAAAGAGAAAAAGATATGTGTTTCCATGTATTCCAAAACCAGAAAATCGGCGTCTATGTTTATTCAGAAACTCTCGTGTCAACACATTTGTCATGCAGGTCTTGGTGTACCATGACTTGTTAGGGATGATGCAGCATCCACACCATGCCAAGGTAAACGAGGCCGTACATTTCAGCGTTGCCCAGAAATTTTACCGTGTTACGCGATTTGCGCCGAGCTCAAGTCTATACAATTTGCTCTGCCTGCAGGTGACACCAAAGTTCTGCAAGCAATTCGGCAACGTCGGCAGTGTCATTAACAAGGCGCTATCAGATTACAAGCAAGAAGTGGAGACACGGTCTTTCCCTGGCCCCAGTCACACCCCGTATAAAATCACCGCAACAGATGTTGATGGCTTTGCCAATGCGCTACAGAAGATGGGTTTGGGTGAGGCTGCGGACGCTGCGGCTGCCGCTGCTGAGAACTCAGAAAATGATGGAAAACCGAGCGAAAACAGTTGATTTCAGTTAAATCTTAATCTGGAGTACAAGACTGCAGGGCAGGGGTAAACTGAAAGCTGAAAGGCAAGTGTTGGCTAAATGCGTCTGATGCCAGGCGATTGCATGTATCGTCTGCCTTTGAATAAATATAAACAGCTGCTGTTGTACGTTGAAAAAACGCAATGTTTTTCAATCTAGCAGCTGCTATTAACTGTGACTTGAGACTTAGTTTAAGGGTGATGTTGTGAGCACCTTACACAAGGAGCGAGCTCTGTCAAACAAAATTAAATAAGCTGTCCAAAAGGGAGCCTCCGGCAATTCTATGGTCAAAAACAACATAAATCAGTATGAGCTGTTTCAATCTATATATGACTTCCAGTTATCTGATTCATCGACCATTTCAAATACTCCCTCCGTCAGGAAATAAGTGACATTGTTTTTGTTTCGGAATAATATACAAATACACCGTCTAATTCATGACTAACTCAGACCAACATACTTCCTTACAGTAGTTTGTTGTGCATACAATGGCAGTAAGCGCTCAGTATACATGTACGCCGACAAGCATCCTTCGGCAGACTGTTACTGTGAAATTCTGAGAAAGGAAACAGGAACATCTTGCGACCCACCACATGCCGGTGTGCGTCCTCAATCCTCATGTACTGTCAAAACCATGGGCAATCGAATGCGCGTCACCTAATTTTTTTACAAACATACATACGAAACCTTACGCCGTTTGCGGCGCCATATGACATCAAGTATGCACCAGGATCGACTGGATGAGTAGATGAATCAGAAGCTCGCCATATGACATCAAGTATGCACCAGGATCGACTGGATGAGTAGATGAATCAGAAGCTCTTCATGAGAAGAGCGGGGTGGTGCTCATACTTGTGCTTTGTGAGAATGAATCTCGTGTACCAAAATGAATCTCATGTTGAGCTAAACTTTGTAATCCTGGAGTAATCACCAACGTTGGCAACAAACAGCGGATCTTTCTCACCGCCGAAGACCGTTTTTTCGCCTGCTTGCTCCAACTCTTTTGTCAAGTCATCCATTGTTTTCTTTAGGTTGGCTTTGCTCATTTGTCCCCCTTCGCTCATTGAAATGCCAACCATGGTGATTTTGGGTAGAAGAGGATTTGCTTCCAAATCATTGTTCATGCTTGAATCATATCTGTGTATCAAACCAAGAGGACCCAAAAATAAGTGGACAGACAATCCAGATAAATCCTAACAAACAACAGTAGGATAAATTATGATTTTAAAACATTTTTGTTCCAAAAGTTTAAGCCACGTTTGGTCCAGTATCAACTGACTTCATGTGAGATCAAGAGATGCATGCGCCGCGCAACACATGCTTTTGTGCATGACCATGAACGAGAAAGGGGAAAGACCTAAAGAGGATGCCGTTGAAGAACAAACCTTCTGGATCTGGAGTCATTTTCTTGCCGTTTGAACATTCTATCGTGCCCTGGCCATATATTAGAAAGTAGATTGCTAAATGGGAAGTGAGACTGGCCATGATCTCGGCTATTGTGTTTTCTGTGGTTGCCGCTATCAATGTTTGACTCCAAAGTTTGAGATTGCTGATCAATTGGGCAGTAGTCAGCATCCTTAGAGGCAGTTGAAGTATTACTCGAGGTAGCAACCCTGTCAACTGAAACTGCTGTCCTGAAAGGTTTGAACAAAATATAGATGTTAGTAGTTCAAAATGAAGGCAATGCAATGGACACTAATCAAATAGCTTATGCTATTACTGATACAACAAAGAGATGGATTTTGCTTGTTCAATAGTTTCAAAAGTTCCTATTTGTAGCTCTCCAAAAGATAAGTTCGACTTCCACCCTTGAGGCCAGATAATCGAATATCTTATACTCCCTCCGGATGTATCTAGACACGACAAATCTAAGACAAGTAATTTGGGACGGAGGTAATATTGCAATAACAGCCTCTAAATGAACCTAGAGGTTTGGCACTTTAACAATTTATACTGCGTATGGCCATCAAGCTATCAAGTTATGATACTATACTTGTTTAAATATGCAAAAATAGGTCATGCACAATCAAAATGTAATCCAAATCCAGAAAGCCTCTAAAAGTACAATTTACCAACTTCGGTAGTTAGTTTCCCTCCATAAGTCACTACAGAAGAAGGAACAGTTCTACAAAATTTGAGAGAAGAAATAGGCTAATATAAGAGTGGTATTGCATCGGTACCTTTCTTCAAATGAATCAACAACATAAGGAAAATGTGGTTGTATGCCAGTAGCTCTTCTGAGCCACTTATTTCCTAAAAGTAATTTATCAACAACATCAAGACACTGGATCTCAGCTGCTTTTGTTACAACACTTAATGGTATTCCAGCTGGACCAATCTCATTCATCAATTCTTGCATCTGCATAATAGTTACTCAAAATATGAGGCCAACAGTCCACAAATAGGAACTTAAATATTTTCTATGCATTGAATGATCATAGTACCTCTGGAGGCTCAAGCAAGCTGTCTGCACTTTCTTCAAGTATTTCTGATGTTAAACTATCATCAACAATATCTCTTCTACGTTGTATATGGCGGTTTTGAATCATTGAATGAAAATGCTGATCCATTGAAGCTTCGAGAATATTGTCCAACAAGCTTTTATCAAAAAAGTATGGTGAATACCTGAAATCATGAGCAACGAAATTCATGTTATGCTTTCATGAAATATTTATGACATAACAATCTCCTATTTTCTCCTGGCATAGGCAGAAGCATCTAGTATGCACAAGAATCAACGTACATAGCACATGAAACATCATGGCAGAGTCTAAGAGCACGCGTAAATGGACCGTATGCAGATAATCGAACCTAATTAACATTTGACAGGAACCAAGGATATCATGCAGAAAAGGGAAACTGTTAAACAGAAGCATACTTGACAAAAAACGAATTGACTAAGAAAAGGAAGCAAATGTAAATCTGAAAGGTGGATCTCCAGAGTAACATTTCTGCAGAGAACCTAATTAAAAGGGCATCATTGTTTGCTTGTCAATAATGTCAGCTCACACAAAAAGATGCATGTCAAACGTAACACAAACTGAACAAGGTGGTAGCATGCTGGTAGAGTATGGCCTGACCAAATTGTGGGGAAATGATCAATGGAGAATAAAGAATTTAATCCATACCATCTAATTCCATCATTTGTTGCCACTGCAATATTCAAATTTTGAGCACTAAAAACAGGGACACCAGCAAGTTTTTTCTTTCTGCCCCTTTGTGGGATTGACTTTAAGAGCTTATTAGCAGCTTTGACCTAAAAGGAGAAGAAAATTAGTTTATGTTCACATGTTAAGGTATCCGCAAAACTGAAATATTTAAGCACAAACCTGCTTCTCGTTTGGAACAAACTGGAACATGTGAGGCTTTTCCTGCAAAACAACAATTTTCATGAATACATTGAACGCAACATGCCATATGTATAATGCTTAAAGGTAAAAAAAGAAGGTATATCGAAGGAGATTCTCTTTTAACTTTTCACACCTTGTATTGTGTATATGTATTGGGCCATAACAATTCACCAAGCATAGTGCATAACATCTACAAATATGATGCAGAAAAATAGAAGAGCCCAACTGTTATGGATCTTGGTCTAACGGGTAGTTTGGATAGGATAATGGTCTGAAGACAGGGCATAGGGCACTTGCCCACTACCGTCTGGTGTCTGGCCTCATTCCCAACAAAGAAGAGAGGCTCTGAGGCTTATTGGAACTTTGTTAATTGTGGACCCTAAAAGATGAGTGCATGCTTGTCCTTTATATAGAACAGCTCACTTGATACACAAATCAGATCAGAACAGAAACTCTTGACTATATTCCTAAATCCTAATTCAATTGGACCCTACTTAGTTTTAACTTTTAAAGGAGAATTCATATCCAACATGGACACTTAAGCTCTTTCTACTTTATCCTACACCTTCACAAATATGCACGTACAAGCCTATTACTGCTACCAGCTTGCTGCACGGCAACTGCAACCAAGACGCGTGCAGATAATGCAGTATTTCAATGCCAGTACTATCAAAGCAGGCTATAAACTTAATGTTCAATAAAGAAAAAGTTGAGCTTGACATGAACTATTGGAACATTCAACTGTAGAGTACAAATATTGTTATGTTGCCGCCGTCGAATCCCCGCCGGTAGCCCACCTCCACCTCCCTCCCCCAGTCCTCCAGCCCCATGGCGTCCTCCAGCGCTGACCCCGCCGACCGCGGTGTGACCCTCTCCGACGAGTGTGTGTCCTCCGGCGACCGCTGGCTCGACTCGGGGAGCGAGTCCTCCGCACGCTCCTACTGCGAGGTCGCGCGCCGCCTCGCGGCTCCCCCTGTGTCGCCGGCGCCCCCAGCACCCCCTGCCCCTGAACTTGCCCCTGAACTTGCGGCGGCGCCACGCAGGCAGCCTGCCAGGACCCGGCTCGGCCCTCGCTCCGAGGTACACCGCGTCCGGCGTCTCCAGCGCCAACGTGGTTGATGCGGACGGGTTCCAGCAGACAAGGCGCAGGAACCGACGCCGACACCCGCGCCAGGTTGACGCGCCCCGCTCCCCTCCGCGCTGCCCGCGCAACCCTTCTCCTGAAGAGGTGGCCGGGCTCTGCTTCCGGTGCCTGGACCCCGGCCACCACGTGAGGGACTGCACCAACCACATCAGATGTCGCCGCTGCCCGACTTCTGGCCATGACTCCCGCTCCTGTGACGCCCGCAGCCAAGAGGCGGAACGTAGCCCCCGTGCCCCCCTGGCAACCCCCGGCGGACCGACGTGGAACCTCCTCGCACCCAGGCCACCCTCCTACGCCTACCTCCCCAAGCTGCTCCGGCCGCGCCGCTGCCTGACACCCGCTCTCTCAAGCCAGAGCGCGTCAGTGTCGCACACCGTGGAGATGGAGGAGGCGGAACGGGTCCTGGCTCGCACGCTGGTGGCTTCCGTCACTGGCAACCGCCAGCAGGTCTCCGCCGACGAGGTCGCCGCGGCGCTCTACGACTCATTCGGTCTGGTCGACGGGGACTTCACCGTGCACGCGCATCATCCGGAGGATTTTCTGATCCTCTTCGGCTCGCAAGCCGCCATGGACCGCCTCGCCGGCGAGCACTTCATCCGCTCGTCCCACTTCTCCCTCGATGCGCCCTTGGAGCAAACTTCCCCAAGCAGGCTCCGGCGAGTTTGAGTACCGCGTCGAACTTGAACTCCACAGTATTCCAGCCCAAGCCTGGCACCTCTCCACCGCCGAGCACATCCTCCGGAGGAGCTGTTGGATCGAGCGCCTCCACCCCCACACCCTCCCCCGTGCCGAACTCGCCACGTTCCGCCTGTCCGAACGCACACACGACCCCACTGGCATTCGTCACGCCGCCGTCCTGGAGGTTTTCGAGCAAATCCCTGCACGCTCTAGCTCCGACACGCCGTCCATCAGAACGCTCACATTCCCTATCTCCATCAACATTGTCCGCGCCGAGATGCTCAGAGTTGCGCCCCCTCGCGCGCCAACGGGACCGGGCCTAGACTGGGACAGGGGCGCCGGCAACGGCAACGACGACAGGCCGGGCCATGGCCCTGGACGCGCACGCCGCCGCGGCCGCAAGCGCAGACGCACGGAGACGCAGCTCGCCGGCCACGCTGATGGCATGGCAGTGGACTGCCTCGGCTGGCGCACCGACGACCAAACCTCCTGCGCGGACAGTGTGGCCATGGCGACGGGCTGGCCTGCCCCGCCTGGCACGGCGGCGTGTACGATCACCCAGCCACGAAAAGGCATGCTACCGTGGCCTGGTCAGCATGGAGCCCCACGTGGTCGAACGAGCAATCGCCACCGACCCTGGTGCACCTTGACCGTGTGTTGTGCACGTCGGACTAGGAGGATGGACACGGCGAATGCCACCTGACGTGCCTGGCATCCGTCGTGTCAGATCATTCCCCACTGCTGCTGGACTGCGCCCCTGCACCTATTTTGCACCGCAGGTTCCACTTCGAGGAACATTGGCTGCGCCTAGACGGACTCCACAAGACGGTGGTCGCGGCTTGGGGTTCCGTTCACGAGCCCGACCCCTTCCGCCGCTTGATGTTGCGCCTCCAAGCCACGATGCGTTGCTTGACGAGTGAGAGTGCCAAAGCGGTTGGCAACATGAAGACCAAGCTGGCCATCGCCAGAGAGCTCATTGTGCGCTTTGACAAAGCCCAGGAAGACCGCATCCTCACGTCCCCGGAGGACTGGCTGCGCAAACAGTTGAAAGTCTCGTACCTCAGGCTCGTATCCTTGGAACAGACGATCGCTGGACAACGCGCCCGCATTGCCACCCTCAAAGACGGCGATGCTAGCACTGCCTTCTTCCACCGGCAATGCTCGTTTCAACGACAGAAAAAACGCATCTTCCACCTCTCCGTGGACGACACACTACTCACTGACCACGACGAGATGGTCGAGGATGCATTCCGTCACTATGACGCACTGCTTGGCACGGCGGTCGAACGCGACCACTCGGTGGACCTGTCGCTGCTCATCGAGGGGAGCGATCTCTCCAACCTTGACGTGGCCTTTTGCGAGGAGATCTGGGAAGCTGTGAAACACCTTCCCGCGCACAAGGCACCTGGGCCCGACGGCTTTAATGCTGAATTCCTCCGTGCATGCTGGAGCATCGTCAAGCAGGACTTCATGGATGTGTTCCAACAGCTCTTTGAGCTGCGTGGCCGCGGCTTCTATAAGCTCGACCAGGCCCTCCTCACGCTGCTGCCGAAGCGCGCCGACGCCCAGGAGCTGCGCGACTACCGCCCGATATGCCTCATTCATATCGTGGCCAAGGTATTCGCCAAGGCCCTCTCGCTCTGGCTTGCGCCAAAGCTTGACCGCCTTGTCAGCTGCAATCAAAACGCATTCATCATCGGACGGAGCCTCCACGACAACTTTGTGCTCGTCAGGCAATCGCTCAAGTTGTTGAGCCAACTTGGGGCCCCCAGGGTGATGCTCAAGCTCGACCTCACGCGCGCTTTTGACTCCATCTCCTGGCCGTTCCTCTTTGAGGTCCTGCGCAAGTTTGGGTTCGGGAATCGCTTCCTCGAATGGATTGTCATCCTCCTGTCCTCGGCAAGCACCCGTTACCTGTTGAACGATGTGCCAGGCCCACCGATATGGCATAAGGGAGGGCTACGGCAGGGCGACTCCTTGTCGCCGCAGTTGTTCGTGCTTGCGGTCGACACTCTCGGCCGGCTGATTCGGCGCGCCCATGAAACAAGCATCCTCCAGCCACTGCATCCGCGGAGGCCGATACCGGCTATATCTCTATACGCCGACGACGTCATGCTCTTTTGCCATGCCACGGAGGGCGACGTGACTGCTGTCAAGGAAATCCTTGACCTATTTGGCAAAGCGTCTGGCCTCAAGGTGAACTATGCCAAGAGCTCGGCAACGCTCTTGCACGGGGACCAGATTGCCTCCAAGTTGATCACCAGCTTGGGATGTTCGACAGCTGCGCTCCCGGTCACCTACCTCGGCATACCCCTGACGACGCGTCGCCCCTTCGCCGGGCAGTTGCAACCCCTTGTCGACAAGGTCGCTGGATGCTTACCCACCTAGAAAGCATGGCTCATGAACAGGGCCGGCAGGCTGGCCCTCGTCAAGTCCGTCCTATGCGCCATCCCGGTGTACCAGCTGCTCGCATTTGCTCCCCCGAAGAAAACACTGCAACAGCTCGAGAAGATTCAGCGAGGTTTCCTCTGGGTCAGGCGTGCCGTCGCCAACGGCGGGCACTGCCATGTAAACTGGCGTCATGTCTCCCGCCCTCTCGCGCTTGGCGGCCTTGGGGTTCGCGACCTCGAGCGCGTCGGGCTCGCGCTCAGACTGAGGTGGCTCTGGCTCTCGCGAACGGATGAAGGACGCGCCTGGCAAGGGCTGGACCTCCAATTCTCCAGCAACGAGCGTACTCTGTTCTTTGCCTCCACCTATATGACCATCGGAAACGGCCTGCATGCCCTGCTCTGGGAGGATCGATGGCTCAATGGGCACTCGGTTGGCGAGCTCATGCCCCAGCTCTACAGCTACATCCCCAAACGCCGGCGCAAAGCCAGAACGGTGGCCGAAGGCCTCAACGGCAACACATGGGCCCGTGACATCTAGGGCGTCCTCGGCATCCACGAGATCGGCCAGTACTTGCAGCTTTGGCAACTCGCGCAGCAGGCCACGCTCCGATGCCCCTGACCAGCTGATTTGGAAGTGGGCCGCGAGTGGCATCTATTCGGCGCAGTCTTGCTACGCGGCCACCTTCCAAGGATCATTGCACTCCTACTCCTGGAAGCTGATTTGGAAGGCTTGGGCTCCCCCTCGGGTCAAGTTTTTCCATTGGCTTGCCAACCTGGATCGCTGTTGGACTGCCGTTCGACTAGCCCGCCACGGACTGCAGCATCATCCGCGCTGCCTTCTTTGTGATCAGGCACCGGAAACGATCCGGCACCTCATGCTTGACTGTCCCTTCGCTAGGCAGGCATGGCACGAGACCCTTGCCTGGCTACGCATACCGGCGCCGATCCCCAACCAGGAACCCACCCTCATGGACTGGTGGCAGCATGCCAAGGATGGCACACCGCAAACACAACGCAAGGCCCTGCAATCCGTAGCACTTCTCGTGCCATGGATGATCTGGAAGCATAGGAACAGCTATGTCTTCGACAGCGCGACGCCCTCCCTAGGCACGCTGGTCGACCGGATCAAGGTGGAAGCCAGCTCCTGGGCTAAGGCCGGAGCAGCAGGCCTTAGAGTAGTCCTACCCCCTTCATGGGATGTGCACTGAGCATTGTATCCGATCCTTGATTATTCGTCCTAGGACGACTGTAACGGACTCCCTACCTTTCCAATGAAAAGAAACGCAAAGGTCTTTTGCGTTTTCTCGAAAAAAAAATGAATAGACATTCTCAAAGAGCAAACTGGAATTAAATAGCCAAATAGCATCTGGAAATGCCAAAACACTTTTTCAAATGGTGATCTGCAGTCTGGATAGTGTCAATGTGGTATATTTCAAACCACGCCCAATTGATGGAAGCTAATTTTGAAGTGTTTTTCCAAGACATGATGTAATAACTGCATAGTTTATTACTGACCAAACACATCTCAATATCTAGCAAATGAAAATTTAACCCTACTGGGTTATGCTATCCAGATAGAGTAGCATACTATGAAGAAGTACTAGATTTGAAGTGCTAAGCAATAAAACAGAATCGCACAAAGAAAACAAATTCATGCATAATAAAATATAAGTGTGATACCGAATCACATAAATATCACAAGAAAATTTTCTTGTTGCCATATACCTTGAAATGTTCATAAGCTACATCAAGGCGACAAGCCCCCACCATACCACTTGGGACATTTAGCCGCTTAACATAGGACACTGAAGAGGTTAAAGCGGGTTAGTTTAAAGAATTTGTCTGAAATAACTGAATATTTGAAGAGCTTAATTGTGTAAAATCCAGAATTCACAAATCAGGCATAATATGTATTATTAATGGAAGGAAATATTGCTTAGCAACAGTGTTGTTTGTATTTTGTAGACATAAGAAATCCAGGCTTGCAATGAGCATAGAACACAATACATGATACTGACAATAAAACCCAAAGAAATGCATGATAATAAGACTCCGAGAAATGCTTTTACCATGCCCAACAGACAATCCTAAACCTTCTATTTGTGAGCGAGCAACTGTCCACTTCAGCATCCGGTGTACGAGTTCTGGTGTCTCTATGTAGGCGTGGGTGGGTGTGGGAGGGTATGCTCAGGTTTGGGTTCAGGGAAAACTACAAACACAGAACTGCTCATCAGCTCAGCATACTTCTTAGTTTTCTTGGGCCTGATTAAAGGAAGCTGGCAAGACGGGGAGGACTGTGACTCCTTGCCACTCTCATCTAAATGCCAGGTTGCCAAAATATTCTGAGGTTTTGTACAGAAGAATGCACGGTGGATGTAATGTAGCCAAAAAATTAATAATATAAAGAAAAATAAAAGAACTTGCTGCACCAATTAAATAATTATTAAATTCATAATGCATCCAGCAGATAAACAAAACAAAACATTTATAAAGAGAATACCTGAATCATTCAGATCCATAAAAAACCTAAACACTGGATCATTGTCGCTCTTCTTCAATGGTGACAATATCCTTTTAAACCATGTAGGAGTCCTGAAACATTATTTCGAAAACAGAAAATGAGCGACCAAAATACTATCACAACTATTGCATAATTATATGCTGCAGGCAACAATGATTTATGCCGCATATTGGTTCAATTAGAACGGAGGGTGATCACTGATCAAGTGTGCTATCGGTCGGGGCGACGGAGCCACCACCAGCAGCAGTGAAGTACAGGACGATGAGCTTGTGTCGATTGGGCCGTGCATGCATGATCGCTAGAATGGGTATGGATGAACCACATGATCAAGGGTGCGACTGCCCCTTCCGGCGATTGTCCCAACCGGCACACAGCTTCCCTTACTTGCATGGCAGCGCACTTACTTAGGACATCATTTTTGGTGAAGTATGTTTCTCATGTTCATCACTGTTTCACTCGCGATATGGATGGCATGGCCTCACGCTAGAGGAAGAAGAAGGTTTGGTTTCCATGGGCTACTGCTCCACGTCACACCACGTTCCATCGATTTGCATCGAAATTTGTACTTTTC
>NC_041385.1:196327578-196333775 GCF_002162155.2 Triticum dicoccoides | reverse complement strand
TGATTATCGACACAGGATAAAAAACATCATAGAAGAGAATCAAACTATTCACAATGACATATATGGTTACAATATTGGTGAAACTGTATCGGGTTATGATGTAGGGTACCATATATGGTTCAATTTTGTGGCCGGACAGGGAACACTAGATGTCTTAGTAGAATGTTCACTTGTCATGTGTTTCAAAGACACCAACATAGCATGATTTTTCAGTGCCATATATTAATCACGCGTTTCGTGCGATCTGCAAGAGGAGTCTGTATTAAGAAGGATTGCAAAAACAGATAGGGCATATTTTATTTTATTTGCCAATCAAGGAGCTTTGTTAATCACTACGACGGATTACAATCATACTGTAAAACATCGGTAAGAAAAGCAGGAATGAAGTTGTTAGGAGCTAGGGTTCTGCCGGTTCTAGGGCGGAGATTGTAGGGGAAGGATGGAGGAGGACGAGGGCGAGGGCGCAGCGGCCGGCGGCTGGGCGCCGTCCCTGTGCGGTGGAGGCGGCGGCTGTGGCAGGAAGGAGATAGCGCAGGGGAGGAGGAGGATAGGGTTAGGTCTCCCGGCTCCCTAAGGAAGCCGAGCAATTATGATTGCTTCTTTGCTTAATGTCAAAACGGGTCCTTACATGAGTTTATATAATCCTCCTAATGATATAATTGGGCTAAGCCCCTAACACGATAAGATAACTGGGCCAGGCCCCTAACTGCCTGGGCTGTAATATATGCCGCTCATAACATTTCTCCCCGCCTGCACAAACAGCTCGTCCTCGAGCTGGAAGGCGGGGAAGCGCTTGCGGAACTCCCAGAGGAGATCAACCGTCGCCAAACACCTCCGCGGCAGCTTGGGCGGGCAGGTCGCCGAGGCCGGCGGCGGCGGCCTCAATGTAGTCCGCAGCCTCCAGGTAGAAGAGTCGCGGGCAGACGTGGCCGGGCACGTAGGGCTCGTCGCAGTTGAAGCACAACCCTTGACGGCGACGCTCGAGTTGCTCGGCCGAGGTGAGCCGGCGGAACGGGCGCGCCGCGGTCGCAGCGAGGGGTGCCGTGGAAACCTGTGCAGGCCGACCCTGCGCGGGAACGTCCGGCCCAGCTGGCGGCCCAGCAGCCCGGGACGGTGATGCCTGCTAGATGGCCACCGCGCTGCGCTCGAATGCGCGGGCATAGTACATGGCCGTCTGGAGGTCCTAGGGTCCCCGCAGCTCCATGTCCACACGGATATGATCCGGCAGACCGCCGACGAAGAGCTCGGCCCGCTGGCGAGCCGTTACGCCGGGCGCGTGGCATGCCAGGGCCTGAAAGCGGTCGGCGAAGTCCTGCACCGTGGAGGTGAAGTGGAGGCGGCCGAGTTCCGCCAGCCGGCTCCCGCGTATCGGCGGCCCGAAGCGAAGGAGGCATGGCTCACGAAAGCGCTCCCATGGGGGCATGCCGTCCTCGTCTTGCTCGAGGGCGTAGTACCACGTCTGTGCGGCGCCCGGAAGGTGATATGAGGCGAGCCAGGTGCGTTCCGATGCGAGCATGTGTTGCCCTCGGAAGAATTGCTCACACTGGTTCAGCCAGTTGAGGGGGTCCTCGGCGCCGTCGTAGGTGGCGAAGTCGAGCTTGGCGAAGCGCGGCGGTGTCTGAGCATGATCGCCGTGAGCGTACGGCTCCGCGGTACGGAGCAGCGAAGAGGATGGCGTCGGGCCGGTGTGCACAGGTGGTTCGCTGGGAAGCAGTGGGCCCGTCGAATCCAGCGTGGAAACCCGCGGCGCTGGAGGGCCCGCCGTTCGGCAGAGAGGGCGCCGGCTGGTCTGCGGCCATGGTGAAGACTGGCGGCGGCGACGTCCCGGCCAACCAGGCCGAAAGCTGTGACGGCGAGGGCGGAAACCACACTTGCTGAATCGAAACGCCTGCCGGCGCGGTTGTAGTCAGCCCGGTGCTGGCTGGCGGAGGCCCTGCAGCGGCAGCTGCTGCTGCATGGAAACGGCGGAGGCGGCGGGCGCTGCGATGGCCACGGCCGGCCATTGTGGCCAGAGCGAGGCGGTGGCGGGGGCTGGCTGCAGCGGCAGCGGGGGCTGCAACGGCCCGACCAGCGCAGCGGTGGCCCCTAGGTGTGGCGGCTGCCAGGGCGGTGGCGGCGGTAGCTGCAGTTGTGGCTGCAGCGTGCCGGCGAGCGCGGCGGAGGCCGCCGGGGGCGGCGGCTGCGTCGGCAGCAGCATCGGCCGGGTGGCGATGGTTGGTGACGCGGCCGGTGGCAGCCCGTAGGGCCCGGCCAAGTAGAGGCAGATCCCCTGGACGGCTGTGACGAGATCGTTGAGGACGCCGGTGATTTCCACCAGGAGTAGACCAGCGGCGCGGTGGAGGGTGGTGGTGACGAACCGGTGGAGGGGGGCGGCGGCGACTGACCGGTGGAGGCGCCGGCGGTGGAGCCCAGCGGCGCGGTGGGGAGGGCCAGCGGCACAGTGGAGAGGATCGGCAGCAGCGCGGTGGTGGTGGGAGCGGCGGAATTGGTGGTGGTGAAGACATGCTCGAAACCGAGCTACCTGATACCAAGGTGTTAGGAGCTAGGGTTCTGCCGGTTCTAGGGCGGAGATTGTAGGGGAAGGATGGAGGATGACGAGGGCGAGGGCGCAGCGGCCGGCGGCTGGGCGCCGTCCCTGCGCAGTGGAGGCGGCGGCTGTGGCAGGAAGGAGATGGCGCAGGGGAGGAGGAGGCTAGGGTTAGGTCTCCCGGCTCCCTAAGGAAGCCGAGCAATTATGATTGCTTCTTTGCTTAATCTCAAAACGAGTCCTTACATGAGTTTATATAATCCTCCTAATGATATAATTGGGCTAAGCCCCTAACACGATAAGATAACTGGGCCAGGCCCCTAACTGCCTGGGCTGTAATATATGCCGCTCATAACAGAAGTTTATAGGGATATTGTATTGCCTTTTTTTTCAGAGATGGTAGCTTTATGAGTTTAGAGCAGAGCACTGGAGGGGCCATGGCCCATCTGGCTTGTACAAAGCTCCACTGGTGGGGAGCAGCATGACAATCTAGGTGGCAAATATGCTGAAACCTGAAGTAGAGCTGCAACACTCCCTCCTTGCTAGGTACTCTAGATTCGCAAATTATATCAAAATGATGAAATATTAGGGCATAATTGGTTGCATATTTCCGCAAGGATTGTCAAGTACAATTACACTAAGCGTGTAACTTCAAGCACACGGCTGGAAAGGCAGCTAAAGCCCGACACATTCCCCCCTCAATCCCCACTCAGGCAAAAGCGAAATCTCGTCTTTGCTACCGAAAGTCCCAACCGCGTGGCATGCCATGCTGCCATCACGAACTAAGTGCCACGCCGGAGCTGCACGGGGAGCAGCGGCGGCAGGTGAGAAGGGAAGGGTACCTGTCGGCGATGAAGTGCGGGAGGTCGAAGCGTTTGGTGACGGCCATGAGGCCGTTCCCGGAGGGGTCGAGCATGGTGAACACCTGCCCCACGAACGCGGGCCCCCCGCTCCCGCCAACCTTAATCCCTCCTCCTGCTGCCCCCTTCCCGCCGCCGGCCGCCGCCGGGCCGGCCATCAGCCGCTGCCGCTGCGGCTGCGGCCTGAGATTGGGCGCGGACGAGGAAGAGGGAGAGGAGGGGGCGGTGACGGGGAGGAGGCGCGGGACGGCGAGGGGAGGAGCCGGAGACGAGGAGGATGTGGGAAGGGAGTTGGAGGTGAGGGAGCAGTGGAAGGGGTTGGAGGAGGAGGAGGAGCTTGGCATATGGTGATGGACTGATGGTGGTGGCGCGGTTAGTTTTTTTTTTCGAGGGGGCTGGGTGGGGGAGGTGCAGCGTGTCGTTCAACTTGGGCTTGGAATCCGGCCGGGATGGGATGGGATATGCGTTGCGTTGCGTCTCGCCTTCGCCTCCGCGCGCACGGCGTGCGGCGTGCCGGGTTGCGTTGCGTTGCGTTCGGCACCGCGCGCTTTTTATCTCGTGCAACTGACTCGTGCTGTCACGTTATTCCCCCCCGCCAACCGGCTTGCAGCAAAGCAATCTCGTAAAGAACTCCGTAGTGGAGTTCCGTACCACTGATGACAGATTGATAGCATCACACATACCAAACCACAATCACCATTGATCACAGAGAAACAAAATGCAGGTGAATAAAAAATAGCCGTAAAACCGAAATGTGAAAGCGCCACTCGAAACACCTGAATTTTGGAACTGATACTTAAGTTAATTTCAAAATGAGTGGCGGTAGTTCACAGAATCGAGTTCCAGAACAGTCGCAAAAAAAAAATCGAGTTCCAGAAACACAAAGGAAATAACAGACCAGCTTTACAAAGATTTGTCCATCTCAAAAACAACGTTGTCAGGTCAGGTCGGGAACTTCTACAGCAAGAGTACATTAACCATTATGTAAACACATCTAACTCGTAGTTTGGCCATGATCGGCAACATTTCATACTTGTCCGAGAATTCTCTTATTTATATAGGAGAATACAAGAAGGGAAATGGACATGTTTTTGTCCGATAAATTTACAAGAACTTCGACGCTCCAAGATACCAACCACCTGTTTCTCTACCATAATGCTGAAAAGTTCTGTCTTCAACCATAACCACGGGTGTTTGGAGCTCAGTTCTTCCCAATGCTATGAGAAAATGCCCTATTTGCAAACTGAAAATGCTGAGCTTGCTTCTTGCAGTGATCCTCACTTTTAAATGTTGATCACTTCAGCCCCCCTTTCTTCTGTCCACATGCTGTGCTTGGAAGGCGGCAGCTTTCTGTTTCCTCTGATAGTCTGTATAATGACAGGGATTTCCTCTGCATCTTTAACTCCAACGGAAGTATGTACGTCATGACTAATGACTTCCCTTCTGAACGGTACACAAATACCAGGTCCTTTATGAGAATCGGGAGGTGCTTTTGTGACATCGTAAAATCATGACTGAGTGGGATCAGACACTTCTGTTCTTTTGTCTGTTTTCATCCTTTTTATACTAGATCCTCTTTTCTTGATATTACTCTTGAAAGACGACACTTTTCTTGGAATAGAACGCTGTAGGATCCGGATTGGTATTCCCCCGATGTTGAAATCTTCCTTGAGAGATCTTGTCAAGAACCTGATATCTGTATCAGATAGCTCAGTCTTCCCACTCATAAAGGCGACAAATGTTGGTGGCCGCGCTTTCACCTGAGTGAAATACTTCACTTTTGGCTGTGTGGCTGAATCTTTCCATGAATGTCTACTCATAACCTGTCGGAGGGAATTGGAGGTACAGCCGAAGTAATGTAAGTGTCTGTGAGATGAATGAACTCAGCAGTCGCAAATATAAACATGATAAAGTTACAGGCTCAAAGCAGATGAATGATAGATAACCAAACATTTAAAACAATAACTATTCCTAAAACACACATGATGAAGATGTTTTGAAGATCTCTCTTCTGCTTGATCTTCTTATGTCCTCTCGCTTTATCTTTTGGGCTTGTAATAAAATATCAGAGTTTCAGTTCCGGGTTTGCCCCGGCGTCGATGTTAGGTGTAGCCTGTTTGACTTGAGCTGTTATGGCGCTGCTAAAAGGAGGGCGCGAGAGGGCCGGCCGGGGGCCTTTTTGCCCACGGCCGGGCAAGAGGGAAGGGATTTCATTCTTAATTCTTACTTGATTAGATTGATACATCTCCTCTCTTTATATAGAGAGGTTTACTTGACTCCCAAGCAAGGCTTACTTGACCCCTAAGCAAGCGACCCTTATCTCTAATTAACCCTAAGACTAATGGGCCCATTAGGCCCATTACGTACTCTAACACTACACCCCACCTGGACATGCAGCTTGTCCTCGAGCTGCAGCCTAACCAACTTATAACCATGACTCGACGCAACACAAACCTAAAACCTAAAAACAAGCCTTTTACATTTCGGCTTGTTTTATTATTCTCAACCTGAAATGGACTGGGACGCTTTATTTTGGACCCCTTCACAAAAAGTGGACACCATCCGCACGTCAGACGTGCACGTGTACAGCCACCTGGATCCCATGGACACCACCTGGACAAAAGGAGTGCATGTGTATGACCACCTGGAAGTGGTCGCAAGAGTGACCAGCAGAGGCGCCCTCGCGGCGGCCGGTGGCGGAATGCAGTGGTACTACGCGGTGCGCTGCTGTCGGTGACACCATGCCTTCTTCCTGCCGGACGGCTGTTGGTTTGCACCGCACAGGGAAGAGTGGAGGGCTTGCGATGGAG
>NC_041385.1:196323656-196327349 GCF_002162155.2 Triticum dicoccoides | reverse complement strand
GATGTCGCAGACTTTGAGGTCGCTGCCCGCGGGGAAAACAGCATGCCCGCCGTCCGTGGGGGAAACCGCATGCCCAAGATCCCCGACGCAGCGGATGAGATTGAGGTCCTTTGCGCAGCGAAGGGCAACTTGGAGGAGCGGCAGCTGCAGACCACGCATCTCCCGCACACGCCAACGCGCTAGGAGGCCGCGCGCAGCAGCCTGCAGCCTCACCGCCGTCGACACGTGGCGGGTAGCGATCCAAGACGGAAACGGTGACAGCGATGGCGGGGACTGGACTTGGTGAAGCGGGACTCCCGCCGGTGCGGTCGATGCTGGACCGGAGCTGACCGGCGGTGGCTGCTGCAGCTGCAGCGGCTGCTGCGGTGGAGCGCCGGGCGCGGCGGAGGCCGCCAGGAGCGGCGGCTGCCACTGCAGCCAGGGATGGGCGGTGGTGGCGATGGATGGCAGCTGCAGCGGCTGCTGCAGTGGCCCGGCAAGCGCGGCGAAGGCCGCCTGGTGCGGCGGCTGCCACGGCAGCCACAACGGCACGGGGGCGGCGATGGGCGCCGGAGGCGCGGCGGGAGCCGGCGCCGGCCACTGTGGGGCGGCGGCGGCAGCTGCAGCTGGGGCTGCAGCGTCCCAGCGAATGTCGCGGAGGCCCCTGGATGCGGCGAGTACCACGGCAGGGCCGGCGGCCCGGTGGCGGCGGTCGGCGGCAGGGGCGGCGACGGCTCATAGGGGCTGGCCAGGTACAGCCGGATCCCCTAGACGGCTGTGACGAGGTCGTTGAGGACCCCGGTGATCTCCTCCGGGGTGTAGGCGGCGGCCGGTGGTGCGGTGGAGGGCGCTGGCATCTGGGCGGTGGTGGCGTCGGAGGAATGCGACCAGCGGCGTGGTGACGGTCAGCAGTGGAAGCGACGGGGTGGGCGGCGGTGAAGACATGATCAGAACTGAGCTACCTGATACCAAATTGTTATGGCGCTGCTAGAAGGAGGGCGCGAGAGGGCCGGCCGGGGGCCTTTTTGCCCACGGCCGGGCAAGAGGGGAGGGATTTCCTTCTTAATTCTTGCTTGATTAGATTGATACATCTCCTCTCTTTATATAGAGAGGTTTACTTGACTCCCAAGCAAGGCTTGCTTGACCCCTAAGCAAGCGACCCTTATCTCTAATTAACCCTAAGACTAATGGGCCCAGGCCCATTACGTACTCTAACATAGCATGTTTGACTTGAGCTGTTAGGAGGGAGGGAGGGATGGCTCCTACCCTCGTAATAGCGCTGTCAAATGTTTTTATCTGTACTAAGACTGCTATGCGTGGCTTTGTAGGTCCGAAGACATTGTGGTTTCTTTTATATGAAATCGGAGAGGGAGCTCTCTTTATCAAAAAAAAAAAATCCTAAAACACTAAACTAAGACGTAGTGACCATAGATGGCCCACTATAGACGGCTTACATCAACCACTATAAGTCGCTGATATTTGCCAAAACACCCCCAAATCACTCTACTCTGCACTCGTGCAATTCCACCTAGTGATCTGTGACTGTGTCATTCTAGATTGAATATAATGTTCAAGATCTATGTTCTTACCGTTCTATGTTAATATTAGTTCACTTGGCACACACCCTAACATGCAAATTAAGTAACAGTGATGTAAGCAGGATATTTACCTTACGCAACCAACGGTTCAGGCGCGAAGTTGACAATCTAAAACACCATTTCTCATAAGTTTCTATAACATGGTGCATAACAGCAACCCGCCCCCTGCCCTCCATTGCTGACACGAACACAACTGGTATTCCTGTAACCTGTCAACACAAAGAAGATTAAAAGATTTTCAGATGTGCTGTTGCCGTCAGAAAATGTGAAGCAAATTAGAAGTTCCGCAATGTGGTTGATCCCTCTTTTTGGTCAGAGGGCTTTAAATTTTCAACTTATACAGAGGCGTTAGAAAAGTGAACATTTTGCTATTGATGTGTCCTTTGATTCATGGGTTGTACACTTGTATGGGTAGATTAGGTCGGGAAAGCATATGCAGATAAGAATTTTATTACTGTTTGAACTAAAAGATTACATACAAAACTCTTAGTGCTACTGAACATGGACGTAAAACAGTCTGACTAAGGCTCGGTTTTTCAACATACTCTGAATCCCTCCTGGTCTCTTCCACCAACTCTAGACTCAGACTGCTGTAACCCTACTAGAACTTGGCAGCGTGACTTCTTGCCGGAACAGGCTCTTCAGTCTCCGCATACAAGTCCAACTGGACTTGGGTACCAACTGCTGGCCCCGATAAGCATTGACAGCGGATATTACTGATATTCCACACATTATTGAAACACAAAAGGTAAGGAGTGGAATTTAAACTCTGCATTTGCAGTAGTGGAGCACTGTCAAAAGATAAGCAGTTTTGTGACTATGACCTCAGTCTCTAAACTCCCATTAACAAACAAAGTAAGGCATCTACATGTGTGATAACCAACCAAATATCAATTTCATCAGAAAGAAAGCAGTTCATCATAAATTTTGTGACTGAGTTAGTGAATAAAGAGTTAGAAAGCTATCCAGAACAACTGTGATGTGTTCAAATAACAAGAATTGAGAAAAAGGAAGGTTAAGTTAATCAGAAATGAGAGGCTCCAAATTATTTGTTTTTTCTGGATCAACAAGGAGCACCGCCTATAGACTATAGTTACCAATTACTAAATCTTTGAAGGGAATCTTCTGTAGTCTTATTTTTATCAAGGAACACCTCCTATAGACTAGTTACCATTTACTACCAGTATCCATGTTACGAGTATCATATTCTGTTATATAGAAATAATAGTATAGCCATAGTGATGGATGATCATAAGTATTTCTTCAATGTCGAAGACAAGTATATTACAAACTAATAACAAAACAACTAGAAACAAACCTGAGGAATAACTGTCTGGATTTCTTTAGGAACAGCATCCATCACTTTTTCTAATAATCGTTGGTTTTCTCTAAGGAGATCCATTTTGTTGACAACCACAACAAGTCCACGGCCTTCTTCGATTGCTTGCCGTGCTATCATAACTTCCTGATGATCCACGCTATTCTTTGACTTTGCGATCTACATATCCATACAGCTTTATCATGGTGTTGTACACACATTACAATTAAAATTGCATTTAACATGCATGACGATGTACGAGATTTGAGGTGGACACAGGGAATGTTGCCTCTAGCGCAAACTAATTTGTGCATGGAACTGACAATAGAGCACTGACCTTGTTAATCATAGCAAGGAATACTAGATCAGTTCAACCTTAGTCAAAACCGCAACATTTGTTATGGTCAGAGGGAGTATATGATATGGGGACTAGTACTAGATGATCAAATTTACACATAGTTAAATCAAGAGATAATTCGGTACTCTCGCTAAAAGTGGAAAAACCAAACTGTAAAGCACACAGATTATCTGATTTAAAGCAACCATTACTCTGCTAATATCAGTGCTGACTCGAGATTTGTGAAATCCATAGCAGAGCATAAGTGTAAAGCACACATTGCCTAAACCAAGTTCAGAGAGCAGACAGATCATGTGAAGTTGAGCTAAAAGCATATGATAAAGAGGAAGAGTTCGACAAGCTACTTCCAATCATGTAAGTGCCACTTCAAGAAATCCCGTAGTACAACATCATGGGTTAGGACTTCTGTATTATAGAAAATTCAGAAGATCAACCTCAAC
>NC_041385.1:196267768-196323400 GCF_002162155.2 Triticum dicoccoides | reverse complement strand
CAGAATACTTAGTTACTCGCAATAATGCAGGCATAATCAGTAGAATCAACTCGTTGTAATCGACAAGACCTCCGAATAAACAAAAAAGAATAGCACTGAAAATGTTTCCCCTTAACCACATAAAAGGGAGCATACTAGCCAGAACTTTAGGTCACATTCTAGTGTACATCTGAATGAGTGCAAGTACCTTCTCTGCATCAAGCACAAGAGCTACAATATGAGCTCTCATCAGGTTCTTTCTTGATTGTACCACACTTAGTGATGATGGCCCTTTCTCCTTTCCCGCTCTTTCCATCCAACCAGCAGTATCCACCTGCATCGCAACAAGAAAGAAAAGGTCAATTCATGAAAATGGAGACAGCCTGAATGAACATTATGTCGTAAGCTCTAACACAGCAGCTATAGCCATATAGGAAAAGGCATCCAAAAGATACTATTAAACTCTCATATAGCAAGTTAACTTACCAAATATACAGTTCTGTTGTCAAATTGAAACTTAGCCCGGATGGAGTCCCTTGTTAAGCCTGACTCTGGACCAACCAGAACTCTTTGTTCTTGCAATAAGGCATTAAGCAGGGTCGACTTCCCAACATTAGGACGTCCCACAATTGCTAACTGCAGAGGTAACTTGCTTTCATCACCTTCATTGGCCTCAGCCTCGGAGGTAGGGTCATCTTCATTTAGTCCATCTATCACGTGACAGAAAACCAAGAATGATATTTACATACATTGGCATCATGGTTTTCCCTCCAGAAATTAACGGTACAGGATCATAAACTTCTCTTATTGCTTGAGAAAACGGAATATACTGTTTTCAAAGTTCAATAGGTGGTGGTTTGTTGCCACTTATTTATAAACTATAATGCCCAAACCTCTCCATTTCTACTTGAACAGAACCATTATGGAGAGGATTAGTGGATGGAGATATGGCAATTTTTTAAGCAATTCTGATACCTAGCTGAAAATCTTCTATTTATGCAAATTCGTCACACTTATGAATAGTGTATCAGTTTTATCAATCAGTACAGTACTGGAAGAAAGCAAAGATAAGAGGAACTACAAGTAAGTCACTGCATATCAAAACAAATATCTTATACTAACAGAACCAAAGTCATTGAAGATACAGCTACAAACTTACTATTTGGAAGTTGAAACATGTATTCCTCAAACAATGGCCTGAGTGTCTCATAAAGCTCTGCCATCCCAAGGCCTGTCTCTGCAGATATTGCAACTGGGTCACCAAAACCCAACCTGTGGGCTTCTCCAGCAGCCGAGGTCAAAACTCCATGCTCATCAAGTGACTCGGACTTATTCATTGCAACAATGGTATGTATACCAGATGCATGTTTTCGCAGCCATTGCCCGACCTCAAGATCCAACGGTTGTAGACCATCCCTGAGAAAGCCATTACACTTTTACTATACAACAAGTATCAACTTATCAACCTGACTCCAATGATAATAGGTTGGTAACAAACCAAAGCACACTCACCTCACATCAATCAAGAAAATGGCAAATTGAGATCTGACCAACACATTCCCTGTCATATCAACCGTCCGAGCAAGAATGCTCCCAGATGTTGCTGCAGTCTCAAGTCCGGCTGAGTCAAGCACGCGAAAACGGAGATCTCCAAGCTTGGCAACTCCTTCTCGGATGTCGCGGGTGACATGGTCTCCAGGTGTATTATACACCAATGCCTCCCTCCTCCGTATTAATCTAAATACATTCATCCAAAAAAATCAGTACAACGTACAAAACAAGTGAATGGAATAAGAGTGGAAAACGATGTAGGCTGTAATTTCTTCGCATAAAGCCATTATAACTTAAAATAATAGGTTGTTAGTAACATCTGTCATTTATCAAAAGTAGTACTATGTCATAGTGCAGGCTAGGGCAACCAAATGGTGTCAAGGTGTATGTAGCACGGAAGAGATAGAAGCTACTCCCTCCGTCCCAAAATAAGTGTCTTAACTTTGTACTCCCTACCTCTTATATTTCTTTACAGAGGGAGTACTAACTTTAGTACAAAGTTGTGCTAGAGTTGAGACACTTATTTTGGGACAGAGTATGCTCCCTAATTTTTAAGGCCTTACATTCAATTGAGGTCTTCAATTTGGAATTGGATCACCGATTTTGACCGGGTCAATGATTTAAGGGGCTTTCTCTTCGATTCTTTTATCATCTAATACACCATGCTCCCTAATAAGATAATTTTTAGAGCCCTCCCATTCAATTGAGTTGCTACACATTTAGTTGAGGTCTCCAATTTAAAATTGGGTCACCGATTTTGACCGGGTCAATGACTTAAGGGGCTCTCTCTTTAATTCTTTCATCGTCTATCCAATGCACTATGCTGCCTAATTTTGGAGCTCTCACGTTCAATTGAGGAGTTCATTGGTTCTCGATTTCTACCGGGTCAACGATTTCTCATGGAGCTCTCTCTTTCAGTTGAGGTATTTAATTTTGGATTTGATTCACGATTTTGACTGGATCGACAACTTCTCAAATTAATTGGAAACAACCATTCTATAGAAACACATCTGTCCCATACACCCTGTCACCCTCCCAACTAACAAAGAAGTGCCAACACGTGCACTGTAGCATTAATATAGTACATGCATTCACGAACGCTGAAAACTTTTCCATGTATGGGTTGATTAGCAGATAACACAAAATCATACTGCCAAAAAAACACATCAAAACATTGTATTATAAAAAAAGAAAACACACTTCACTATCTTCCCCAGGTGTCAAACCAATTTTGATCACTATGAAATCCCAACAACATAAATGGCGCAGCAAAGCGCGCCTAATCCTTCTAGTAGAGTATGAAAGAACAGTATGTTGGAGACATATAGGTGCATCCGTGCATGTGCAAGCTTACAGAGGGCTGCCTGAGGAAATATACCATATGCAGCTACAGCAACGAAGATGACAGCAACCATTTTGTGCAAATGTCATACAGCAAGCCAGAACGAGCACTTCGCAATTACAACGGAGAGTGCGTGTTGAATGAAATCTGTAAGAAGACGTGGTGCCTTAAAGGTGCTTGTGGAAATGGCTACCCCATGGAGCATGGAGCATGGAGCATGGAGCATGGAGCATGGAGCTACGCGGGAACCAAGCGCGTGTGGCGCCTCTCACCTGTTGAAGAGCGCGGACTTGCCGACGTTGGGGCGGCCGACGAGGATGATGGTGGGGAGAAGCGCCGCGTCCACCTTGGTGAAGTCGACGCGGGACTGCTTCATTGGGCTCCTCTTTGGCTTGCCCTTGGGCTTCGCGGGGGCCTCCGATATCTCTGCAACGGTGGAGTACGGGAAGCCGGCGGCGAATGGAAGGCGCGGGAGGAGAGGTAAAGCACAGGCTGCATCGGGGAGCTGGACGGTGAGACGAGGAGGGTTCAAGGGTTTGGTTTGGGAGGGGAGCGGAATCTTACCGAGAGGAGGGGGAGGTAGCGGAACTGGCGGGGAAGGAAGGGTACGGGGGAGGAGGAGGGCTGCCGCGGCGGGGCGGCTCCGGCGGAGGGCGGCGCGAAGGAGGACGGCGGCGGCGGCCATTTTTCGAAGGAAGTGTGCAACAGGTAGGCGACGAGGTTTTCAAAGCTGGGCCGGACAGGGGATGGTTATTCGCAGCGGGGCTCCATGCCAATTTGGCCTGCTAACTCTGAGGCCTCGTTTGGTTTGAAGGATTTTCATAGAAAAAATATGGGAACAAGGATTTCAGAGAAAAAAATTATATAACGCGTTCGATTTGTAGGAAATGCGTATATAAATTTCACAGCTCATTTTCTGTGTTTTTGAGAAAACTACGCATCCATTCAAAACTCATTTTGCGCGTAGGAACAAGGCTATTCAATTTCTTAGGATGGCAAGTGTCATCCTATTAAATTCTTGTACTATTCCCAATTCCTACGTTTTGGTTTCCTCCAAATTGAATGAGCCATGAAAGATGTTTCTAAGTTTGTAGGCAACTCCAACTGGCCGACCCAATCAAACAAAAACATTCCCTTAAATAAATAGACAAAAAAGATTACCCGGTTTTTTTTCTTCGTTTGGCTGGGATAGCAATATATACTTAGCAAATAAATCTAGCATTTTCTTCATAGTACCAAGAGAATGTTGTATGCCATGATGTCAAGTAACATTGCACCAAATGAATCGCACAAGCCCTCGTGTGCTCCGGCCTCATAGTTCATGCAAAACAAACAAATATAAGATGATCATGCATCTCGATCGATCATGAACTTTGCCTCTTCTCAAACCAAGCTCTTTTTTTGGGGTCATGTTTCTCAAGTCAGCCCCCATGATGCAGGCCTCCTCAGAGAGTAGTGCGAGGTCTACCTTTCTTTGCTTGACCCTCCATTTCCTTGGCTCTTCATCAAGTATTGGCCTCATCAATCTCAAGCTTCTTCTTTTGTATTCCAAAGTAGTTTTTCATTGCTTCCTCTTTCTCTTGTGTTTTCTCTTTTTCGCTTCTCACTTGACACCGACTTTTGGGTTATAAACCCCTTCAATGTTTCTTGCAAGGCAATTATTAAAGCATCGCGGTCTCCATCGAGTGCTGGCTCCTCTCACGAAATCCAGCTCTGCCCTTCCTCTCTATCGAGCATCGGCTTCGTCATCCTCTTCTCATTCTCTCCCTCCACAAGGGCTTAAAGCACTGTCATCTCACAACAGGCGCCGCCCAACTCAACGCGCTGCCGAGTGCCGCCACACCCCAAAACAACAGTTGTCCTCGACTCAAACTCCCCCCCCCCTCAAGCTCCCATCAAAATCTTGCTTTGATCTGTGAATTGATCCATTGTATCAGTGTTTTTTAAGTGTTTGTATATGCATACCCCACATAAAAAGTGGTGGTCGGTGCGGACAAGTCCCAGGACGTCCGGCGAGCCGTCCAGTGTCCACTTACATCCTGAATCACATGGCTACAGATCATTTCAATCTCTACTCCTAATGAAGCAGTTGGTAGCCTCGTATGGTTTATTTTTGTCCTCCTCCCACCTCCTCTGGGTTTTTTTCATCCTCCCTCCCACCTCCCAATTTCGTTGGTTTTTTTCATCGGTTTTTACTCGCCCCCTCCTCCCAATTTCGTCCGGTTTTTATTCGTCCCACCTCCCACCACCCCCTCGTACTGGTTCTTTCTCTCCACTTTTTTCTTGCAAACCAATAATTTCCTAACATACAAAAGATCACGAATCTATCTTTCCTTACCCGAACCAATCGCGCCCTACATCAGTGCATTTCTTTATTAAGAAAACTAACACGTAAATCTTAACGCATTGTAAACAAATCCCGTTATGGGCCTAATTAATTTATTGTGGAATCTATACGTGGTCGCATTGGTTCTTTTTCTCTCCACTCTTTCCTTGCAAACCACTAATTTCCTAACATACGAAAGATCATGAATCAATCTTTCCTTACCCGAATCAATCGATCCCTACATCAGTGCATTTCTTTATTAAGAAAGCTAACACGTAAATCTTAACGCATTGTAAAGAAATCCCGTTATGGACCTAATTAATTTATTATGGAATCTGTACATGGTCGCATCTCTCCCCTCGTGAAAAAATCGCATCCATCTCCCGTTAAAAAGGAAAAGAGAACATGAACGATCAATCCCACACCTTGCATCTCAGTAGCAAAAAATCGCCCCCGCCTCTGCTACTGCGCCTCGCCGTGTGCCCGACTCGACCCATGCCTTGCCTGCATGGCTGGACGCCGCCGTCTCCACCGCCACGTACAAGAAAACGGTGGGCAGAACCATCCATTCAAATCGCACACTCCCACCCTCCTCCGCAATCCCTAGCCTCGCATCACCCTATCGCTTTCTCGCCTCTCTTTCCCTTCGATGTATATGGTGCCGAGCGGCGGCCTCGAGCACCGGCAGTGCCACCCTCTCTATCTTCGCTGCGTCGAGAGATGGGACGAGGCTATCGTCGGTTCGCCGCCACGATTGGGCCGCCTTTGGTTGTCGCGCACCACCGGCTCCACCTAACGTGCCCGACCCTCTCCGCTTTCGACCTTCCGGCGAGTTGGCGACCACATACCTCCGCACCTCCATCCATCATCCACAAGGCCACTCCCTGCACCCACCCTCCTAAATTCTCCATACCGGCGGACAATCACCGAAGATCCAAGTTGGCCCGATATCAATTTTCTTACATGCTTTCTTTATCAGTTAGTGATGGGAATGGGTTCCAATTTCTCTCTCTGACTGTGGATTCGCAGGCAAGAAGCGCTTCTACATGCATTCTCCTGTCGGTCCCTAAAGTATCAAGGTAAATGGTTGATGTTGCGTTTGTCTAGGATGATATATGTTGGCTCTGTTCCGGTTCATCCGAGCAGTTCCGGTACATCGTGCATTTATCTTGCCAGTAATGTTCTGTGATACTCTGATGCACTTTGGGAATTGTTTATCGTGTCTTCAATGCAGAACATTTGTTTATTAATGCATGAGAAGAATCCTTGTTACTACCTTGAACCTGTTTTATAATCCATATTGTTATGCACTAGCGTGTGTGCGTGTGAAATAAATGGATTATGGCCCCGTACCTAATAAGATGGATATGTGTGTGTGTTAGAGAGAAAGAGAGAGGGAGAGAGAGAGGAGGGAGGGAGAGAGTGTGTGTGAGAATTTGATGGTAAAAAGGTCGCCAATGTCACTTGATATGTATGAGAATATTAAATGTAATATTAACATAATTGATATTGAACTCTTAAAGTTAATGTGGCCCCGTTGCAACGCACGGGTGTTCTTCTAGTCAACTATAACAACCAACAGGTCGCCAGTCCCAGGAGTATCATGCCAAAAAGAATCAGGGTACTGAAGATAATTTTACACTGCATAAACTAGATACATGGGGGTAAAGTTACACTGTCTGCTGTTCCTTCCACCCTAACATAAAACAATTAGACAGGCACATAGCTTCAAGAGTACGATACAATGTTAGCAGCCTAGAATGATGGTGACGTCAGACGGCGCCTATCTTCTCTTTGCTATTCCCGAACTGTGTCAGAAACTACCTCGTACTACACCGGAACCTAGGTCACCTATCCATAATTACATACAGGACATGTAAGTACAGATAGATACAGGAGAGATACATAGATTAGAACGGCTGTTAAATCTATGTCAGGCTCCACCAAAAACAGACGAGGCGAGGCTTTAACTCAGTCAGAATCGCTGTCATGCTCCAGGAAGCGGTATTCTCTTGGCCCGCCTAGTCGAAGAACTATGGTTCCGGAGTTCCCTTCATACCACTCGATGCCTTCCTTCTCCACAAGCTCGATAACCTATTACAGGCATTTGTTTATATATAATTGCATTCAAAAGCATGGCATGTGAAATCAAGGGATTAACATATTACGATTAACTGGATAAAGGGTTAAGGCATTTTTTAGGGAACTAAAATATCAGCATTACAAACCCCACCCAGAGCTGCACAACAATATTCTACTATACTGGACCATATGGCCACAAGACTAAATGTGGATAGAGTATGAAAGGATGCAACATCCAACCAACTGCAATTGAGGAGGGTTCATTTAGAGTATGAAGACGATGCCTTAAAACTACTGCAGTCACTATACTTAAAAGCAGCATATAGAAGTGACAAGAATGACTAATCAAACAAGAACATTCTTACCGATCGTTTTATCTTTCCTTTCCCTGTACCTTCAACACCACAACCAGTAATTACTCTAAGAAGGGTAGCTGTTTAAGGAAGAGAAAGGAAGACATGACAATAAAGCATTAGTCAAGACCAATGGAGCTAAATAATTACAGCATCAAATTGTATGTGAACACTCACATGGCATGCATACACAAACCAGCATGTGAACTTTGAGGAGCTTCATAGCTTGCTTGACATGTTGACCATGCAAGTCAATAGTCACCGTGTTTGTTATATGCTTGTTTCTGCCAAACCAAGATACCAGAGTCTGAGATCGGAGAATATCTCCCTGACTATCAGAAGCTATACAGTGGTTTACCTGGCTTCAAATATCTCCCTGCTGGCCTTCTCATCTTCCTTGCGACCCAATTCCCGATAATGTTTTCCCTAAAGCAAATAAATATTGGGCTATTTGAGATACTAAGGCACAAGTTAGCTATAAACATTCCAGAAAATATTCTGAAAAAATGAATACATCTTAGCATCTTATAACAGGGCTAATATCATTTACTAATTTTATGTATTGTAAGATAAGAAACAACATCAGCACATCACTTGGAGCTCTCCATCATTCAACCATTAAGGGTGAAAGATAAAGAGATCATGCCCTCTTTTTTTGTCATACTTTTGTCAGCCTTAACATCTTAAAATTGGAAGTCTGACCTCCTCTGCAAGGTACGAGGCATAAGATTTATCTCCTTTGGAATATGCCACAGCAGCCTGTATGGAATCAATAGAGATAAATATATGAAATACAAAAGAAGAACTGGCTCAAGGAGAACTGCGACAAAAATAGCGTCTTACTTTCTGATAGTACCCTTTCATCGTATCATAATGCCTAGCAGAAACACCACGGAACTCTCGATACCCATCCCCTTAACATTGAGAAATTACAGTTGTGTCATTTGCAGCAGTGCCAAATACAGCAATTACAAAGCACCATAAGTGAAACAAAGACAGTTATATGTGTAAGTGTAAGCAAATCCATCAAAAGAAGTTCCATTGTAAGAGCATATCTGATGTGAATGTCTACGTGTCAAATGAAGACTAATTAAATCAAGAAATGAGAAGTAGCAGTTTTACTTATAGGATAAATCTATATTGCTTAGATAAGGGAGTTATCGACCTCATGGTAAGAAAGACACTAACAACAGAAACCTATAGAGTTAGGAAACAGAAAGTATGTAAATTGCCATGATGGAGAAGAAGTGAATTCTTTGAGCACAAGGAACATGTCAACAAGCAGAGCGGTCAAAAACAGGATATACCATTTTTTGGTCTTTCTTGATTGCTTGCTGTGATGGGATGATTATATGACTGCAGCTTCTTCACGACCTTCTTCCAGTCCATTTTACTTGGCTCGTATGTGCGTCTTTCAGGTATTTTGAACAGCGACTCCAAGACTTGTTGTGGCATCTTGGAATCCACCACCGCCGATCTTGGAGACGGTGTTGCCGAGTGTTCCACCTCGCAAACAGCCTTCATGTAGCTACTGAACCAAAAGACCAGGCATATCATAAACCAACAACCACCGGCATGAAAGTGCAAGCACATGGCGAGATAACTGATATCAATGATGCCTAGGAGATAACTAGCTGTACAGCCAGCACCGTCAAAGTCTATGCAAATACTAATAGCATTGATGCCTAAGAGATAACTAGCTGCACAGCCACATACTGTCAAAGTCTATGTGATTATTGGTATAGCTGTACAGCCAGTACTGTCAAGGTCTGCTTGACTACTGATACCATTATGCCTAGGGAGATAACAACCTGTACAGCCAGTACTAGTGTACTACTGAAGTCGACAGATGACTAAGGCATTTAAACTGAGCCACTCATTTTATAACCCAAAACTCACTTAGGTTAGCTAAGAAAAATACTACTGTATAAGCTATCTTGGAGGAATACATTGCTAGCATGTGACACACGCTATGTGCGCATAAAGTCAGCTTTTATTAAACTGTCTTTGTCTAGACGATCAAGGATGCTTTATTTGTCAAGGCAGTCAAGGATATGAATTGTTAACATGTACTCCCTCTGTACACTAATGTAAGACATTTTTGCAGTTCAAATTGAACTGCAAAAACGTCTTATATTAGTGTACAGAGGTAGTACTTATCTAATCTCATGTGCTATGTAACTTCTGAGCTGCCAAATGTGCGAAAGGGGCACAAGAAAGCACTGAATACTCTCCATTCAACAATTACCACTATGTCTGTCCATACTCAGCTACAAACAAAAATATGACATGCGTACATAGCATCTTTGTGCATAAGTATGCATTAAGTATGTGCGTGTCAAACACATAAACATGAAGTATCAAGTTCACCAAGCAACACATTAGACAGCTGCTATATAATGTTACTAAGAATCTAAAGAAAGCATATGTGCTCAGATAAGATTCACCTGCTCTGTTGTTCCCCCCAGAAGAATTCATGTTGCCTTTCAGAGTGATTGTATGACATACCAGGTATTTCTTCTAGGAACTGAGTAGAACAAAATGTTAGAATATGATAATTTTACAAGGAAGCGCTTACAAAGTACTACATGCATTCTATTGTGTCAAAGAAATAATAGGAAACTGGAGATGCGTTTAGTGGACTAGCACAGACATGCCAACCAGAAGTAAATAGCAATGACATTCAACATTGCTTGCTATCTTACGTTGCACTAGGACGTCAAAATGAACAACAAAGCTACAGGTTCTATTTTACTTCCTGTTAAGACTTTTTTGGCAACTTCTGCGACTATAAAACAGGTCGTAAAACACAGCAATGGTAAACTGGCAATAGTTGGTGCTTTGAAAGATGCAATCTAAACTATCCCCTCTCATACGGATATAACATGTTGGCCAGTAAGAAGGGGTTCTACTAACTGCACTAATTATAAATAATAAAGAACTATGATCCCAGGCTTTTTGTAGAACAAAATATTTATTACTGGACTTAGTAGCTTTAATGTATGCAGGAGTCAACTAAGATTAACTGAAATTTCTATGATCCCAGGCTATCTGTAGAACAAAATATTTAGTACCGAACTTAGTAGCTTTAATGTATCTAAGATTAACTGAAATTTCTGCAAGAAACAGGTGATTTGCACTGAAAAATAGGAGCATATATTGTAGTGACTGTGCAAAGTTAATACCTGGCGTGGACTCTGTTGAATGCTTGCAGTACATTCTTCTTCAAACAATCCATTTCCTGGGAAGAGATTTGGAGAGGATGAGCCATTTGTTTCTTCATTAGGAATGCACCATCCCATACCAGAGATATCAAGCAATGCATCCAGAGCCTGAAAACACCTTGTTAGTAATATCTCTCAACAAATTGTCACTGACTTAAAAGTATGCCATTCGATGCAAAGAGCACAAGCTTTTTAGGTTTCACACCAGAAAGCTTAGTTGGTTACTTGGTTTTGAACAATTAAATTAATTTCCTAGTCTTAGGGCCGCCTGGGTGCACAGCCGCCAAGGCACATGACAAGGTGACAATTAGGCGATACAAAATATATCTGTAGTATAAATTGTACAGTAACAAGTCCTAAGCATATTCTGTTCCATCATGGCATCGACCAACAGAAATCGCATGTAAAGAGCCAAACCTACCTGTCATACCACCCTAGTACTTGGGCCACTCTAAATTTTCTTACCTTCCTCCCATTTTCCTTGTTTTTTCTTCTCTACTACTTTAAGTTCCCACTCCCCCCTTTTTGATGTCCTAATATCTTACAGGCGAGTGCCGATGTCGTCCCACACCCTCACCCACCCACCCTCACCCCTCCTCAACTATTTAGTTGCAAATTGTAAACGCTGGTGATTTTTGTTAAGAACTCCCTCCGTCCCATAATATAAAATCTTATTACATCCAATTTATGAGCAAATTGGATGTAATAAGATCTTATATTATGGAACGGAGGGAGCATATTATATTTCCTCTTCCTATCAGATCGGTCTTTTGGGATAGTTGGTTGATAGGAATATCTAACATGGTATCAGACCTGAGGTCCTGGGTTCAAGTCTCAGTCCCCGCATTTTCCCCAATGATTTATCCACGCCCACGTCTGGCGTGGGGTGAGGTGTTGATCATTCCATATCCGCGTCGGACGTGAAGTGGGGTGTTAAGTATATTATATCTCCTCTTCCTATCAGATCGGTCTTTTGGGAGAGTTGGTTGATAGGAATATCTAACAATTTCAACCTCACAAGCACCCGGATGATTTTCGGTGCCTTCACAGATCTGATAACCACGGCAGAACAGAAGAGGAGGTAGGCAACACTATTAACCGGATTTTTTTATGCATGGGCTCAAGGAACTAGAGGAAACTCCCAGAACCATGTGTGAACTGGCAAACATACACATGCGCTTTTTTTTGTTTGTCAAAATTTAAAGGTATAAAGCAAGACAAAAGACCGTTGATATTGCCCACAACAGGCAAGATTATAGCCCCAGCCAATCAACAGAATTTTGTAAAATCCATAAACTTAAACACTGGTCGAGGGCCTCGAGGCACTAAGAAATGCACCGAATAAGCTACTTGTTTACCTGCTCAACATCATATCCAGACTGACCTGCAAGAAATAGATATAGCATAAGGAACACTTTCAAAGATGTCCAACTGGTTGGCCAAATGAAATACAATTGTTACTAAACACACTCATATTCGAGCAAGCACAAAAATCTAATTTTACATTAAGCAGCTTCTTACAGAATAAGAATAAAAATGAATGAATTTTTATCCAGTTGTTGAAACAGCAAGTTGCATTTAATAATTAGACGTGTTGCATAACATGTATTTTTCCCCAATTGTATGGTCAACCATGCAGCAGTTCTGCATACAAACACCAGGTACTAGTGTGCAACTAAAACTATGGATTGGCTTAAACTGTACAACACTAGAAGAATTGTGCAATCTGTAAGCCAACCTCCCACCCACATGTTCTTTGCACCAAAACAAGCAAAGTGAATCTATCGCTTCAATGTGATATTGTGCAATTTGTAGTTGTGGAAGGTAGCTCATATCACAAAACAAAAATTCTAGGCAGCAACCTCCTTAACACTTAATATTTACGCAGGGAGAACAAGGGAGCATCGTGAAATGCCTTAACAGACATCCACTTGACTGATCGCATGAATCTTGCTTTGCTCCGGGCTTCTATAACCTTGCACATGATAAACTCAATAATCATTTCTCTGAATTGACTTTTCAGAGATTTTAGCCCAATCAATCAACACTGCCTTGCTAATTACAAACATCCACTCTGGAAGCACTACAAATCAAAATCACACAGCATTTTGACGGTCGCAATTTGATATCCTAACAGTAACACTGTTTTATTTCCTGCCAGTTGCTTAAAGAGAATGCAATGCCAATAATATCAACAGATCAGATGCCAGCGTGGAAATAGCACCACAAAATTACTTCGATATCTGCAGGTACAGACAGGAAACTGGAGTAGCAAGGAAATAGCACACAGAATTACTTCCGACATCTGCGGCTACAGGAAGGAAACTAGGACTAAAAACATACGAGGACAATCAAACAAGAGGTCACTCTTTTTAATAGATTGGCTTATGCATGCCTCATGTGTTCTGTTCCACATTTTGGCACATCAAATTTCTAAGAGAAGAAGTCAAAGTGCCAAAACATGCCCCCGCTCACTAAATGGTTTATTGTGAACTGAGGACAGTGCTTCAAACCTTCAGGCCCTGGTTGGATGACATTTAGTTCGTTGGGAAGGTTTAGTATATAGTTCAAAAAATTAAAGCTTTCCAAAAAAATGCCGTGGAACTCCCTAAATACCAACACTTCCCAAAAATAACCTTTTATCCAAACACGCAGTTTATCCTATATAGCAAATTTGCAATTCGGCTTGGTTATGACTTCTGGCAGCGGAAACAAACGATCCCAGGTAAAGCACTTGGATATGAAAAGTAGAGCAGCTAGTACTAAACGACTCACCCAGCACGTCTTTGACCACACCCATGCTGAGCTCAGAATGATCTCCAAGCATGGAGCAGAGGAACTGCTCGGCCTCCTCAACATTAAGCGTGGGATCGGCACCTCCGCTTTCTCTCCCCCCGTTTCTCTCATCATTCCAGCCGTTGCTGACGCTTTCTCCATCCATGTCCTTCCCCTTCCCCTTCCACCCACTTCTCTCGGTCGCGCTTACAGGCGGCGTGGCAGGCCGCGAGTAGCCCTTGCCGATCACGTCCGCGACGATGCCAGACGCGGCCACGGGAAGCTTCCTGGGCCTGCGAGCCGGCTTCCTCCCAGCAGATCCGGCGCGCGGGGAGAGATCTGGCGGTGGCGGCGGCGGCGGCTGCATGTCCTGCGTGGAGCCGAGGATGCCGGCCGCGAGGAAGGGGTCGCCGCCGGCCTCGCGGTAGGCCGAGTCGACCTGGTCGATGGTGGCGCTGCCGAAGGCCTCGAGCAGCCAGGCGAGGTCTCGCCGCTCGTCGCCCGTGGCCGAGGAGGACGCGGCGGAGTCGGTCGAGGAGGGGGCGTAGAACGAGGAGGTGGACGCGGCGCCCGACGAGCTGGAGGTGAAGGCGCGGGCGTACCCGGAGGCGTCCCCGCCGCTCCCGCTGCCGCTGCCGCTCGACTCCGTCTCCGAGGCCGCGGCGGCTAGGGTTAGGGTTTCGGCGAGCGGCGAGCGCGGGGAGGACCCCGGCGCCGGAGGGGTCGGCGGCGCCGCCCCGTCGGCGGCCGCCGGCGAGGGCCGCTTCTTCTTCTTGGATTTCTTCTTGGTGCTGGGCTTCATTTCGGGCGATGGCCGCCTTTTCCCCTCCCCTATTTTCCTCCTCCTCCGGGGTGTTTTTTCGAGGGGGTTTTGACTTTTTCCTGATCGTTTCAGCCTGGCAGAGAGAGGGCGAAGGGGAGGAGGAGGAGGAAGAAGGCGGGGCGGGGAGCCGGCGAGTCGAGTCACGCGGTCGACGGAGGCGTGGCGTGGCGGGCCCGCGGCGGAATATACTACGCCCATTTGCATGTGGGGCACGTCACCCGCGGGTCCCACATGTCATGCTGTAGGTGCGGCTGGCGGTGAGGAGAGGAGGGGTGTGGATGGAAGGGGGCTGAGGCGACGGCCGATACTTATTTTGGACTGCTGGTTTACCCCGTTAGACTGGTGGATGGGGTCGGCCGACGGGTCGTGGTCGTGCCCCGCCACGCACACCTTCGCTTGAGTGAACCGGATAGGTACGGGGCGGTTGGCCGCGGGTATCAAGGGGGCCGGGCGGGGATCTATTTTTATTTTATTTAAACTGTGATTGCGAGCGAGGGGGCGGGGGCAGGGAAAAGCATTTGAGGTGGTACAGTACGATCGGTCAGTATATATCGATTAAAATCTTAACTGAAAATCGTTGCGCAGACTGCCAATTTGGTGCCTCGGAATGTTTTTTTACGGCAACGTGTGTCTCATTTATATCATAATAATCACAGTACAAGTCACGTGCACGGCGATCTGACAAAACTGAGAAGACAGTAAAACGTCAGCCTTTGCACAAAAGAACATCACTAAAAAAAATACAATCAAGACCGAAGAATCCTCTGAATTTGACACCAACGCCCGTCACCTGCCTCTGGTGCCATCATAGCAGCCATCAAAGTAAAAAATATTGACGGATCACCTCCTCATCTGAACTCGACTCAGCTCAATCACTGATATGCAGCTTTGCGAACCTCTAATGTGGCTCCCAAAACCATTATTGTCGAACGAATCAGACTAGGGCAACACTCCTACACGTCATCAAACTCCAGATTTGACACCCCATACGACTAAGACGCCGGAGAAGAAAACCATATGTGTCATCCACGAGCCACGAACCCTGCACACGATCCACCATCTTTCATATCTGCTTCTGGGTACCTCCCAAGCTCCGCGTCGACGCTAGAGCAAACATCGTCTCAACAATGGAGCCCGAGGACACAAGTCCACTACGAGGATGCTGTCGCCGCCACGTCATCCTTACTTGAACATACTGGTTTCCAAATTCATCCTCAACCATAGGACCGATGGCCTCATCAGGGAAGGATCAGAAGAATCTATTCTGCGCCGCCATCATCGATTCATCGCCGCCGAAACCAAGACGATGAACAAGAAAAAGAAAACTAGACTACGAGGGGCTAACGATCCACACCATGGGTCCGGTGATCCCCCTCACCACCGACGACCTAGATCGTCGACAGAGAACAACGCTGGAAGATTGGCCTCTCCAGACAGCGGCTAGGGTTCCAGCCGCCGGGGACGAGAGGAAAAAAGGGTTTCCCATTTTCCACTGAATTTTTAGGGGATTTTCCCTCCCGTGGTGTGCACCCTCCCTATGCTAATTTGCCGAAAGTTACTAATATCTTTACCGGAAAAGTACCGATCACAGATACAACATGTATTTTACCAGTGTACAAAGTTTTTTCTTTTTGCAGGTTACTACTGTACAAAGTTGAGGCCTAAAAACCAGCTCACGTATTAAAAAAACAGACAAATGTGGCACTTTGTAGTGACTATGGGCCAAATTAATACAATATGACATGTGGATCCATGGCATGTGATTTCAGGCTCCACGTGATGACGCTTTTTTTTTTAAACTTGATGACGCGTTTTCATAAGATCCATAGCATGTGCTAAACCTTGGACTCTGCGTGACGACGCGTTTTCACTTGGAAACTGAGAGATGTTTTTATTATACTCCCTCCGTTCCAAAATAGATGAGTAACTACTAGTGGCGTTTTTGTCTGGAACATCTGAGCTTGACCCAAACGGGGTAGAATCATCTATGAGAGGGGAGCCAGTAACTACCATGTGCAAACTGCAAACTAACGTTAGTTAGGCCAACTCCAACTTGCGACTCCATTTTGTCCGGATGCATTAGTTTGGGTTGAAACGGACAAAATTCGTGGCCCACGCGTGGCCGCGACGACGTACCTCTTTCGTCTTCATTTCCGGCTCAATTTTGAGCAACGTTTGCATCGAATGGACAGCACGCAGGCGGGCGGGACAAAATAGTCCCATTTTCCCCTTCTTTCCCAAAAACCCTCATCCTTCCCCGCCCATACCCGCTCGATGGCCCGCGCCACGAAGCAACACGCAGCCGTCATCCCGGCCACCACCTCCGCCCATCCCACGACGACGACGAAGTAGAAGCCAAGGTCGGAGCTCACGCCGATGGAGCTTGAGCGACTCGACCGAGAATCGGCCAAGATGAGGGCTCGGAGGTCCGTTCAGGAGAAGAGGAACGCCGTTGCCGAGTTCGCCCTCAAGGTCGCCGCCGTGCAGCACAAGGTCGTCGTCGAGGACAACGAGGTCATCATCGTCAAGGTCACGCAGGCAGCGATGACGCACACCCTCCTCATGCTAGGGTTGTGCTGACCCGCGCCAGCCATTCTTTCTGCCACCGCCATATATGCGGCGAGCACATGCTCGTCAGCCGTTCACCCTCCACAAGGCGAGTCGCCGGGCTCCTCCATAACACCGCAGACTGTTGGGGAATGTTGCATGGAAAACAAAAAAAATCTACGCACACGCAAGATCTATCCATGGAGATGCATAGCTACGAGATGGAGAGAACATCTACATACCCTTGTAGATCGCTAAGTGGAAGCGTTTATCAACGCGGTTGATGTAGTCGTACTCTTCGCGATCCGATCACGATCCAACCGATCTAGTGCCGAATGAACGGCACCTCCGAGTTTAGCACACGTGCGGCTCAAGGACGTCTCCTCCTTATTGATCCAGCAAGCGGGGGAGGAGAAGTAGATGGGATCACAACCAACACGACGGCGTGGTGATGATAGTGGTGGTGGAGCACCGACGACGCTTTGCTAAGCGTCACCGGGACAAGGCGGTGGAACTATGAAGGAACGAGAGATAAAGGGGTGCCAAGGGCTTGGTTTATCCTCTTGGGGCGCCCCCTCCCCTCTATATATAGGTGGAGGGGCGTGGGAAACAACCCCTCCAAGCCCTAGGGCGCAGCTAAGGGGGAGAGGACTTGAACTCCAAGTCCAATCATATTCCTACTAGGACTCCTTCCCTTTTTTCCTTCCCTAGCCACATGGGCTTTTGAGGACTTGGTGTTGTTGGGAATCGTTGCATGGAAAACAAAAAAAAATACGCACACGCAATGATCTATCCATGGAAATGCGTAGCAATGAGGGGGGGAGTGTGTCTACGTACCCTCGTAGATCATAAGCGGAAGCATTTCACAACGCGGTTGATGTAGTCGAACTTCCACTACTAGAATCATGATCTTTGTCGTCTGCTAGTTGATGGCAAAGAAGGTTAAAGAAAACTGACGGCAAAGAAGGAGCTGATGGCAAAGATAATGTTTGCTGTCAGCAACCTATTTGATGTCTGCTAGCGGATGACATAGAAGCTTTGCCGTCAGCTAGCTGACGGCAAAGAGGGACGGTGGCCCACTAGCGAGGGCCACCTAATGGGCACTTTCTTTGCCGTCTGCTAGCAGACGGCAAAGTCCGTTAGCTAGGCTCTTTGTCGTCTGCTAGTAGAAGCTGTGACCTAAACTAAAAAGCGGCCAGCCCCACCCCTCTCTCTCCCCCCTCTCTCTGCCTTCCCTCATCACACATACGCCGCCGCCCCCGTGCTCGAGCCGCCCCAGCGCGCTGCCCCGGCGCCCCTCTCCTCTACCCCATGTCCGCCCTGCCCCGACGCCCCACTCCTCCACCCTCGCGGCCGCCCCGCCGCTCCGGTGCCCCCTCCTCCATCCTAAGCACCCCCTGCCGCGCTTGAAGGTGAGACATCCCTCTTCTTCTTCTTTTTGTTTTTTTAGATTTAGTTTAATTAGGTTTAGTTTAATTTAGGCTTGGTTTAGTTTAGGTTTTGTTTCTGTTTTTTAGGTTTAGATTTAGTTTAGTTTAGGTTTAGTTTAGGTTAAGAAGAAAGAAGAAAGATGAAAAAAATAAGAAGAAGAAGAAGAGGAAGAAGAAGAGGAAGAAGAAGAGGAGGAGGAAGAGGAAGAAGAAGATTAGGGGTGCATTACCGACGAAAAAGGGTCGAGGATCGAGGTGCGTCACCGACGTAACCGGGTCGAGGATCACTGGTGGCCGAGGGGTCGGGGATCGTCGGTCGCCGAGGGGTCGAGGGTCGGGGCAGAGGGTTGAGGATCGCCGGTCGCCTAGGGGATAGATGGTGGAGCCAGTGGGTCTTGCTGGTCCCGACGCCATCATCCAGGCCGAGAATCCCCTGGTCTGAGTGCTGACCAATTGACCTACATCGCCATACCAGAGGGTGCCCGGGGACGAGCAGGTTAGGGGGTTCCTCGGCGTCGATGGAACCCTAAATAGCAAGTATCGTCGGTGCGAGATACATGTGGCCGTCTGTGTCAAACACTACATCCACGTCCCACAAGTGACGCCGGCGTCCAGCGTCCCGCAACAACCATTCTCTGTGTCGATGGCGGCCGAACACGAATTTGTCTTGCAGCCTCTGTGATGACGATTAAAAGCCAAGTGTTGAAACTTGAAACACCCAAACTAACTCAAGTCGGTTTGGTTGTATGAACTTTCAAACTTGGCTTTAATCCTCATCGCAAAAGGCCGCCAGACAAATTCGCTAAGGTGTTCGACTGTCATCGGCCACCAGAACTATTGTTGTGGGACGTCGGGTGAGGGAGTCCTGGACTAGGGGGTGTCCGGATAGCCGAACTATCACCGCCGGCCGGACTCCAAGACTATGAAGATACAAGATTGAAGACTTCGTCCCGTGTCCGGATGGGACTTTCCTTGGTGTGGAAGGCAAGCTTGGCGATACGGATATGTAGATCTCCTACCATTGTAACCGACTCTGTGTAACCCTAGCCCTCTCCGGTGTCTATATAAACCGGAGGGTTTTAGTCCGTAGGACGAACAACAATCATACCATAGGCTAGCTTCTAGGGTTTAGCCTCCTTAAACAATCATACCCATATCATCAATATTAATCAAGCAGGAGTAGGGTTTTACCTCCACCGAGAGGGTCCGAACCTGGGTAAAAACATCGTGTCCTTTATCTCCTGTTACCATCCGCCTAGACGCACAGTTCGGGACCCCCTACCCGAGATCCGCCGGTTTTGACACCGACATTGGTGCTTTCATTGAGAGTTCCTCTGTGCCGTCGCAATCAGGAAGGATGCCTCGTCCCGTCTTTAAAGACGGCACCATTGCCAAAGGAGCTTTGGCCATCGGCCAAACCATCCGGCTAGGCGGTTTTCTTATGACCGCCTGTTCGGCCGCCGCGCCGACGATGACCTCTCGGGTCATCAAAAGCGATCTTCACATCAACTCGGAACTCGCCGAGCAGCTAGATCCGATGGAGCTCTCCTCCTTAAACGAGATCTTGGATCGCATCGCCGCCCTGGGAGTCGCTATAGACTACGATCAGATTGGGCCTAAAACCGATCTGAGAGAGATCAACTCTCCCCAGGCTACCCACCACGTTGCTGTGGTGGAGGAACAGCACGGTGACTCTTCTTCTACATTAAGGACAAGCTATGTCCGAATTCCCGACCCCTCCATGCCGGATTCCCGTGGAGGGACGGACGTCGATCAAGCCCTGAACCTAAAGTCAGGCAGCGGGCCGGATTCGTTGGACAACATCCAACAACCCAAGCTTCCAAGTTCGGAAACTTTTCGGCCTGTGAGTCTTAGATTGGACGGGGTTTTGAATTTAATTCCACCCGCCCACCCAAACACAAGCGATCTATCCCGAATCCGGCAAGAGCCCGCTGAAACAGTACATCATTACCGGGCCAGATTCCTCCTGGTTATGGACAGGATAAAGGACTGCCGTGAGGAAAGCGCAATCTCAATTTTCTGCAATAATTGCACGGACAAGGGAATCATGAACGCCATAAGTCATCGTGAAATTACACGCTTCGCCGACCTGGCGTCCATAGTCGGGAAGCATGCTGCACAGGAAAAATCACACTGGATGTGGTGTTCGGCTCGCCGGACAACTACAGGTCCGAGGAGATCACGTTCCATGTGGCCCCGTTCAGCAGCGGATATCACGCTTTATTAGGACGAGAGACATTCACAATTTTTCAAGCTATACCCCATTACGGGTACATGAAGCTCAAAATGCCCGGGCCCAACGGAATCATCACCCTTGCCAATGATCCAGACGTAGCGCTCCGCGCCGAAAATAAGACAGCCGCACTAGCCCTAGAGGCGCTATCCGCAGCCCTAGCGGCCGAAGAACTCACAGCGCTGCGCTCCACGGTGAACAGGGACGACGTGATACTGGACAAAAGATCCAAGTCCACCTCTTTTAAGCTAGCGGACGAAATAGTCAAATTCCAAGTCCATCCAACGGACCCTACAAAGACGGCCTCCATTGGGGCACAATTAAACCCTGATGTAGACGCCGCACTACGAGAATTCCTACGGGAAAATTGGGATATTTTTGCCTGGCACCCTTTAGACATGCCAGGAATCCCACGCCGGCTGGCAGAGCACAGCGTAAATATCCTAAAAGGATTCAAGCCAGTCAAACAGGCTCTTCGGTGATTTTTCGAACTCAAAAGACAGGCAATGGGAGAGGAGCTAGCCAAACTATTAGAAGCCGGATTCATCAGAGATATAAAACATCCGGACTGGCTAGCAAACCTGGTAATGGTACCAAAGAAGGACAAATCCTGGCGCCTGTGTGTCGATTTCAAGGACCTTAACAGGGCTTGCCCAAAGGATCCCTTCCCTCTTCCCCGCATCGATCAAATTATCGACGCTACCGCAGGGCACGATTCATTGTGCTTCCTCGACGCATACTCCGGCTACCATCAAATCAAGATGGCGGAGCCAGACCAAGCCGCAACGGCATTCATTACTCCATACGGACCATTCTGCTTCAACACAATGCCCTTCGGGCTAAAAAACGCCGGCGCAACATATCAGCGCATGATTCAGACATGTCTGGCAAACCAGATCAGCAAAACAGTGGAGGCATACGTAGACGATGTGGTCGTCAAATCCAAACACGTCAAAACTCTAGTAGATGACTTGAGGCTCACATTCGACAATCTCCGAGCATATGACATTAAGCTGAACCCAGAAAAATGCGTTTTCGGCGTACCAGCCGGAAAGCTCTTGGGCTTCATTATATCCGGTAGAGGAATTGAAGCAAACCCAGCCAAGATCCGAGCTCTGTCACAATTGGATATCCCAAAAGACCTCAAGCAAATACAAAAATTGACTGGATGCGTGGCGGCTCTAAGCCACTTCATCTCCCGCTTAGGAGAAAAGGCATTACCCCTTTATCGCCTCCTCCGGCGCACCGAACACTTCGAGTGGACGGATGCCGCCACGGCCGGACTCAAAGAAATAAAGGCCATATTGGCAACAAATCCGGTCCTGGCAGCGCCCAACTTGGGCGAACCAATGTTATTATATATCGCGGCAACACATCAAGTTGTAAGCGCGGTGCTCGTCGTCGAACGAGAAACGGACGGACACAAGTTCCCTCTTCAAAAACCAGTGTACTACATATCCACCGTCCTAACTCCATGCAAGTCCCGGTATCCACATTATCAAAAGATAGCGTACACAGTGTTCATGGCATCCCGGAAGCTGTGACACTACTTTCAAGAGTGTTCGATAACAGTAGCCTCCGAAGTACCTCTTAATGACATTATAAACAACCGCGACGTGGCTGGCAGGATTGCAAAATGGGCCATCGAGCTCCTACCATTCGACATAACCTATAAACCACGGCGAGCTATCAAGTCGCAAGTTTTGGCCGACTTCATCGCCGAATGGACTGAAGCAGAACTCCCTAAAGAGTATGGCGCATATTCTAATTGGATCATGCACTTCGACGGCTCCAAAATATTGGCCGGCCTGGGGGCTGGCGTCGTCCTGACGTCCCCAACCAGAGACACAGTCCAATACATACTCCAGATAATGTACACGGACTCCAACAACGCAGCCGAATACGAGGCCCTTCTACATGGCCTCCGGATGGCGGTCTCCATGGGCATTAAACGCCTAGAGGTGCGAGGGGATTCGAACCTCGCGATATCCCAAATAAATGGAGACTTCGACGCCAAGGATCCGAAAATGGCAGCTTACCGTAACGCCGTTCTGAAAATGTCAGCTCGGTTTAAAGGGCTCGAATTTCACCATATAGCCCGGGATAATAATCAAGCGGCGGACGTATTGGCACGCATCGGCGCAAAGCGTGATGCCGTCCCTCCCAACATCTTCCTGGAACGGCTTTTCAAGCCATCCATACTATGGGAAGGGGAGTTCGGAAACAACAATCCGGACCCAATCGCACCGCCCGACACCGCACATTCTGACACAATCGGTGGTTCTACCAATGAAATAACACTTTCAGCCCACGAAATAATGGCAGTCATTGCCCCGTGGACCGAGCCATTCCTACCTTACTTAACTAGGCAGGAACTTCCCAAGGACCAAAACGAGGCCCGCTGCATAGTACGGCGATCTAAAGCCTATAAGGTCCATGAGGGAGAGCTCTATAAGAAAAGCACAACCCGAGTCCTTCAAAGGTGTATCTCCGAAGAGGAAGGGCGAAATCTTCTGGCTGAAATCCATGCCGGACTCGGTGGGCACCACGCCGCAGCCCGGACCCTTGTAAGCAAGGCCTTCCGTACAGGATTTTATTGGCCAACGGCCCGGGCAGATGCTCAGGATTTAGTCCAACGATGCGTCGGTTGCCAGCTCTTTGCTAATCAAAGCCACATGCCACCCACCGCCCTGAAAACTATACCCATCACCTGACCGTTCGCAGTCTAGGGGCTTGACATGTTTGGACCCCTTAAAGGAGGAACCCACAAGCAAAAATACCTATTGGTCATGGTGGATAAATTCACCAAATGGATAGAGGCCAAGCCAGTTAAGATGGCCAAATCCAGACCCGTGATAGACTTCATATCAGGGGTAGTACACCGTTACGGCGCCCCCCACAGCATCATCACTGATAACGGCATGAACTTCACGGCCGACGAGGTTAAACTCTGGTGCAAAAACATGGGCATCAAGCTCGACTACGCTTCAGTCTATCACCCTCAAACTAACGGTCAAGTCGAACGAGCAAATGGTCTAATCATGAGCGGCATCAAACCCAGACTAGTGCGGTCCCTTAAGGAATCTAACACGCACTGGGTAGAGGAGCTCGACTCCGTACTCTGGGGGCTGCAGACCATGCCGAATTGCACTACCGGATTCACACCATTTTTTATGGTATACGGCGCAGAGGCAGTTTTGCCCTGCAACATAATTCATGACTCACCTCGCGTGCGCATGTACGAAGAAAGAGAAGCCGAGCTAGATTGGCAGGACAGTTTGGACGCCTTAGAGGAGGAGCATGACGTGGCAAAAGCTCATTCCACATTCTATCAACAGCAGGCCCGAAGATATCAAAGCAGAGAAGTACGGGCCAAAACTTACAATGTTGGCTAACTAGTTCTACGCCTGCCGGACAAGAAAAAGGACAAACTCAAGCCCAAATGGGAAGGTCCCTTCATCATCGACCAAGTCCTTGTTGGAAATATGCCCTAGAGGCAATAATAAAAGTATTATTATATTTTATTGTTCATGATAATTGTCTTTTATTCATGCTATAACTGTATTATCCGGAAATCATAATACACGTGTGAATACAAAGACCACAATATGTCCCTAGTGAGCCTCTAGTTGACTAGCTCGTTGTGATCAACAGATAGTCATGGTTTCCTGGCTATGGACATTGGATGTCATTGATAACGGGATCACATCATTAGGAGAATGATGTGATGGACAAGACCCAATCCTAAGCATAGCACAAAGATCGTGTAGTTCGTTTGCTAGAGCTTTGCCAATGTCAAGTATCTCTTCCTTTGACCATGAGAGCGTGTAACTCCTGGATATAGTAGGAGTGCTTTGGGTGTATCAAACGTCACAACGTAACTGGGTGACTATAAAGGTGCACTACAGGTATCTCCGAAAGTATCTATTGTTTTATGCGGATCGAGACTGGGATTTGTCACTCCGTATGACGGAGAGGTATCTCTAGGCCCACTCGGTAATGCATCATCATAATGAGCTCAAGGTGACCAAGGTGTTGGCCACGGGATCATGCATTACGGTATGAGTAAAGTGACTTGCCGGTAATGAGACTGAACAAGGTATTGGGATACCGACGATCGGGTCTCGGGCAAGTAACGTACCGATTGACAAAGGGAATTGTATACAGGGTTTGATCGAATCCTCGACATCGTGGTTCAACCGATGAAATCATCGAGGAGCATGTGGGAGCCAACATGGGTATCCAGACCCCGCTGTTGGTTATTGACCGGAGAGTCTCGGTCATGTCTGCATGTCTCCCGAACCCGTAGGGTCTACACACTTAAGGTTCGGTGACGCTAGGGTTGTTAGGAAGACTAGTATGTGACTACCGAATGTTGTTCGGAGTTCCGGATGAGATCCCGGACGTCACGAGGAGTTCCGGAATGGTCCGGAGGTAAAGTTTTATATATGGGAAGTTGTTAAACAGGCACCGGAAAGTTTTGGGGTTATACCGGTATTGTACCGGGACCACCGGAAGGGTTCCGGGGGTCCACCGGGAGGGGCCACCTCTCCCGGGGGGCCACTTGGGCTGTGTGGGGATAGCAGCCAGCCCCTAGTGGGCTTGGCACCCCCCCTTTGGGCCCATGCGCCTAGGGTGGGGGGGAAACCCTAAAGGGGGCGCACCCCCCTTGCTTGGGGGGCAAGCCCCCCACCCCTTGGCCGCCGCCCCCCTAGGGTTTTCCCTAGAGGGCCGGCCCCCTTTGCCCCTTCCCCTATATATAGAGGGGTGAGGGGAGGGCTGCAACACACCACAAGCCAAGGCGCAGCCCCTCCCCTCCCCAACACCTCTCCTCCTCCGTACGTGCTTGGCGAAGCCCTGTCGGAATACTGCTGCACCAACTGCACCACGCCGTCGTGCTGCCCTTGGAGCTGCCTTCCTCAACCTCTCCTTCCCCCTTGCTGGATCAAGAAGGAGGAGACGTCCCCGTCCCGTACGTGTGTTGAACGCGGAGGTGCTGTCCTTTCTGCACTTGGACATCGGTGATCCGAATCACGTTCGAGTACGACTCCATCATCACCATCCCCTTGGCAAGCTTCCGCTCGTGATCTACAAGTGGTATGTAGATGCAAACTCACCCCTTGACTCGTTGCTTAGATGAACTCATAGATGGATCTTGGTGAAACCGTAGGAAAAATTTTAATTTTCTGCAACGTTCCCCAACAGTCCTGACTGGCGGAGCGTACCGTCTGCAAAACGCATCGGATAACCGACTCGAGCCAAATCCATGGAACGCAGCCCGTCTCCGAAGATTCTACGCCTAGCGCCGGACTCTGAGTTCATCTCCTTCCCCCGTCTATATTTTATACTTTAACTGTCTTTTATTTTTCTCCCCCCTTTTTTCTCACGGGCCTTCGGTGGCTCGCCTGCGCATTGTCCGCACACACTTGACGTGCTACTCGCACTCATTATACCTGGGGGCTTCTTTAACAGAAGCTTATTTATACGGGCCTTATACCCAACACATGTGTCACACTTCTGCATGTACCTTTTATTCACCATTATATGCATCGATATGACTTAAGTTTTGGCCAAGCTGGGTTGCCTGGCTCCTGTGCTTACCCCTACGTTCCCGATTGTTCGGCTAGGAGGTAACGAGCACCTCTGCAATTGTTACTACCGGGTCAGCCGGATGTGTACCTCAGACTGGGTGAAGCCGAAAGCTAGCGTTCTTAAGGGAATATTCGGTTCGTGAATTGAAAGATGATTTCTTACCTATTTATTTATCTATCCCCAGATGCTTTCCTGCTTTTTTCGCAGTCTGGACATGCACTTTAGGGCATGCCCCCCAGGGAAAGGAACCCCTAACGAAACTATTCTCCCTGGAAGATGTTTCTTACTAACCATGTAATATAACATAACTAGTTGGGCACTTGTCTGATAAAGCACTAATGACCCCTACGCCTGGTCTCCACGCATGCCCCGGTTTTTTATAGCCGCGAGGGTATTCGGACACACTCCGGACTGTCGGGTCCCGAGGTTGAAGCGAAAAGGTCCGCAATGACAAACGATCTACAATCTGGCTAGAAGGCATTTTACATGTCATTTTAAATTACATAGTCAAATTGACTGATTGTATTCCTCTTCAATACCATCTATGTCACATCCCTAGTTCTGGCCTGTCTTATGCCTGCTTCCATCTGAGCATCATGTTTAAATTTTTGAAACCTGAACTGAGGAATTTTGGAAGCCTCAAAAACTTAAATAAAAGAAGGGCAAAAACCCTAAAAATCTCATTCATTGCTCCAAAATGCTCTTCTTAAATGTTTGATAATTTTGGTAAGGGTTCTGGTCCCAACCAAAATATTGAACATTTTTAAGGATTTATTTTTGGGACTTTGAATTTAAATCATTAGCTATTTGAATTTGAATTATATTTATATAACTAGAATATAATTTCAAATACCCCTGAAATATTTTATGAGCTTTTGGAAAAGTCCATATAGCAAAATAAAAATATTCAGAGGAGCTTTTGGCATTGTTTGAATTATTTTAAATTCAAAACAGTGGCAAAAGATTAAATAAAAATAAAACAAACAGAACAATAAAACAGGAGAGAGAGGAAACCTACCTGGGCCACTTACCCGCAGCCTACCTGGCGCCACCAACCGGCCCAGCCGGCCCAGCCCATCTCCACCCCCTCCCCTGTCGTCTTCCTCCCTCGCCAGAAGGACAGAGGCGAGGCGTGGCGCGCGCCCGAGAGGCCTCGGCCACCTCCTGCTTCCTCCTCGACGCCCGGAGACGCCACGCACCTCCCTGCCTCTCTTCCTCACTCTCCCGCGTCCTCATCCTCTCCCCGGAACACTCTCCCCCTCCTCTGTTCTCCTCACCCGAACGGAGCCGCCGCCACCGACGAGAGCCACCGTGGCTACCGGCCACCCCACGCCTCACCGACGCCCCAGGAAGCTCCGCCCCGACCCCCTCTTCCTCCCCACTGATCCACGGCCCTCCGGAAGCCCTGCAGCATCGCCCTCAAGCTCGCCCCCAACATTCGGCCGCCGGCGAACTTTCGAGGATTCGCGAGCTCCAGCCCCTCCCCGGCCTCGCCGTTGCCTCCACCAGATCCGCTGTGAGCTACTCTTCCATTCCCCCTCCTCCTCGCACTCGTTCCCGTACTCTAGCCGCCCTAACCACCTTGCCGAGCGCTCCTCGCCGCCGGCCATGGCACCGCCGTAGCCACAGGTGTCCTAGCTCGCGTCTGAGCACGCCCTCGGGCTCGAGATGTTCCCAGGAGCCGAAAACTCCCATCGGTTCGTCCGTAGCCGCACCATAGCATCGTCTTAGGCGATGCCCGAGCTCCGGTCGCCGCCTCTCTCGCCGTAGTTGCCGCTACCGGTCACCCCAGCCGCGGCCACAGCCACCGCTGGACGCGCCGCGTCGCGGACGTTCTAATGAGCCAAACCGCGCGCCAAACCATCGCCCCTAGCTCAAATCCGAGCCGCGCCGCCGTGCGGAATGGTCGCCGCCGGTGATACTCCGGCGACTGCCGACGGGGCACGCTTAATCACTGTTAATGGCCCCACTAATTAAACCCACAGCCACTGACAGTGGGCCCCACCCCTGGTCAAACCCCAGTCAGCGCTGGGTTTGACCGGGATTAGCTCCTGTGTCACTGACGTGTGGCCCCCACACGTCAGGTTTGACCTGGGGCGCCCAGTTGACCCTGCTGACGTCACAGTGACGTGGGGCTGACGCCATAAATCATTTCTGGATTTATTATTATTTCAGGAATTTCAGAAAATAGCTAAAACTTCAATAAATCATAGAAAATTAACCGTAACTCCAAATTAAATAATTTATATATGAAAAATTATCAGAAAAATTCAAGGAATCCATCTGTACCATTTTCATGCATGTTTGAACAATGTTTGTCCTCTGTTTTGGACAAAACGTTTAAAGGGCATTTAAATAATCACATATGGAGTTTGAATTTGAATCTTGTATTCAAACCAACTTCATTTAATCTGTTGCTAGTTGCATTAGCTCAAAACACATTCATATTGCCATGTCATGAGCATGCATCATATTGTGCATTGCATTGATTGTATTTCTTCCTTGTTGCCGGTATCTGTTCCCTCCCGGTAGACGATGTTCCGACGTTGTGATCGTTGACACTGATGAAGACTCAATGTTATCTTCAGAAGTGCCAGGCAAGCAAAACCCCCTTGTTCATTCCGATAAAATCCCACTCTCTCGCTCCTGCTCTCTTTTACTGCATTAGGACAACACCGATTCATCTGTTACTTGTTGCGGCAGCTGAACCCCTTTATCCTCTGCATGACCTGTCATTCCACAGTAATTAGATGAAACCCACTAGCATGAGTAGGAGTTGTTTGAGCCCTGTTGTGCCTACTCATTCATATTTGTTTGTCATGCCTGCTACTACTTAGAGTTGAGTCAGGTCTGATTCATCGGGGATGAATCAGAGGCATGTGAACATGTCCTACTGTGTGTGAGCTAAGTGTGTGAACACGATTTGGTAAAGGTAGCGGTGAGAGGCCATGTAGGAGTACATGGTGGGTTGTCTCATTGCAGCCGTCCTCAGGAACTGAGTTCTGTGTTTGTGATCCATGATTCAGCTACTACCACGCATTGGGCCCGAAACCAATGGACCCTCTCGGCTTCTTGATCACCCTTGTCCTCTGTCCAGGAGTTGCAAGTAGTTTCTGGTGTTTGTAGTATGCTGGAGGCCGTGCGCAGCACTGACCGTAGGGGTGGGCTGTGATGCGGTAGGCACGTGGCACGGTGTACCGGGCGCCCGTTTGGTGTCTCGGGAACCCTGTTCACATCGTTTGGGGCTGTGAGCGAAACTCCGGCCGGATCTCCTCATGGATGGAACCCGAATAGGCGATAAACCTGGACTAGAGACTTGAGTGTTTAGGTAGGCCGTGGCCGACACCCACGTTGGGCTTCCGCTTGAAGGTTGCTGAGTACATGTCGTGTAAACGGCGGTAAGTGGTGAGAGCGTGTGTGAAGAAGTACACCCCTGCAGGGTTAACATCATCTATTCGAATAGCCGTGTCCGCGGAAAAGGACTTCTGGGTTGCTTATATCAGTTCATAGACAAGTGAAAGTGGATACTCTAAAATACGCAAGATAAGCGTGAGTGCTATGGATGGCGTTCTCGTAGGGAGACGGGAGCGGATCCATAGTGGTGTATTGATATGGTGAATATGTGGACTCGTGTGCGCCACCTCAAAAGAGTTACTTGCAGTCGTAGTTCAGGATAGCCACCGAGTCAAAGCTGGCTTGCTGCAGTTAAACCCCACCATCCCTTTGTTGATAATGATGCATATGTAGATAGTTCTGATGTAAGTCTTGCTGGGTACATTTGTACTCACATTTGCCTATTTTATGTTTTTGCAGAGAGACTTCAGTCTCACTAGGTAATTCCGCGTGGTCTTCGACGTTTAGCTTGTTACCTCAGCTACGATCTTGTGCCTCGGCAGGATTGGTAGATAGTCAGGCTTCTCAGCCTTTTTCATTTATAGATGTCTGTACTCAGACATGTTAAGCTTCCGCATGTGCTTTGACTTGTATGCTCTGATTGTCGGGTCATAAGACCCATGTTTGTAATATCTCGCTCCTCGGAGCCTATTGAATATTTACTTGTGTCGTAGAGTCATGTTGTGATGCCATGTTGTATTTGCACATATCGAGCATATTGTGTGTATGTTATTGAAATGCTTGGTATGTGTGGGATCTGGCTATCTAGTTGTTTATCCTTAGTAGCCTCTCTTACCGGGAAATGTCTCCTAGTGTTTCCACTGAGCCATGGTAGCTTGCTGCTGCTCCGGAACACTTAGGCTGGCCGGCATGTGTCCTTCTTCGTTCCTGTGTCTGTCCCTTCGGGGAAATGTCACGCGATGAATACCGGAGTCCTGTTAGCCCGCTACAGCCCGGTTCACCGGAGTCCTGCTAGCCCAGTGCTACAGCCTGGATTCACTCGCTGATGACCGACATGTTCGATGTTGGGTCATGGATGCCTGTCCCTGTAAGTTTGTGCCACTTTGGGTTTACGACTAGCCATGTCAGCCTGGGCTCCTTATCATATGGATGCTAGCGACACTGTCATATACATGTGCCAAAAGGCGCAAACGGTCCCGGGCAAAGGTAATGCGACACACATGAGAATACCGTGCGTGAGGCCGCAAAGTGATATGAGGTGTTACATGCTAGATCGATGTGGCATTGAGTCGGGGTCCTGACAATCTAATAGGCTGTCTAGTTTACAGTCCCGCTGGGAATACTTTGCGGCCAACTGTACTTGGCCGTACATTAAGCTCACAGGGATCTCCTTCCCATTGGGCCCCACAGGTCCGACCTCGGCCATGTGGTTTGGGTCAGCCTTCGCGTACCGCGTCTTCACCATGGCCCATGCCTCCCTGGCGCCTTGACGGCAGGACGATATTTTCCACAGATGGAAGCGCCGCCGTGCTCCTTGAAGCTTCTCTGCAAGCTCTCCAAGACCTTCGGGTAGGGAGATGGACGGCCATAAGGCCTGGGCGACGCCACTCATCACCTACCGAACTCGTTCGTGCAGTTGCAGCAGCTCGAGAAGTAGATCACCCGTTGAACCGGGCATTTCCTCTGCAGGACGACATGTGAGCATACCTACAGACATATTCCTGTTAATCGACTTCCTCGCCGAACTCTTCTTTTCAAAAGTTCGTTCAAGCACTTACTATAAATGCCGCAACGAAGCCGCCGATTCTCCTTCACGGAGTCAGACAGCTGGGCCCGAACATCTTTTAGTTCCTTGCCCAGCCGGGTGTTAGCATCTTGGAGGTTATTTTTCTCCTGCCGCACCCTTGTAAGCACCTTCTCTCCGGCCTTTAGCTGGCGTAGTAGTTGCTGCCTATCCGGATCTAGTCCGACACCATCTGCAATATTATTGTCAGACCCATGCACACACCGCACTTCACAAACTACTTATCTTTCGAAAGTATATATTACCGGAGGGGGTCTCTGTGGCTCCCCCTGTGGCGGCTAGTGCGGCCTCAAGTTGGGCCTTGCACTCTTGAAGCTCCTGGGACAGGTGGGTATTCTTCTCCGTAAGATCCTACATAACAAATGATCCTTAAATCAGTTATTCTAACTATTTTAAGTCCCGGGGGCTACTGGCATATATAACTGTCAAAATTCCTCACCCGTATGTCTTTCACATACTGCTCCGTGGCTCTGGCTAGACCATCTTGAGCGGCACGGAGGTGCGCATCTCCCGAATTAAAGGCATTTAACGCCTCTGAGGAGAAGCATGCGTCACGAAGAACTGTCCGGCGGCGCTTGTGATTCATGGCGCTCTCCACCTCAGATCTGGTGGCGGACAACCTGTCGGCGTCCTTCGTTGGAGGAGCACCCGACGCGCGCCTTGCGTTCGCCTCCCCCTCTGGACCTGGCGTTGGAGCCTGGCTGGCGGAGGCTTGATTGGCAATCTCTCCGGACACAGTCCGACGAGCGCTCTTTCTCCTGAAAAAACCACGACCGTTAATATGCCTTCCAGGAATCTTTCCTGGAAACATGGTGGCGCGCCATACTGTTGCGGCAACATCTCGATCCGTGCCGCACTTCTTTTCTGCCTGCTTGGCCGAGCTGCCCCTTGTTGGCCAGCCGCCGCGGGTTCGGCTTCCCGCCTCGAAGGCACCTCCTGCGGAACACCATTGGTATACGGTGGTCAGTGATAAGCATGGATGAGTGATGGTATCAGGACTCCGGTCACAGTTACCTGGGAAACCGGAGATATTCCGGGGTAGTCGGCCGTAATGGCGACCAAAGCATTGTCGATGCTAAGTTGGTGGAACACCCCATCGATCAGCTCCACCTTTATGTCCGGATCCTCTTCAGAGGCCGGATCGAGGGATCATTCCGGATCCTCGGGTTGTGGAGCCAGGCTGTGTATATCCTCTACGGCCCGGCGCAGTTCCTGCGTCGAAATCACAAAGTGAGACACTTAACTTTGGGAATATGGATCGGATAGACAAATGTCCGCTTACCCAGCTCCGAGGGTTGTTCATGGAAAATCCATTCAATGGACTAGCACGGAGGAAGTCCTCCTTCTCCCCTTTGTACAGGACGGACATGATCTTCACCAGATCGGCGACCGATCCCGGCCCCTTGCGGCCATGACGGGTGGCATCATCCTCCCCGTTGAAATCCCACATGGGGTGGCCCCTATACTGGAGCGGCTGCACCCCTCGCATAATGCATGTGGCCATGACCCCAATCATGGTCAACCCGGAATGAGCCAATAACCTTATTCGGCCCATCAGATATTGGACGTCCCTATCATTCTCCCGTTGAGGGCTCCGCGGGCGCCAAATCAGGCGTTTCTTCAGAGGAGCGTTGCTGAACTCCGGGAGGCCGATCCGAACTGGGTCCGGTAGCGGGGTGTCTTCCATATAAAACCATTCCAAAGGCCAGTCTTCGGACGCCTTCTTCGGGGTTCCGGATAGATATCCGGTCCCGGTGATGCGCCATAGTTCGGCTCCGCCCACTTGATATATCGACCCCTCATGAGAACGGGGTACAAGGCAGAATAATCTCTTCCACAACGCAAAATGGGCCTCGACGCCCAAGAACAGCTCGCAAAGGGCCACGAAGCCCGCGATGTGCAGGATGGAGGCAGGCGTAAGACGGTGAAGCTGGAGCCCATAAAACTCCAGGAGCCCCCGGAGAAACGGATGTATGGGAAATCCGAGTCCTCTTATTAGATAAGGGTCGAAGCATACCCGCTCTCCTTGGGAGGGATTGGGGACGCTCTTCGCCTGCTTTCCGCCCTTGTAGGTGGCAAGTCCGGCTCGAACCGGAGCCATAAAGGCTGGGGGAAGAAATCCCTCGGCTTGGAGTGTCACTAGCTCACTATGCAGGACCGAGCATCTCCCCCAATCTCCTGGCTGAGGGCTGGGAGCGCGAGAGGAGGAGCCGCGTCGACTGTCCATGATGGAATGGATTTTTGGTTAGAGGCGCTCCGATGAATACTCGCGGAAGGAGGATGGTGTGATTTGGATCTAGATCCTCGCCTCTCTTTATAGGCAGCTCATTCGCGCAGCTAGGGGGTAGAATGTAAAAATACCCTGGCTTTTTGCATTCGTACGACACGTGGAAGATGGCCATTATTGGATGTGGAAGCCAAGGAGCGCAGCATTTATAAGAAGCTGTACACCATTCGGCGAGTACATGGAATTTGGAGAAGAACCCGCCTTGCAATGCCGAAGACAATATGCGCGCCGGACTCGTCGTCATTGAAGCCTGGTTCAGGGGCTACTGAGGGAGTCCTGGACTAGGGGGTGTCCGTATAGCCGAACTATCACCGTCGGCCGGACTCCAAGACTATGAAGATACAAGATTGAAGACTTCATCCCATGTCCGGATGGGACTTTCCTTGGCGTGGAAGGCAAGCTTGGCGATACGGATATGTAGATCTCCTACCATTGTAACAGACTCCGTGTAACCCTAGCCCTCTCTGGTGTCTATAAACCGGAGGGTTTTAGTCCGTAGGACGAACAACAATCATACCATAGGCTAGCTTCTAGGGTTTAGCCTCCTTGATCTCGTGGTAGATCTACTCTTGTACTACACATATCATCAATATTAATCAAGCAGGAGTAGGGTTTTACCTCCACCGAGAGGGCCCGAACCTGGGTAAAAACATCGTGTCCTTTATCTCCTGTTACCATCCGCCTAGACGCACAGTTCGGGACCCCCTACCCGAGATCCGCCGGTTTTGACACCGACATCGGGCACCGGCATCACTTGTGGGACGTGGATCTAGTGTTCAACGCCGAGCGCCACATGTATCTCGCACCGATGATACTTGCTATTTAGGGTTCCATCCACGTCGAGGAACCCCCTAACCCGCTCGTCCTGTTGTAAATATTTAGTTAGGTTGACAGAAAAAACAATATTGCTATGGTACTCATCTTTTGATTTAAATGTGCAGTTTTTTCGTTGTTGTGATGGTCTAGTGTTCGACGAGCTCCGCCCCTGCGTTTATGGTGAGCAAAAATGACATCTCCTCCTCCCCCTTCATTTGCTCTGTTCCGGTCTTCGTGCCAATGAAACTTGCTAGCTATAGGTGTCTTTAATCATCAGTATCACGTGACCACTATGCGTCTCCCATTCGAAAGGGTTACATCTATAAATGTGCATGCATTTGCATATTTGTAACTGTGATTCTTTCGAATTATCGAACTTTATCCATGGACAACCCGAGTATGTGTAGATTGGGTTCGTTTTCCCATATGCTCTGCTCCGGATCCGATGCAGAATTTCGTCAGTGCCTTCCTGTTGTTCTCCTAGTACACATCCTCTCTGCTTATTGCCGAGACGTGTATCAGGAGAACAGCGGGAGGTGCTGCCGAAATTTTACGTTGGATCCAGAGTATAGCATGGGAAAACGAACCCAATCTACACATACTCGGGTGGGATTAGGACATATCTTTACCTATTAGCGTCTAGGTTGCATGGACGTAATAAAAGTGACAAACTTCATTAACTGATGAATATATACATGTTGATTTGTATATATATTTCTTATGTGTCGAGTAGCTAGGCAAGATGAGTAGTCTTGCATGGATGTACACCGGTCACACTAGTTAGAAAGACATGACCATTGAATGCTTAACAAAAACCAAGGGGTTTCTGAGAGCCGCATTTGCAAATGGCCAGAGGACAACCTGGTGCCCCCGTGCCGGGTGAAACAATTGGCACAAGAGGACAGAGGATGAAATGGGCAAACACCTGCAGAAGAGGGGTTTTACGCCAGATTATACGGTGTGGACATTTCATGGCGAGTCTGCCAACGTGTCAGAGCTGAGGTGCTTCGTCGTCGCACCAACAAGCATGATACCGGGATGGAAGACATGATGCAAGACTTTGATGATGCTCGGGACTCAGACGATGAGATGGAGTAATCTGCAAAGGCCTTCAATAAAATGTTGGAGTCTTCAAAATGTCCTCTCCACAAGCACACTAAGCTTTGTCAACTGGATGTCATCTCACAAATAATGGCTCTGAAGGCTCAATTCAACTTGGGCAGAGAATGCTACGACACAACGATGATAGTATTTGGACATTTTCTACCCAAAGGCCATGTACTACACTACAAAAAAAGACACATCCGTGACATTTTGGATCAAACGAATTTTTTCTGTCATACTTATGACACTTCTATGACAATAATTATGACAAAACCCGGTATCACCATAGATGTGGTGGGCTCCTACTTCTATGACAAAAAATCATGACAGGAAATGGGTTTTTCGTCTTGGGCAGGCCGGAGACGCACCTGCATGACATTCTTTGGGTCGTCCATGACGGAAAAAATCATGGTAGAAGCGAGGGCGAGAAAAATCTCGGGGAGTTCCCGATTACGGCGGGTGGTCAGGGCCGAGTGATGCACGGAGGTTTGCGTGTTTCTCTTGTACACATACGCGGTGGGTGCGAGGCATTGGGCTCTAACTGAACCCGAGTGAGGGTTCGCCTACTAAACCCGAGCGATTGCACTGGCTACGGGTTACTGAACCCGAGCTATCGATCGATCCCTGGCTGTTAACTGAACCCGGTTAAGCGATTCCTTCGCTACTGCTGCTAACTGAAGCCGATCGACCTGCTGCCTCTTGATGAACAATGAGCGTTGTTGGGGGTTGGATGAATAGTTCCCGGTGGGGGTTGGATGAACAGGACCCCGTGGGGGTAGAGGCTGTTGCCGCTGGATGAACAAGACCCCGATCGAGCTGGTTGGGGGTGGATGAACAGGACCCCGTGCAGGGCTGGTTGAACAGTAGCCGGTGGAGGGCTGGATGAACAGTAGCCCGTGGAAGGGTGGTTGAACAGTAGCCCGTGGAGGCTGGATGAATAGGAGCCCGTGGATGAACAGTAGCTGGTGGAGGCAGGAGGGAGACGCCGTGGATGAACAGTCGCAGGTGGAGGCTGGAGGAGGTTAACGGTGGATGAACAGTAGCCCGTGGAGGCTGGAGCGAGGCAGTAGACGGTGGATGAACAGTAGCCCTGGAGTCCCGTTTTGCGGTATATGCCACACCCCTCCCGATGAACAGGACCCCCGTTTCGACCGTAGGAGGTCGAAGAGAAGTCTGTTTCGTTCGTTTTGCGGTATGCCACACCCCTCCCGATCAACAACACCTCGTTTCGACCGTAAGAGCTCGAACACAATTCTGTTTCCTCCGTTTTGCAGTATGCCAGACCCTTCCCGATGAACAGGACCCTGTTTCTACCATACGCGGTCGAACACAAGGCCGGTTTCCTCCATTTTGTAGTACGCCAGACCCCGTTCCTGCTGTTCCATCCAAGCCAGTTGGCTCCCATTGAACACGACCCATTCCGACCTAGTCTATTGCCTCCCGATGAATAGGACGCGTTCCGACCCAGTCACTTGGCTCTTGGTGAACACGACGATGTTTCCTTCGTTCCGACCCAACCGGCTGGCTGCCGATGAACAGGACGCCATTGCTGCCCTCTGCTGCCTCTCCATGTACACGAGCCCTAGTCGTACGTATGCGCGAGTAGGCGTTTGAGACCCCGCCCGTATGTACGTACATACGTGTACACGATATAGACAGTACTTCCTGAACAACTACCGTTTCTTAGTGGACCACAGTTCATCATGGCAGGAAGACCGATGGACCAGTATGTACGTACACGTTTGCGACCAGAATGACAATGCTACGTAGCTTCGATCCGGTGGGTCCCGGCTATCAGGGAGAATAAGGAGGCACTTCCTTGCGTGCGAAGATGTAGCTGGTGGGTCCGAGCTGACAAGGGAGGATTCTTTTTTGCGTGTAATATGGAGGCACTTCCTTGCATGCGAAGATATAGCTAGTGGGTCCATCTGTCAGCCTCACCGCGTATAGTCCTCTTTCGATGGTTGTCGCTCGTTAACCACATTGACCACGCCACGCGGACAGCACCATGCGGTGGACGACGGTGAGGCAGGGAACGACGCGGACCCTGGGAACATGCGGAGGGTAGTACGAGGGTTGACTGGTTCGGCTGCGGTGTGAGGTTGTCGTCACCGCAGAATAACAAGGGGTGTGGGTAAGTAGAGGGATGGCCTGGCCAACAATGGGAGTAGTAGGGGGCGGTGAGGCCTCCGCGACAGCACAACCGGCCACGGGAGGTAGGAGCACGCGGTGTTTTGGATGGCTGGAGCAAGAAAATTAGAGGTTGAAAAAGCAGGAGGACCGTTGAATGTTAACGATCCAACGGTCACTGGTGATAGAATCGTTTATTGACTAAGTTGACAAAGCCCCCCGTACACGTCAACTTAGTAGGGCCACAAGTCAGCCTCCAAATCTAGTGGGCCCCAGCTGTCATGGGGAGCACTCGTTATTTTTTGCTTAATAAGGAGGCACTTCCTTCCGTGCCAAGATATAGCTGGCGGGTCCCAGCTGTCATTTGGAGGTACTTGCTTGCGTGCGGCCATGGACCATGTGGGTCCTAACTGTCAGCCTCTCCATGTACATCCGTCTTCCGATGTTGTCGTTTATTGACAACGTTGACCATGCCGTGCCGAGAACACCAGCGCGATGGACGACGGCGAGACCCAGGAAGGGAATTGCCCAGAGGCGGAGAAGCCACAACAATGGAGGGATGTGGGTGAGTAGAGGGATGGCCTGGCCAGCGGTGGGAGTAGTAGGGGCGGTGAGGCCTACGCGGCAGCACAGCCGGCCAGGGAGACGGGAGCAGGCGGTCCCGCTGGCGCTGGATTTGGCGGCTAGAGCAAGAAGATCAGAGATTGAAGAAGCACGACGACCATTGGATTGACATCCAACGGTTACGTCTGTTGACGTATATAATAAGTAAAAAAATGTGGCATACGCATCAACTTAATAGGCCCACAAGTCAGACAATTCCCTAATTCTTAAAGAATTTACAGCTCATTGTAACTTCTTATGCAATTTATTGCAGTCCTTTTTTGTGTTGGCCAGAGCCAGGGTTAAAAATTTAAACAAAATTTTGCATATTTCGGTGGGGTCCAAACTATTTTTAATACCAAAATGTCGAGCCAGATTTAAAGTACTTTGAAGATATATTTAAATTAGGTTAAAGCCCAGTGAAATTGAATATGAAAATGTGAAAAATTTGCCAATTTGTCGTCTGTTTTTATATTTACAGCCCATTTCATATTACATTTAAGATTTGCAGCCGCCTTGAAAGAGTTGCAGCCCATCAGGACGTAGAAATAAGTAGGCCTGGATTGGGTATTCTTCAGAAAAAATAAATTGGGCTCATTTTCAGCAAGGAAAAATAGTTGGGATGGTCATGTGGTGAACGTAAAATATAAGTCTGGGCTAGACGGGCCACAACCCAGTTGAAACCCTGCTCCGTCTCAACAATAACAAAAAACAATACTGCTCGAGCAACTACGTCCCAGGTGTCAGCCGATCTTGTGCTGTTCTCTTGTCTATTGACTATATACGTTGACAATATGGTGGGTCCCAGATGTCAGGAAACCACTAGGAGGAAGCATTTTCTTTTTCTATATGCTGACAATGGTCAATATAAAAAATGAGTAATTTGCTTGCGTACGACAATGGACATGATGGGTCCCTACTATCATCCTCTCCACATACAATCCTCTCCGGATTCCTCTTGTTTGTTGACCATGTTGACAACGCGAGAGGAAAGCGCCGCGGCGAGCGCACCAAAGCGCGTGGAGGACGACGGTGAGGCCTCGGACGCTGGCGTTAACGATTTAGGAGATGATGGGGCGGGATGCATGCGCTGAGGCGCAGCCAGTCATAGGAGGCGGAAGCAGCCGGCCCCACCGGCGCTAGTTTGGTTTTGGCGGCTGGAAGAAGACGAGACTGAAGAAACATGACCGACTGTAAAAGTAGCAGGAGTACTTAACAACCTTAACTGAAACCAGCAGGGGCACTTAACAACCATAGCTGAAAGCAGTATGAGTACTTATACAGGTTTAACCGTACAAAGCACGCGTCGAACAGTGCTACTTTTCCTACAGTTAACCAAGGGTGAGGCCACAAAAGCCCCAGGAGAAGGCCCAGGCGCCACCCCGCGTATCCACAACCTTCTGAAAGCGGCTTCATCTCGCAATGTGGTCAATAAATAGGATATTTGCTTTAGAGCCATGGAAAAGCATGAGCGTAACCTTCTGTTCGATTCTCCAAGATGGACGGTCCTTCATTATTTGAGACCACCCATGAATAAGTATATTTTCACCTCCAAGGGGAATGGAGTAGGTCGACATAAACATCATGTTGTGACCAAGTGCAAGTCTGACCCGACCATGGTCAGGCATCTGTATAGGAACAATAGAACTAGGCAGTTTCTGTTTCAAGAAGATTACAGTTGTAAAATTGTGTATAAGCAAGAGTTTATGAACAAAATATAGAACAGAAAATAGCGCGTACCATAAGTTTCTCAACACAGTTTGACCTATTCAACACGTGCAGCAGTGGCACACATATCCCATGTGGCCTTCCACCATTGAAACGCCCCACAAGGACCTCAAGACAATCAATAGAGTGTAGGAAATTGTGGATGTCGTCCCAGTCAACTTCAGTGCCATCAGTAACAGTCAAGTTCTTATAGAATAACAAACGAGTAGCATGCTTAACTTTGAAATAACCTACACGTGTCACTGACTATAAGAAATATTAGTTAGAAGTAGCACCTTTGAGAGAGAAGGGAATTACAAATCGTTGCTACTTCTAAAGTTAAATTGTGATTAGTTAGACAGGACAGGTGGATTAAGAAGTAATCAAGGCAACAAGCAAGAACCAGATACAAAACTAACATGGATGAACTACTGGAACGACGTCAGGGTGGAAGATCACAGTGAAGATGAGACCAGGTTCTGCTATTTCCATCAACATTCGTGCGCCAACTTCAGTCCGTAACACTTGAGAAAGTTTATCCAAGTCCGGCCATAAAAAAAGCAGCGATCTTCTTGGTTCATGAACCCAACTCAAAACTTATATCCATGGCTTGTCTTGAATGTGACCATAAAACTGGTGTATTCAATTATGGGAAGGCCGACCATCTTGAGTACATGTGTTCTGGCAAAGCAAGGAATGCACTGCAGGAAAAATAACATGACAACACAATGTATTCGCTATCCAAATCTAGAAATAATTTCTCTTTCACGTCAGTGTTGACCATGGTACTAGTACCTTTTATCCAAATATAACAATCCAAATTTCCAAATTAGTCGACGGCATGTTCGAAAAACCCCATCCTCCCGGATAGAAAAGAGGATTCTAGGAACATAATGTGCATGTTTTAAAATCCTGTGTTAGGATGAGAAGGAACAAGTGTGGCGTCTCGCCGAGGGTGCAGAAACCTGTAGGGTCCTCGCACTTTGGGCACTGCAAATGAAACATACTAGATTCAGTAGGAAGAAAAATGCATCAACAACGGCGGCTGCAATCCTAGGATTACCCGCGACCAAGGGACTTGGATTTTTCGGGGATGGATGAAGAATTCGTACCTGGTTCTCCATGAGAAAACCCTATGCAATCGCTGAGACGAGGTTTCTCTAAACAAGCAGACGAGGGAGAAGGGGATTCAGGCCCAATGAGAGAGGGGGTTTTCTCTGAACAAGAAGACGAGGGATAAGGGGATTTAGGCCCAGTGAAATATTGTTGCTTCATTCGTCCAGCTTACTGCTAAAGCTGGAAAGGTGGGGTTTTTTGTGGTTTGACGGCTCATTGGGAATTACTGCAGCGCTACGACCGGGGTGAGTCTATCGTGCAATTGTGCACTCTAATTTGGTGCATGGCACGTGGACCCCGTTGCCGAATGCCCCACATATCAGCGAAAGGAAATAGAAAGGCAGGAATAACTAGTTACACATAAATAAATTTTTGATAGGGAGATACTCCCTCTGTAAAGAAATATAAAAATCTTTTTTATCACAACTTTATACATAAGAAAAATCAAGGGGAATATATATAACATAATATGGGGGTTCAGCTGAGAATATAATACTCAGTCAGGCTCACAGTTCTGGACTTTGGACCACAGGCCGATGGGCCTGCATGTTTAGCGGCCCCATGTGTTCTAGCTCAGCGCATTTCATATTGCAAGCAATCGGTACGACACAGGTTTTAGATGTTGTTGCAAGGCTAATACAGAAAATTGAATAAAGCACGGCAATTGTTAGAATGAAATCGAATGACAGTTCCTAACCAGCAATCAGAGTTGCAATTCTATCAACGATATCCGACGTGATAAATAATACTATAGTACTACTTATACACACAGGACACTTGTTTAACCATGCCATATTATTACATCAAAATCTCTCATAGGATATATCAGTTCGGTAGTTGCGTGCTGCTACTGAAGAATTTCAAAGTTGATTTGGACCAGCTCTCCTTACTGAGAAAGTTTGATTTTGACATTGTCCCCTACCGCAAGATTTGATTTGGATTTGAACCTTGACCATCCTTTAGCATCAATCATCATGCGACCATCCTTTGTGCTTATGGTATATTGAGCAGGTTCATTCACACCAAGGTTGCACATGGTAAGAGAAACTTGGCCACGGTCGCACGGATTGTTGAACGAGTCCCTCGTTGCTCTAGGAATTCTCTGTTTGCAAACAAGAAGGCATACACAAACAGTTAGATCAACACAGTGAATCATGTGAAACAACATGGAAAGAAAGAAGAACGAAGCACTTGGGCGGCCAATGCTTACCAAGAAGGTTGAGATGTAGGTTTTGGTAAGGACTTTGGTATATGCAGTGCGAACTGCAGCCCAATCTGTTGCCAGTGGAACTGCTGGTTCCATTGCCGCTGCACGGGCCGGAGCAGATGCAAGTGCAACTACAAGTGTTTGTGCAGGTGCCGGAGCAGTTGCTGGTGCCCATGCCGGTGCGACTGGTAGTGCCTCTGCTGCTGCCGGAGGTGGTGCTCCTTGTGGAGCTGGTGCCGGTGTCGGAGCAGGTGCCGATGTCGATGCCCGATCCTCCGGTAGATCAGCCTGATCCGCTGATCCGGTCGGTGCCCAATCCTCAAGTGGATCAGACTGAGCTGCTGCCGCTGTCAGTGCTAGAGCAAGTGCCGTCGAAGAAGGTACCAGTGCTCGATCCGTTGCTGAAGGTGGTACCGATATGCGAGACAATAGCAATCGTCTTTGGTCTGCTATGATCAGCTTTCTAACTTGACTAGGCTCCGTGACCTTGATCTAGTCTTTTTCCTCATTTCTTTTAAACGCGAGAAGGGCTAATTGTGGCGTGTTCGTTAAACCAAACTGTAGTTCATCATAGGGCTTCAGATTGTACTCAGACAAAAGACTGATCCAATTGTGTCCATTAATATAATTGATGGACAGTTCCTTCGTTACTGACACGGCATAAGAAAGTGAAACCTGCAAAAATAACCATCATAGAGGAAACCAAACGGTTTATTCTATGACGAATGTCACATGGCAAAACCTGCATCGTAAAATTGCAGCAAAAGTAAGAAAACATGACATTAAATCAATAAGATTTAGACAGTAAATCAATAAGATTTACTTGATGTGCATGAGTGAATCCTTACCAGGAAATCACTATGTTCAAGTTGTAAACAGAAGATTGATCGTCCGATTACGCGTGGCATGCTGATACATATCCAACGTATCTATAATTTATGAAGTATTCATGCTAATATATAATCATTCTTGGATGTTTTACAATCATTTTATAGCAATTATATATATATATTTTGGAACTAACCTATTGACCCAGTGCCTAGTGCCAGTTGTTGTTTTTTGTTTTTTTACATTGCAGGAAATCAATATCAAACAGAGTCCAAACACCGCGAAACTTTTTGTGGATTTTTTATGGACCAGAAGACCACCATTGGGCCAGAGCAGCACCTGGGGGGGTGCCCCGAAGGGGGCACAACCCACCAGTGCGCGCCTCCGACACCCCCTCTTCGCCCTATAAATTCTCAAATATTACAAAACCCTTTGGAGTAGCCCTAGATCAGAAGTTCCGCTGCCATAAGGCCTCTGTATCCACGAGATCCAATCTAGACCCCGATCCGGCACCCTACCGAAGGGGGGAATCATCACCGGTGGCCATCTTCATCATCCCGATGGCCACCACGATGAGGAGGGAGTAGTCCACCCTCGGGGCTGTGGGTTTATACCAGTAGCCATGTGTTTAATCTCTCTCTCTCTCTCTCTCTCTCGTGTTCTTAAGATGACACTGTCTTGATGTATCCCGGGCTTTGTTAATATAGTCAGATCATATGGTGTTTTCCCCTCTCTATCTTGTCGTGATGAATTGTTTTTTCCCAGATTTCATTGTTATCGGATTGAATACTTTTATGGATTGAGAACACTTGATATATGTCTTGCAATTGAATACTCGTGGTGACAATGGGGTATCATATTGATTTACTTGATATGTGTTTTGGCATTCAACTCATGGATTCCCGTGGTGACATTGGGGTAATCTATGCATAGGGGTTGATGCACGTTCTCGTCTTTTGTTTCTCCGGTAGAAATCTTGGGGCACTCTTTGAAGTTCTTTGTGTTGGATTGAATATTATAAATCTGAATTTGCTTTGGTGTTATTCTAGTACGAACTCTAGGATAGATCAAATGGAAAGAACAACTTTGTGTTATTTTAGTACGAACTCTTGAATAGATCAAACGGAAAGAATAGCTTTGAGGTGGTTTCGTACCCTACAAACAATTCCGTCTTATGTTCTCCGCTAGATAGGAACTTTGGAGTGATTCTTCATCGCACTTTGACGGATGGTTATATGATCCAACTATGTTAGCATTGTTGAGAGATTGTACTAGTGAAAGTATGCACCCTAGGCCTCATTTTCAAGCATTGCAATACCGTTTTTGTGCCCGGTTACTATTTGCTACCTTGCTGTTTTTATTTATTCAGATTATACAAATATATTTCTACCATTAATATTACCCTTTTATCACCATATCTTCGCCGAACTAGTGCACCTATACAATTTGCCATTGTATTTGGTGTGTTGGGGACACAAGAGATTTCTTGTATTTGGTTGCAGGGTTGTTCGAGGGAGACCATCTTCATCCTACACCTCCCACGGATTGATAAACCTTAGGTCATCCACTGAGGGAAAATTGCTACTGTCCTACAAAACTCTGCGATTGGAGGCCCAACACGAGTCTACAAGAATAAAGTTGTGTAGTAGACATCAAGCTCTTTTCTGGCGCCGTTGCAGGGGAGGTGAGTGCATGAAGGTATATCTTCAGATCTTGCAATTGAATCTTTTAGTTTCTTGTTTTATCACTAATTTGGTTTATAAAAAGAAAACTACACAAAACAAATGGAATTGAGGTTGCGTCATATTATTGATCATCTTTATAATATCTTTCTTGAAAATGATGGAACGGAAAATTGTGCTCAATTGATAGAAGAAGAATTCAATAAAATGTATGGCATAAATGATGAGCATGATTGCAATATTGTCAGTATGAATTCTTTGAATATCCATGATGCTAATGATATGCAAAGCCATAAGCTTGGGGATGCTATGTTTGATGAAGATGATATTTTTAGTCCCCCAAGATTTGATGTGAAAATTTGTTATAATGATTGCATGCCTCCTATTTATGATGATTATAGTGATGAAAGTGGATTTGGAGAGGTCATGACTTTATTTAGTGATGAATCCACCATTTTGGATGAGGCTTCAATTGACTATGATAACAAAGTTGCTATCTATGATGAATGTGGTGATGACATGTATGCTTTAAAGAGTAATGATAACCATGAAACTTGTCATCATGATTTTAATTTTCAGTCCCATGATAGTTATTTTGTTGAGTTTGCTCCCACTACTATTGATGAGAATAAATTTGCTTATGTGGAGAGTAACAAAATTTCTCTGCTTATGCATCATGAAAAGAATGATTTATGTGATAGCTATATTGTTTAATTCATTCATGATGCTACTAAAAATTATTATGAGGGAGGAACTTATGCTTGTAGGAATTGCAATAATATCAAGTTTCCTTGCTATGTGTTGAAAATTTTGAAGTTATGCTTGTTTTGCCTTCCTATGCTAGATGATTCTTGTTCACATGAATTATTTGCTCACAAGATCCCTATGCATAGGAAGATGGTTATGCTTAAATGGGCTTGTCATATGGTTCATGATGCTCTCTTTGTGTTTCAATTCTTATCTTTTATGTGAGCATCATTGAAATCTTCATGCCTAGCTAAAAGGCATTAAAAAAGCGCTTGTTGGGAGACAACCCAACACTTCCACCTACTGTTTTTGTGTGTTCACATGATTATTCTACTGTAGTAATGATGTTTTATTGTTTTTGTTTAAATAAAGTGCCAAGTAAAGCCTTTGGGATCATGTTGGGTGATAGTTGATTTGATCTTGTTGAAAAACAGAAACTTTTGCGCTCACGAAAATAACTCTCATTTTTAACAGAAGAGTGCTTTTGAGTTAATTCTTTTTGCAGAAAATTAATATAAAAATTTCTCACGTGTTCCTAATTTTTTCATAATTTTTGGAGTAGCAGAATTATGGTAGTTATCCAGATCATTACAGACTGTTCTATTTTTGACAGATTCTGTTTTCAATGCATAGTTTGCTTGTTTTCTAGTTTCTATGGCTTATATTGTTCAATATAAATTGTAGAAATGACATGATACATTAGGCATTGTGTGAGAACAATTATGAATATTGTCTTTGACAGTACCAAAAGTGGAATGATTTGCTCTTTATCATACTAACCTATCTCACGAAGTTCCGTTAAGTTTTGTGTGATTGAAGTTTTCAAGTTTTGGATGAGATGTCGATATGAGGAGAATAAGGAGTGACAATAACCTAAGCTTGGATATGCCCAAGGCACCCCAAGGTAATATTCAAGGAAGATCCAAGCAACTAAGCTTCGGGATGCCCCGGAGGGCAGCCCCTCTTTCGTCTCCAACATTATCGGTAACCTCACTTGGAGCTATGTTTTCATTCGTCACATGATATGTGTTTTGCTTGGAGCATCATTTTATTTTGTTAGAATTTGTTTGATGTTATTTATAATAATGTTTTGCATATGTATTTTCAATAAAAATGTCAAGGATAGCCTTTACCATGCTTATTTTGCAAGTATATTTGTTGCTGTTTCAAAACAGAAAGTTTACTGATGTTGCAAAAATTCCCGAGAAAAGTCAGAATGTGATAAAATGTTGAAACTTCTTGCAGAATAAGATCTGATAATTTTCTACAGTGTGGTAAATTTTTAGAATTTTTGGAGTTAGGGAAGTATGATGAATCTTGGATTCTTTACAGACTGTACTGTTTTGGCAGATTGCTGTTATGGTTGCATATGTTTGCTTGTTTAATGATTCTATTTGAGGATAGGAGTATTAAATATGAAGAGGCATTTAGTATGCAACGTTGAATGATAATTTTAGTAATTTGCTACAGTAGAGAATTATAAGGTTTTTGCATTTGTTTATACTAACTTATCTCACAAGTTCTTGTTGAGTTTTCTGTGAATGGAGTTTTTAAGATTTAGGGAAACCGTGATATAAAAGGAATTAAGGAGACAGAAAAGCTCAAGCTTGGGGATTCCCAAGGCATCCCAAGATAATATTTCAAGAAGTCTCAAGCATCTAAGCTTGGGGATGCCCTGGTTTTCTTCATCAACAATTATCGGTTAGTATCAGTTGATCCTAAGTTTTTGCTTCTTCACATGAGTTGTGCTATCCTTGAAATGTCATTTTATTTTTCATTTTGCTTGCTGTTTTAATAAAATACTTAGATCTTAAAGTTTTTTTTAAATAGAGTCCTCAAATAGTTGCTAGGGAGGCTAGGTAAGCGGCACTCACATCCCTTCAACGAAGCTCTTTTCATGGAATTGCTCTAGTGCTTCACTTATATCCTATGAGTAAATTGTTGAATAAACTGAATGTCATGAAGTTGAAATCATATCATGCCTGGTGGTAGCTTCACATTGGGTTTAGAAAGTGAAATCTTTTGAGGCTTCACAATCACAATATTGGTCATACAAACAATCCACGAATAAATAGTATAAGGAAGAGAACTTTCACATGCAAATACACTATCTTGGAAATCTTTTGTGATTGTGAGCCCCCATCAAAATATTATATGCCAAAAATTGTTGACGATGGACAAGGAAGACAACGTAATGATTTATGTCTGTTCATATTCACATAGAAGTTATATTGTCATAGATCCTTCAACATGTGGTGCTTGCCCTCATCTTTGCTAGCCAAAAACTCCGCACTAAGTAGAGATACTACTTGTGCATCCAAAAAACCCTTAAACCCAAATCTTGTTTTCAAGAGTCCACCATACCTACCTAAGTATTGAGCAAGATCCTTCAAGTAAGTTGTCATCGATGCAATAAGGCAATAAAAATGGCTTCTAAAAGTGTTAGACCATTTAGTGTAAGAGAAAATTGAGCGTTGTACGAACTTGTGATGGCAAAGAATAAAAGTGACAGACTGCATAATAAAGGTTGCTATCATAAGGGGCAATATAAAATGACATTCTTTTGCACTATGTGGTTGAGCATACAAACAAATAAGTGCATGGCAACCTCTGCTTCCCTCTGCGAAGGGCCTATCTTTTACTTTTCATGTATTTACTTTCATTCAAGAGTCAAAGTTTTTCTCTCTATTCCTTTCTATTTTTCTCTTTTGGAAAGCATCTTGTGGTGAGGAAAGATCTAGGCACATATATCCAGTTGCATATGAGTAGCATGAGTTATTATTGTTGACATCACCCAAAGGTGAATACGTTGGGAGGCAAAATTACAAGCCCCTATCTTTCTATGTGTCCGGTTGGAACGTTTTGCTCATGTGTATGCGGTGAGTGTTAGCAATCATAAATGACTATATGATGGTTGAGTATGTGGAGCTCTTACTTAGACTTTGTTGAATAAGTTGAATTGCAATTGCTTGGTGACTGAGAACATAGGTTGTTGAGTTTCAAGAGAATTCATTATTTGAACCTTAACATGTGAATTGGTTGCTACTTTAACATGATGAGTTTTTTGAGAAAGAATTGTTGTTATGATGCTAGGAAAAGTGATTGAAATTGTCACTTATCAAACTTGTGCACTTTGTTAGCATTCACACTTCATAAATTATTATTTTATCATTTACCTTCTAGAGGACGAGTAGGAATTATGCTTGGGGATGCTGATACGTCTCCAACGTATCTATATTTTATGAAGTATTCATGCTAATATATTATCGTTCTGGGATGTTTTACAATCATTTTGTAGCAACTTTATATCATTTTTTGGGACTAACCTATTGACCTAGTGCCCAGTGCCAGTTGTTGTTTTTTGCTTGTTTTTTACATCACAGGAAATCAATATCAAACGGAGTCCAAACACCGCGAAACTTTTTGTGGATTTTTTATGGACCAGAAGACAACCATTGGGCTAGAGTAACACCTTGGGGGGTCCCTGAGGGGGGCACAACCCACCAGGGCACGCATGGGCTCCCAGGCGTGCCCAGGTGGGTTGTGCCCACCTCGGTAGACTCCCGCACCCCCTCTTCGCCCTATAAATTCCCAATATTCCAAAACCCTTCATAGTAGCCCTAGATCAGAAGTTCCGCCGCTGCAAGGCCTCTGTATCCACGAGATCCAATCTAGACCCCCATTCTGGCACCCTGCCGGGGGAGATCATCACGGTGGCCACCTTCATCATCCCGACGGCCACCACGATGAGGAGGGAGTAGTTCACCCTCGGGGCTGAGGGTTTGTATCAGTAGCTATGTATTTAATCTCTCTCGTGTTCTTGAGATGTTAGGATCTTGATGTATCGCGGGCTTTGTTAATATAGTCGAACCATATGGTGTTTTCCCCTCTCTATCTTGTTGCGATGAATTGAGTTTTTCCCTTTGAGATTTCGTTGTTATCGGATTGGATATTTTTATGGATTTGAGAACACTTGATATATGTTTTGCAATTGAATACTCGTGGTGACAATGGGGTATCATATTGATTCACTTGATATATGTTTTGGCACTCAACTCACGGATTCCCGAGGTGACATTGGGGTAATCTATGCATAGGGTTGATGCACGTTCTTGTCTTTGTTTCTCCGGTAGAAATCTTGGGGCACTCTTTGAAGTTCTTTGTGTTGGATTGAGTATTATGAATATGAATTTTCTTTGGTGTTATTTTAGTATGAACTCTAGGATAGATCGAATGGAAAGAATAGCTTTGTGTTATTTTAGTATGAACTCTTGAATAGATCGAACGGAAAGAATAGCTTTGAGGTGGTTTCATACCCTACAAACAATTCCGTCTTATGTTCTCCGCTAGATAGGAACTTTGGAGTGATTCTTCATCGCACTTTGACGGATGGTTATATGATCCAACTATGTTAGCATTGTTGAGAGATTGCACTAGTGAAAGTATGCACCCTAGGCCTCATTTTCAAGCATTGCAATACCGTTTTTGTGCCCGTTTACTATTTGTTACCATGCTGTTTTTATTTATTCAGATTATAAAAATATATTTCTACCATAAATATTACACTTTTATCACCATCCCTTCCCCGACTAGTGCACCTATACAATTTGCCATTGTATTGGGTGTGTTGGGGACACAAGAGATTTCTTGTATTTGGTTGCAGGGTTGTTCGAGAGAGACCATATTCATCCTACACCTCCCACGGATTGATAAACCTTAGGTCATCCACTTGAGGGAAAATTGCTAGTGTCCTACAAAACTCTGCGCTTGGAGACCCAACACGAGTCTACAAGAATAAAGTTGCGTTGTATACATCACATGCAGGGCCCCTGCTTACTCCCACAAGCAGGACAGTCCAAAGGTCCTGACAAATCGTATGGACCAAGCATCCATGGGACTGGAAATCCTGGTAGGTGAGATAAACCCTGCAATGCATACAGATATTGGAGTGTAACCATAATTGATAAACCGTCCTCACGAAAAAGATGATCTGGATACTTCAAAATATACAGACATAATTGAGTTGAGAGACATTAACATAGACTGTTCTCAGGACTCACCAGACAACAAAAGTGGCAGTACTAAATAATATAGGGTTCACACACACAAATCAAATACTGAACAATAGTACTTACTACAAACAAGCAAAGTGCACTAATTAAACTCTACAGGCAATTTCTTGCCACCGACTTACGGGATGTGCCCCGCATAACTGACTAGGCCATGGACTTCGTGAGAGATGTCTACCAGCACCAACACCATCTTGTCAACCTTGGAGAACCTAACAAAGTGGTCTTTCCACTCATAAACATGACGATGAAGACCGTTCGCATTAGATTTGCCGGGAAGCTTTACAAGAACCACACCCTTCGTAATCGAAGGCACATCCAGGAATTTTTTGTGGTCAAGTAAACAATGCTACTGGTAAACACTTGTTCATGACACGTGGCGACAAGGACACAACAGCTGGATAGCTTAGTAGTACAACTCATCCTCAGGTCTTCCAGTTCACGCGACATGACTTTGAGAACTTCATCTCCATCGTGGACCTGGTTCTAATTCAAACAGAAACCAAATATTTTATTACTACCTCGATTCAGAAATATAAGATGATTTTCGATATTTTACTCCATATAAGACTACATATACACATAGAAATGAGTGAACAAAGACACTAGAACATGTCTTCAAAGGCATGAGAGCAGAGGGATTACTTGCAATATCCATAACACAAGTTACTGAGGCTAATATACTCTCTTCAAAGGTAGCATTGATGTTCATAAAGTTGTTGAAAGTAATCTATAAGAAATCAGTGCCAACCTGTCAGATGTTTTGGTTAAAAGAGGAATTTAGAACCGTCATTTAGCACACAAAAATCACATGCAAGATCACCCAGAAAGTTGTACTACTAGTACTACTACTGTGTGTTAGATGAAAAAACACGATCAAGATCGAGAAAAGATCGTCAAGAAAAGATATTACCTGGACTTGCTTAATGAGGGTTCCCGGAGAGATCGAGGGGGGCTTGGACAGGGCGGTGGCCTTGAGCTTGTCTGCGGTAGTCTCGATGGGGTGCTTGCGCTTCTTCGTACCCTGAGCCTCGACGGTTTTGGCCAGAGCCATAAACATCATTTCGGCCGGTGCTTCGGGGTCCATCAAGAAACTGTCAAATAGAAATAAAAGAAAATAAACCATAATCATGAACCCATAAGAAGAACAGAGAGGGAGTTATGGGATCATTTTCGGGGTTGCAAGAACGGGCCTTGGCCAGAATCAACAGCATTGATGCGCTCACTGTTCCTTCTTTGGGAGAGAAGAACAATGGCAGAAGCAAGTCAGGGTATTCTTGAAGAAATGAGGAAAGGGATAAGCGAGTTGGGGTTTTCTTCAAGAGTGGAAACTGAGGGAGAAGAGTGAAATGATGGTTGCTTCATCCGTCCAACTTACTGCTGGAAAGGTGGGGGTTTTGTGATTTGACGGCTCATTGGGCATTACTGCGGTGCTTTGATCGGGGTAGTCTACACGGCAGCCACTTGAACTTACACAGTGCTCCTACTACTAGGCATGTGCAGTGGTTCATACATCAGTAGTACTACATAATCTTCTTGCTAGTGTAGTAAGATATGACGACAACAAATGATGTTGTGCGTATGTCAACTATATGAATAGTAATGCAACATAGTACCCCTTTTTTTGACTGTCCGGTCGAGAATGAACAGTGAGATCAATGTTAATAGAATTAGGTCTATAGCGCACGGAGAGTACGGTGCCATAGTACTCCATGGAACATGAACCATATGAAGCACGAATCAGTCTTAGGCAGGGTGTATGGAGGGTGCATGGGATGTGAGGAAAAGCTCCCTTCTCGACACACTTTTGGGTGTTTGGCAGAGTGCATCAAGGCTGCATGAGTCCACACTAGTAGGTTAACACAAATACACTAGGAGCATGCATGAAGAGGGATACTGAGATGAGCATGCACGAAGAGGGAACAAATATATTGAGATGAGAATGCAACCAAACAGACCCACACGTTTTTTGCTACAGTGACTGATCTGACCGTCTGAGTTTGATCCAACGGTCATGTAGCACCGAGACATGGACATGCCGATGTAGAGGACGCCTAAACACCATAGAAGTCCCTCTGCTTCTCGAGGCGCACGCTGTTGGTCATGCAGGGTGCCACCGCCCGTAGAGCCCTCTCCCGGTCGATGGGAGCCAGCTCGTCAAAGACGATGTCCAATGGCACGAATCGATTCCGGTGACAGAGCCCTAAGAGGATTCGTCCGGCAACGGTGATGGCAGCCTGCAACCCCTCCTTGTCCAGCTCCTCCCCCACCATCACACGGAGACGACTCAGCTCCTCGGAGATATAGGTGAAGAAGGAGGCCAGATCAGGAGGTCGCAACTCGTTGAAGTCGACAGGGTGGTCGAACAGGTTTAGCCCGACAGCTGGCATGGTCGCGCTGGCACGACATTAGGCATCACGCAGCTGAAAGACGTATGTGGCAACATGGTCCACCAAGTGGCTGAGGCGATCCTGGACCTCGTCACGATGGGCCCGCACGCGCTCTAGCCGGCTCGCCTGACCGCCTATCGTATCTCCCGCTTTTTGCAGCAACACTGCCGATGCCTTGAGCATGTTTGTGGTGGACGCCTGCCGCTTTTGAAGCTCCATGAACTCCCGCACATAAAGGAGGAGCATGGCACTCCTCTCCTCCTTGAGCTCACGGAACTCCACGTCCTTGGCCTGGAGCTCCTGTGTCAGGCGCCTCACCTCAGACTCCATGATCTGGTGCGCCTCCATGGAACCAGGTAGAAGCAATGGGGAGAGGAAGCAAAGGGGGCGAAACGGATGAAAGGCAAGGCAATCTACGGGAAGGCGGAGGGAGCCAGCCGAGGAGCAGGGTGATTCTTTTGGTTTTCACCATGGGAAAACACCAGTCGATGACTTTTCACATTAGGGAGCAGTGGGTTTTATAGGCGGAGTCATCGTGATAATAGCTGCCACGCCTACTCCCGTCAATCAAAAAATAAAAATCCTGATGTGCCTGCTGCACCCAAAGACCAGAGCAACGCTGCGGTGGATATTTAAATTTACCTACCAGCAAGGAGATAAACAGGGTGAAAAAACAAATGTGGCGGGGCCTAGCTAATCGGTTGCACTAGCCCAACTAGCTAGCCACCGTGCTTCACTGATGTACTCGACGGGAAAGGTGGTCTTTCGTGATTTGATGACTCATTTACTTGCTTCGGTGCTACGACCGAGGAGGACCCAGAAAATGCGCGGTAGGGTGTCCCACGTCTCGGCAAGGAAGAAAATATGCATGCACCACCCAGGAGGTCCCCGAAACTGCGCGGTAAGGTGTGCCACGTCTCGGCACGGGGGAAAATGTGTGTGTAAAAATATACTGTACCAGACGTACTACCTATGGTTCAACCTCGGGACCCAGCTAGTCAGTCGAAAACACCCCACAAGCCACACAGCTTCATCATGCTAACGTGGCACAGAGGATAGGTGTGGTTAGCTCCGTCTCGACCAGCCACAACGTCTCTTGTTCTAGGCGATTCCTATATTTTCCAAGCCTTTTTTAGTTATAGTAACACCAAGGCAAGCTCACGCCGCTCTTCGTATGTGCCCGTGCGTCTAAAGGAGACGATGGAGAGGAGAGAGAGATCGCAGATATGGGACCCACCAGTAAGTGAGTCAACGGTCAAGCACGTGTTGACGAGCCACTCCCTCTACTCTACTCAACGTAATATTGTAGAAAATCAAGTTATTATGGGACAAAGCCAACAACCATTGTTGTTTCAGGCTATCGACTTACGCTTTGTAGTCCAGGTTGCCAGTTCGAATCTCGTCTTCCAGATTTGCTAGTTTTAGGTCCAAATTTGGTCAATGACAAGTGGGACCCCCACATGTTGTTCCGATATTTCAATGTAGGATGATTTTTTTGCACAAAAACTTTGCATGGTTAGACAAGTAACGACACGAGTTACACTTATTTTGCAAGTTTAGGAACAAAAATGACAGCGGCATAGAATATCACATCCCCCCCGCAGCTTAGATGCTATGGTGATACGAGTTTTTACGTTGCTCGAACTGAGATCCAATGGCTTGGGAGTAGTCTTTGTAATTATGCACAATTTCCAAACTCTCCAAGGTTTTTTTGCAGAACATGCAGGCCTTGTGTGTGCCGCTGCATCTTGGATCCAACGGCTCCTGGTTGCTCACATTAGGTGCTCCCTACAGCTTAATTAACTGCTCCGGTGATACGAGCATCTAGGTTGTATGATCTGTGATCAGATGCCGCATGTGTAGTACTTGTACTTTCTGCGCAATTCCCAAACTCTCTCAGGCATATATTACAAAAACATTCAAACCTCTTACTGTGAGCCGTTAGATCTCCGGGAACTCGTATCACCATAGATTCTATGAGGTGGGAGCACCTCATATTCTCCCGTGCGAGAAAACATTAGGTATTCTTGCAACTTGGATGCCATGGTGATACGAGTTTCGAGGTCGTTCGATCTGAGATCCAATGGCATTTGAGCAGTCTTTGTGCTTGTAAGCAGTGGCCGAACTCTTTGGGGTCTTTTATGCAAAAAAACATTCTAACCACCAAGGAGTTGTTGGATCACAGATCCAACGGCTCCAAAGAGCTTGTATCACCAAAGCATCTAAGGTGTGGTAGCACATGATATTCTTACATACAGGAAAATACGAAGTCCTCCTTCATCTTAGATGCTACGGTGATACGAGCTTCGAGGTCATTGGATATGGGATCCAAGGGCATCTAAGTAGTTTTTGTACAATTTGTGTGCAATTCTCAAACTCATTAAGGTTTCCTGTAAAAATGTTAAGACATCATTTGAGCTACTATATCTCAGATCTACAAGCTCCAAGCAACTCGTATCAGCATATAGCATCTAAGGTGTGGATGCACATGATATTCTCCCGGGGAGGGG
>NC_041385.1:196220337-196267411 GCF_002162155.2 Triticum dicoccoides | reverse complement strand
CGGGGAGGGGGGGGGGGGTGCACAACCAATCGGTGTTTGGGAGGGTGTGAACAAATATAATGTTCGAAAAATATAATCTAAACAATCCTAAATAGAGCTTCAAAATTTTAAATAAGGTCAAGGGATTAACCCCCGACAATCTACATAGCTCCACCTAAACACAACATTTGCATGCATGCAGTACTAGACTTAATATTCATGTTTCAGTTTCCTGTTCATTTTAAATATTGAATTGAAGATCATGCATGTCTTACATTTTACTCCCTTCGTTCCTAAATATTAGTCTTTTTAGAGATTTGTAATGGTCTGCCACATACAGATGTATATAGACATATTTTAGAGTGTAGATTCACTCATTTTGCTCCGTATGTAATCACTTGTTGAAATCTCTAAAAGACAAATATTTAGGAACAAAGGGAGTATTTTTAAATTCGTGTCATACATGCATGGTTTGGAAAAATAGATGCACTATACTTACTGGATTGTTGTTGTATTCGTGTGTGTGTGTGTGTGTGTCGTCATATGCTTGATACATACAAAGTTTTCTCACCACCATACCGTTCATCTTTTAAATTTGAATTTGCAATGAAAAACTTACTAGGGATACCATGAAATGTGAAATCCACGTTGAGATCACTATATCACAAACTCACTCTAATTCAAGAACTCGTCATAAATCAATTACCATGTTGAGATTACTATTTGCAAGGAAAATACGGGCACTGTAATACATATAGATTCGTTCGGCAATTTAAAAGATTTCTTTTGTATTCTCGAATGGTAGGAGTAGCACCCAACGGCGTACTAGCCAGACCCGGGCTCGTGTTGATCCTTCAAAAAACAATACCCGGGCTCGTGTCCTTCTGGTGGCGTGCGTGGTACGCACATTAGCCAACCCCAACCAGTCGAGCCTCCGCGTTTCGAATTGAAATATCTGGAGGCCAGAATTCTAGCCCTAGGAAATTCCCCTCATGTCCCCGATCCATAATGACTACCGATGAACAATGGAGGGATGCTTTAGTAACTAGACAATGTTACCTACCGTGCCGAGCACGGTTCAATTCCCTCGGTCGCCGGTACCCACAGTAAGCCATCAACTCCATTGCCTAGTAGTACTTAGGAGTACTACACTAGGATGAGCACAGAGTTGAGCCCTGTTTGTTCGTGCCTAGTACTTGAGTTAATATATCATGCAATGCACTCGTACAGAGGGATTATCCTTTTACTTTGCATATAACTTGTCCGAAGTCTAACTAAGAAAAATGTTTGACCAAATCCTTTCTTAAGAAATATTAACATCTACAACTGTAAAGATGTATCGCTTGAAAATTTATTGCACGATGCAGGTTATGATATTGTTTCGAATCCTGGATTTTAAATTTCAGAAAATCCAAAAGTGACCGGAAATTCATGAAACTGAGCATGGTCTCATGATATGGCACAAATATGTTGTCGCGTTTTTTGGTTCAATTTGAGACGAGATGCTTATGAGTAGTCGCACAAATGAAGAGCCAAGGTATTTTGGAACAAAAGACCTGTCACGTTAAGGCAAACGCTTTCACTACTTAGACCATGGGCATTCACGTGCCGCCACGAGTCCTGCTTGTCATTGGCAGGTGCCATCCAAGCAAGCGTGTGAGTCGACGGGAGGCGTGCGAGCAGACCACTGCACCAGTTGACCGGGAGGCGTGCGAGCAGGCCGCTGTGCAGGCTCACCAGGAGGCGAGCCCTTTGACCAGGCTCTGCCGCCCACCTTCGTCTCAACTGCCCCCACTTTTAATGGCGCTGGTGCCGCAGTTTAAAATCACCCCCTCGCTAGCTGGTATCGTTACAATCTTCTCTCTTCCTCTCCAATTCTCCTATCGTCTACCTCCAGCCAGCCTGACCTAACCGTACGCCATGCTGCATCACGATGGTCTGCCCTTAGTCTTCCAGTTTCCTGAGGAAGACACCCCGCTTTGGGACGATCTTGAACTGGCCTTGCGAGAAGACGTCGTGCCTGTCCCCACTCCCGTCGCCCCAACTGCGGTAGCGCCCATCCCCGTGGCATTGATGGGCTGGGAGCCGCACATGGTCGCCGAGCTTGATGCCACGGGGTTCCACGAGGTCCCCGCCGACTTTCACGCGCCCGTGCACCTGCCAGCGCATGCGCCTGCGCATGCAGTGACGCGCGGGCGCCCGTGCCGGTGCCCGTGCACACGAATGTCTCCGCTGCGTCGTTGCCAGCGCCTCTCTCCGCACGGGTGCAAGTGCCCCCATCAGCGGCATGGATGGCCGTCATCTGCCGCTTCCTTGCACCAACGCCTGTCGCCTCCCCCCGCTAGTTGACTTGCTCCTGGAGACCAAAGTCCAGGACATTTTGGCCTTCCTTGAAGCTAGAGCCAACATCCAGGAGTACGCCAACAACGGCGCAAGACGCCACCGTCGTTGTCGGTCAGTGGCCCGATGACACACAGAGCACAACAGAGGAGCCGCTTCCACTGCAAGACGCCCCGCCGCCGCCGCGTAATCTAAATTTGCCATGAAAAACATTCGGATTGCCATGCTTAAAATCCGACCATTTATCATTTTCATTTATTTTAGATCGATCGTCGTATGAATGTAAAGTCGGAGTCAGACTGAATGAAATCTATGGTTTGATCGATTGAATGTTCTGCTAGAGCCGTATCAAGTTAAATATAAAACGTCATCAAGCCACATGTATTCCTTCTAATCGCAAGCATTTCATATTAAATACCACGTCAATTCCAAATATTTTCTTAGGGAAGTCAATTTCAAATTAACGTGCATTGCACGTGCACATTGACTAGTACTACTAGTACGTGAAACTGGTGCCGTAACTTGTGAACGCGTCCAGATATGGTCAACGGCAGCATCGCCCGCGAGTTCTTCGTGTTTGCCCGTGCGTATAAATGTAGAGCGGGAGGGGAGAGAGGGAGAGAGAGAGAGCAGACATGGAACCCACCAGTAAGTGAAGGCAAATAGTACGTGCTAACGAGACGGTCCCACTAATGTACTAAAAATAATGTTAAACCATGTTATCCATTCAATAGGCTGTGGTAATATAACAACATTATATCAACACAGGGGGTACAACAAACGTTGCTGCACTATGTTGCCTATTGACGTGCGTCTTGAAGGCCGTGGTCGCATGTTCGATCCTCGTCCTTTTTAATTTTAATTTATATGTGGGTCCAAATTCGTTCCATGACAGGTGGCCCCCTTGGTGTGTAGTTTGTAGCACTTTAATTTGTGGGTCAAAATTTGTTCCATTACAGGTGGACTATCAGCGTGTAGTTTTGTAGCTAATTTGTACTCCCTCCGTCCGGAAATACTTATCTCAAAATGGATAATAGGAGATGTATCTAGACGTATTTTAGTTCTAGATACATCTCTTTTTATCCATTTTGATGACAAGTATTTTCGGACGGAGGGAGTAATAAGTAAAGTGAATTACAGATTTTTTTTTGCCAAAATACCATGGTGCGACGTTGAAGGTGAGAAAGGACGTGTGAGAGAGCGATGATTGAGGCAGGGGGAAATAAATTTGGGGAGGTGTGGGGGTTGCAATGGTGTTTGGAGTAGTTGTGGGCCGAATGCTACGAAAATATAATCTAAACCCATCGGAATAAATGCCTTCACAAATTATTCCAAGTTTGGAGTCCCCCTCACAATGTAAATAGCTCCGGCTCTGCGAGGGATGGAGAGGTAGCTTCAATGTGTGGAAGATCTGACGTGAGAAAGCGAGGTCAACCGAGAGACAAAGTGAGTGCGGTCCGGCATTCGTTGAAAAGATATATATGCTCTGGAGAGGCTAGCAAGATGCCCATGCGTTGCACAGAATATCAAGATGCATTTATATGAGTAGTTTATCTTGTGGGAGAAAAGGATGAATGATAACCCACAAGTATAGGGGATAATTGTAGCCTCTTTCGATAAGTAAGAGTGTCGAACCCAACGAGGAGCTAAAGGTAGAACAAATATTCTCTCAAGTCCTATCTGCCACTGATACGACTCTACGCACGCTTAGTGTTCGCCTTACCTAGAACAAGTATGAAACTAGAAGTACTTTATAGGTGTTGTTGGATAGGTTTGCAAGATAATAAAGAGCACGTAAATATAAAGTAAGGGTTGTTTAGATAAAGAAACAACTAAGTTAGTTCTAGTAGAGAGCTTTTTGTCACGAGAAAGTTATTTGTCCCTAGGCAATCGATAACTAGACCGATAATCACTATCGCAATTTTATTTGAGGGAGAGGCATAAGCTAACATACTTTCTCTTCTTGGATCATATGCACTTATGATTGGAACTCTAGCAAGCATCCGCAACTACTAAAGATCATTAAGGTAAAACCCAACCATAGCATTAAAGTATCAAGTCCCCTTTATCCCATACGCAAACAAACTACTTACTCGGGTGTGTGCTTCTGTCACTCACGCCACCCACCATAAGCAAATCATGAACATATTGCAAACCCTACAGCGGGGATCCCTCACGCTTGCGTAACACGGAGAGCACCATAGGACAACACCAATAATAAAACATGCAACTCAAACAATCATGATCATCAATTAACCCATAGGACAAAACGGATCTACTCAAACATCATAGGATAGCCATACATCATTATGAAATAATATATAGCATTGAGCACCATGTTTAAGTAGAGCTTACAGCAGGTAAAAGAGAGGTTATACCGCTGCATAGAGGGGGGAAGAGTTGGTGATGAAGGCGGTGAAGTTGTTGGTGTAGATCGCGGTGATGATGATGGCCCTCAGCAGCGTTCCGGCGCCACCAGAAGCAAGGGGGAGAGAGTCCCCTTCTTCTTCTTCTTCCTTGACCTTCTCCCTAGATGGGAGAAGGGTTTCCCCTCTGGTCCATGGTCTCCATGGCGTGGGAGGGGAAAGAGCCCCTCCGAGATTGGATCTATCTCTCTGTCTTTCTCTGTTTTTGCGCTCTGGGATTCTGCCCTGGCACCGTTTCTTTTATATCCGGAGATCCGTAACTCCGATTGGATTGAAACCTTCGCCCAGATATTTCTCCAAAAATTAGCTTTCTTGTGGCCAAAGAAGAGCATCAACCGCCTTACGAGAGGCCCACGAGGGTCAGGGGCGCGCCTCCCTGCTTCATGGCCACCTCGGGCACCGTCTCGCGTTGATTTTACTTCCCAAAAATCATAAATATTCCAAAAATAAGCTCCGTCCATTTTATCCCGTTTGGACTCCATTTGATATTGGGTTTCTGCAAAATATAAAACATGCAACAGACAGGAACTGGCACTGGGCACTGGATCAACATGTTAGTCCCAAAAATAATATAAAAAGTTGCCAAAAGTATATGAAAGTTGAATAATATTGGCATGGAACAATAAAAAATTATAGATACGACGGAGACGTATCAGCATCCCCAAGCTTAATTCCTGCTCGTCCTCGAGTAGGTAAATGATAAAAAAGATAATTTTTGATGTGGAATGCTACCTAGCATAATCTTGATCATATATCTAATCATGGCATGAACATTAAGACACGAGTGATTCAAAGCAATAGTCTATCATTTGACATAAGAACAATAATACTTCGAGCGTACTAATAAAGCAATCATGTCTTTTCAAAACAACATGGCCAAAGAAAGTTATCCCTACAAAATCATATAGTCTGGCTATGCTCCATCTTCATCACACAAAATATTCAAATCATGCACAACCCCGATGACAAGCCAAGCAATTGTTTCATACTTTTGACGTTCTCAAACCTTTTCAACTTTCATGCAATACATGAGTGTGAGCCATTGATATAACACTATGGGTGGAATAGAATATGATGGCGGAGGTTGTGTGGAGAAGACAAAAAGGGATCAAGTCTCACATCGACGCGGCTAATCAACGGGCTATGGAGATGCCCATCAATTGATGTCAATGCGAGGAGTAGGGATTGCCCTGCAACGGATGCACCAGAGCTATAAGTGTATGAAAGCTCAAACTGAAAACTAAGTGGGTGTGCATCCAACTTGCTTGCTCATGAAGACCTCGGGCATTTGAGGAAGCCCATCATCGGAATATACAAGCCAAGTTCTATAGTGAAAATTCCCACTAGTATATGAAAGTGACAGCATAGGAGACTCTCTCTATGAAGAACATGGTGCTACTTTGAAGCACAAGTGTGGTAAAAGGATAGTAACATTGCCCCTTCTCTGTTTTTCTCTCAATTTTTTTATTTTCTCTTTTTTTTGAATAGGCTTCTTTGGCCTCCCCTTTTATTTATAAAGTCTGGAGTCTCATCTCGACTTGTGGGGGAATCATAGTCTCCATCATCCTTTCCTCACTGGGGCAATGCTCTAATAATGATGATCATTACACTTTTATTTACTTACAACTCAATATTACAACTCGATACTAGAACAAAGATACGACTCTATATGAATGCCTCCGGCGGTGTACCGGGATGTGCAATGATCTAGCGTAGCAATGACATCAAAAAACGGACAAGCCATGAAAACATCATGCTAGCTATCTTACGATCATGCAAGGCAATATGACAATGAATGCTCAAGTCATGTATATGATGATGATGGAAGTTGCATGGCAATATATCTCGGAATGGCTATGGAAATGCCATGATAGGTAGGTATGGTGGCTGTTTTGAGGAAGATATAAGGAGGCTTATGTGTGATAGAGCGTATCGTATCACGGGGTTTGGATGCACCAGTGAAGTTTGCACCAACTCTCGAGGTGAGAAAGGGCAATGCACGGTACGAAAGAGGCTAGCAATGATGGGAGGGTGAGAGTGCGTATAATCCATGGACTCAACATTAGTCATAAAGAACTCACATACTTATTGCAAAAAATTATTAGCCATCGAAACAAAGTACTACGCGCATGCTCCTAGGGGGATAGATTGGTAGGAAAAGACCATCGCTCGTCCTCGACCGCCACTCATAAGGAAGACAATAAATAAATAAATCATGCTCCGACCTCGTTACACAATGGTTCACCATACGTGCATGCTACGGGAATCACAAACCTCAACACAAGTATTTATACTAATCCACAGTCGCCCACTAGCATGACTCTAATATCACCACCTTTATATTGCAAAACTATTGCAAGGAATCAAACATATCATATTCAGCGATCTACATGTTTATGTAGGATTTTATGACTAACCATGTGAATGACCAATTCCTGTCATCTCTCTAAATAGATATAAGTGAAGCAAGAGAGTTTAATTCTTTCTACAAAATTTATGCCCATGCTCTAACAAATATAAGTGAAGCAAAAGAGCATTCTACAAATGGCGGTTTTCTAGGTGAAGAGAAACAGGCAATCCAAACTTCAAATGATATAAGTGAAGCACATGAAGCATTCTATAAAGCCATACTCAAAAGATTTAAGTGAAGTGCAATGAGCATTCTATAAATCAACCAAGGACTATCTCATACCAGCATGGTGCATAAAAGAAAAGTGAAAACTAAATGCAAAATATGCTCCAAGACTTGCACATATCGCATGAACGAAACGAATCCGAAAACATACCGATACTTGCTGAAGAAAGAGGGGATGCCTTCCGGGGCATCCCCAAGCTTAGACACTTGAGTATCCTTGAATATTTACTTGGGGTTCCTTGGGCATCCCCAAACTTGAGCTCTTGCCTCTCTTCCTTTTCCTCATATCGAGACCTCCTCGATCAAACACTTCATTCACACAAAACTCCAACAGAAAACTCAGTAAGATCCGTTATTATAATAAGGCAAACAACTACTCTAGGTACTGTTGCTAACCAATTCATATTTTGTCTTTGCATTGTGTCTACTGTAATATAGCTTTTCCATGGCTTAATCCACTGATATAAATTGATAGTTTCATCAAAACAAGTAAACTATGCATCAAAAACAGAATCTGTCAAAAACAGAACAGTCTGTACCAATATGAACATTCACCATACTTCTGCTACCCCAAAAACTTTAAAAAATTAGGAAAAATAAAAAATTTGTGCAGAAAGACATTGCAAAAATAATCAGAACCGTTTGACGTTCCAGTAAAAAATGTAAAATCACACACTACAGCCAAAGTTTTTGTCCTGCACCGTACAAACCAACAAGTATTGTAAACATCCTAAAGGCAAACCTTGGCACATTAATTTTATACTACAATGGAATTGTACAAGGGGATAATTATTTTTGATGAAAAGTTTCTGTAATTAAGATTCACAAAGTTTCCGTGAGCATGAACAAAGTTCAAGGAGCTCTCCCACTTCAACAATGCTTGTCTTTCTTACTTTCACTTTCCTTTTTGAAAAGTTTTAGGTTCCCCTCTTTATTTTTTTGTTTTTAAACTATAAAAAAGCACTCAACAGGAACAAATGACTCTCTAAAACTTCCGTGTTGTCTCCCTGGCAGCGCTTTCTTTAAAGCCATTAAGCTAGGCATATAGTGCTCAAGTAATGAATCCACCCGGATCCCAAGGTATATCAAAGCCAATTTTAATTAACAATGATTTGTGATTTAGTAGTGAGCACAAAGTAACATATATCATGCAACAACAAAGTCTAACTCTCTTCCTATGCATCGGCATGTCATAAAAGAACAATTCATGCACACATAGTAAAGGCCAATGCAAGTATAAGCAGTTTCTTGCAATTTTATCATATTGGGAACATAGAGAGGTGGAGATATAGTTCCTCTCTCATAATAATTGCAAGTAGGAGCAGCAAGCACATACATATTACATTCATCAAAATTATCATGTGCAACGGTAAAAGGCAACCCATCAATATAATCCTTAATAAGCACAAACTTCTCCGATATAGTGTAGTCGGGAGAATTCAAAAAGATAATAGGACTATCATGCATGGGTGCAATAACAACAATTTCATGTTTAACATAAGGAACTATAGCAAGTTCATCTCCATAAGCATAATTCATATTGGCATCTTGGCCACAAGCATAGAAAGTATCATCAAAAGGAATATTTCAAGAGAATCAACGGGATCATAACAATCATCATAGAAATCATCCTTCGGTAAGCACGAAGAGGAATTAAACAATGTATGAGTTGAAGAGTTACTCTCATTAGAAGGTGGGCACGGGTAGCTAATCCGCTCTTCCTCCTTTTGTTTTTCGCTCTCCTCATCATCTTTTTCATCCAATGAGCCCATAATTTCATCAATTTCTTCTTCCATAGCTTCCTGCAAAATATTAGTCTCTTCTTGGATAGCGGAGACTTTCTCAATAAATGCATCAATATCGGAATTGTATTCATAATTTTCGTAGCAATACCTAAGTATAGCAAAATTTTCAGGTCTGTAAACTAAATCATCAAAATCTTCAAACTCTTTAAACATAGATTCAATCTCATAAGCACCCACAAAATAACCGAATTCTTCTATTTGTTCCACATCATAGTAATCATAGATACCATTAGCATAAGAAGCCAAGGTTTTATTATCATTGAATTTGCATGAAAAGGGAAGGTGTGGAGACTTCATCCTAAAACAACAAGTATAATCATGTCTCAAGCATAGATCCCGAGCATACCAACACAACTTATAAATTTGATCCGATAATAGTTTCCCTTTTTGTGTCAAGCGATAATCCCTAAAGTATTCACGTTGATCCAACGTGTCTCCCATAACATAATTGAATGGGGTTTTCTCAGGATTATCAAAGTAGTACATAATTTCTTTCACATAACGAGCATCGAGGGTTTTAGGAGGTTCCCCATCTCCATGAGTAGCAAGTACACCTAATTTTTTTTGTATTTCGTGTTCCATATCCATAACTAAAGATAGAGAACAACTTAGAACAACAAATAAAAATTACTTAGTGATAAAGCAAACAAGCACACACGAGAATATTCACCCCACACCATGACTCCCCGGCAACAGTGCCAGAAAAAGATCTTGATAACCCACAAGTATAGGGGATAATTGTAGCCTCTTTCGATAAGTAAGAGTGTCGAACCCAACGAGGTGCTAAAGGTAGAACAAATATTCTCTCAAGTCCTATCTGCCACTGATACGACTCTACGCACGCTTAGTGTTCGCCTTACCTAGAACAAGTATGAAACTTGAAGTACTTTGTAGGTGTTGTTGGATAGGTACGCAAGATAATAAAGAGCACGTAAATATAAACTAAGGGCTGTTTAGATAAAGAAACAACTAAGTTAGTTTTAGTAGAGAGCTTTTTGTCACGAGAAAGTTATTTGTCCCTAGGCAATCGATAACTAGACCGGTAATCACTATTGCAATTTTATTTGAGGGAGAGGCATAAGCTAACATATTTTTCTCTTCTTGGATCATATGCACTTATGATTGGAACTCTGGCAAGCATCCGCAACTACTAAAGATCATTAAGGTAAAACCCAACCATAGCATTAAAGTATCAAGTCCCCTTTATCCCATACGCAAACAACCTACTTACTCGGGTCTGTGCTCTGTCACTCACGTCACCCACCATAAGCAAATCATGAACATATTGCAAACCCTATAGCGGGGATCCCCCACGCTTGCGCGACACGCAGAGCACCATAGGACAACACCAATAATAAAACATGCAACTCAAACCAATCACGGTCATCAATTAACCCATAGGACAAAACGGATCTACTCAAACATCATAGGATAGCCATACATCATTGGGAAATAATATATAGCGTTGAGCACCATGTTTAAGTAGAGATTACAGCGGGTAAAAGAGAGGTTACACCGCTGCATAGGGGGGGAAGAGTTCGTGATGAAGGCGATGAAGTTGTTGGTGTAGATCGCAGTGATGATGATGGCCCCCGGCAGCGTTTCGGCGCCACTGGAAGCAAGGGGGAGAGAGCCCCCCTTCTTCTTCTTCTTCCTTGACCTTCTCCCTAGATGGGAGAAGGGTTTCCCCTCTGGTCCATGGTCTCCATGGCGTGGGAGGGGCGAGAGCCCCTCCGAGATTGGATCTGTCTCTCTGTCTCTCTCTGTTTCTGTGCTCTGGGATTCTGCCCTGGCACCGTTTCTTTTATATCCGGAGATCCGTAACTCTGATTGGATTGAAACCTTCGCCCAGATACTTTTCCAAAAATTAGCTTTCTTGCGGCCAAAGAAGAGCATCAACCGCCTTACGAGGGGCCCATGAGGGTTAGGGGCGCGCCCAGTATGGGCAGGCGCGCCCCTGCCTCGTGGCCACCTCGGGCACCGTCTCGTGTTGATTTTACTTCCCAAAAATCATAAATATTCCAAAAATAAGCTCTGTCCGTTTTTATCCCGTTTGGACTCCGTTTGATATTGGGTTTCTGCAAAACATAAAACATGCAACAAACAGGAACTGGCACTGGGCACTGGATCAATATGTTAGTCCCAAAAATAATATAAAAAGTTGCCAAAAGTATATGAAAGTTGAATAATATTGGCATGGAACAATCAAAAATTATAGATACGGCGGAGACGTATCAATGAATGAGGGAAGGCCTTATTTGCAAATGTGGAGAGGGGTGTGGGTATCTTTTTGCAAAATTGCCATTGTTTCCTTCCTATCCGTCAGATATAAATCGGACGGCCTAGATTGCAGAATGGCAGGCACACCATCATCACCAACTCTGTTTTTTTATAAGAGTAGAGATATTGTTTGATTGAGCTTTTGGGAAGGGCGACAGATGTAAGATAGAGCTTGAGAGATGATCCAGTCGCAGACATGTAGATATATTGTGTGTGTGGGAGGAAGCAAGGTCAATTGATTACATATATAAAGACAGAGAGATTGAGCGAGTGTGGGTAGTCGTGCGATCGAAAGAGTGAGACGGGTTGGAGAGAGTGACCTAGATAGACAATGTGCGTGAGAGAGTATACAATATGAATATGTCGAATTGGGCTCAAACCTGGAGATACATTGTTTGTGTCCGAGAAAGAGCGAGCTCAATCAAGACATACAGAGAGAGAGAGATAGAGATAGAGAGAGAGAGATAGATAGAGAGAGAGAGAGAGATTGAGCGAGCGTGGCCCACCGTGAGGTCGAAAGAGTGAGAGCGGCTTGGATGGACTGGCCTAGATAGACAATCTGCATGAGAGTGTATAGAGTGTGTCGATTGAGGCCCGCACATGGAGATATATCATTTGTGTGTGTGAAAGAAAGCGAGGTTAATCGAGACATAGATAAAGAGAGCGAGATTGAGCGAGTGTGGCCCGCCGTGCGGAAGAAAGAGTGAGACAGTCTCGAGAGAGTGACCTAGATAGACAACGTGCGTGCGTGTGCACGAGAGGGGGCGTCTGCATAGGCAATGCATGTATCTAGCGAGAGAGGGTGGGAGGAAGAGAGAGAGAGAGCTTGGCATGGAGTGCAATGGTGGGTTTGTGAGGTAGATACATTTGGTAACAGAGTGGAAAAAGGGGGTTGTGCAGTTGAGAGAGTTAGAGATCAAAACATGGAGAGAAAGAATGAACGTGTGTCGGAAACCGATAGCTTCCTAAGGTGGTTAGGATAGGAAGACTGGTCGATACAGGAAGTGTGTAGCGTGTGTGCCGGGGGGTGGGGTGGGGCTAAAAACAACATTTGAATGTAGATAGTACGACACTTAATATTGACGTTTCAATTTAGTGTACATTGTAATATTTGAATTGAGGACCATGCATATGGCTTCCATAATTATTTCGAATTCGTGCCATACTAGGTTTGGAAAAGTTGAGATTGGCTCGATTGTTGTGCTATTTTGTAGGTCATATGTTTGAATCCATCCAATGTTTTATCACTACCATGTTGTTCATCATGCACATATGAATTTGTTTATATAAAAAGTAGCATGGATACCGTGAAATGCAAAATCCACGTTAGAATTGGAGATCGCTATGTGTCACACACTCTAATTCAAATAACTCCTCATTAATTAATAGATAGTATCTCGTTTCGAATGACTAACTATTTCCAAGGAAAACACGGGCATGGTAATACATGCAGGTCCATTTGCAAATGGAAGAAGATTCATTTGCATTCTCAAATGTAGGCGCACCAGGTAGACCAGGGTCGTGTCGTGGTGGTCGCTTGTGTCGTACGGATGCTAGCACCCAGCCACCCACCCCTCCCTCCCTTCCACGTTTCAGATTGAAATATCCGGTGGCCCCAGTTCCAGCCCTGCAAAATCTCCCTTTTCCACCGTCCTCTTCCACGCCCAGAGCGCTCAAATCCCTAATTCGCCGCCAACCCATGCAAAGTTCGAATCGCCCCTCGTCTCGTCTCTTTCCCCACCTCTGTGCCGGACGACGATGACGAAGACGACGGTCGCGCTTCACCACCGCACCGGAGCGACCTCATCTACGCCCTCATCCACCACACCGGGTGGTCCACCGACAACGTTGGCCGCCGCAACAAACGTGCCTCACAGACACCGACTTCCACCACATCAAGTGCGCTTCACCGACGCTGTCTCCCACCTCACCAGGGCTACTTCACCGAGCACGTCGTCGCACCTCTGCCCCCCGAGGCCGTTGGGGCTTCACCAATGGTCTCATCCACCACATCATAGCGGTCCACTGCCACTCAAGATCTACATCCGTGCGCGGCCAGCCAACGCCAGCGCATCACCCTCAATGGCTCTGAAGTGACCCACACTCTAGCTAGGCAAGCATGCCCAAACGCTGACCCGAACTAGGTATCCACATATCACTCCCTAGTGCACTGTTCCGACGATGTTTGGATATCCTTTGACTGCTCTCTTAGCTTACACGCCTATGCAACTCTGACTTTTACTCTTATTTCTTTTGGAGATATCATCTGAAACAAGCAAAACCATTTTTTAGCGAAGCATGACGGCGCTACGGGATCTGGTACACATCCTGCACACTGGTATAACCTTGTAAGTACCTGTCCTCCAGTACAAGAGCAAAGTCGATTCCTCTTATTTGATCAACCATTCACCGTGTCAAAAATGCAGAGGGGGATGCAAGGAGCACAAGGCCTGCACATCCAAGCAAGTGGTAACATGGACTTGTACATGGAACATACCAAGCGCAAGCAGAGCTGCAGTGAGCCTGTACAACGAGCTAGCGCAAGTCCCTGCATTTCATTTAATTCATACTAGCCTGTGTGTATGATTTGTGTGCAGTGGCGGATCCACGAATTCAAGTTACTAGGGGCAAAATTTTAACTTAAAAAATACGAAGGCACTTGCACTCTGGAAATCACCATAACTTGAGAAATGTGAAGCTACATGCACTTCGAAAACCAGCTTATGATCCAAAGTAGTTCCAGATTATAAACACTAAATGATGTAAGCACCAAAAAACACAAAATGACTAACATGGTCTGTACCTGCTTGAATTATTCGTTCTCTGGCTGAAAATATCGAAGTGTAATTGCACCTATAACTAGTGCGCAAATTGCATATCAATATATCTATCCCGCACAAGTATGCCAATAGTTTCAAACAACAGATTAGAAAAGTATTAATGCTACGTTGTCATGATACGGGCACTTTCTGGCAGATGGCCTCGACGTTTCCTCAAGCCATGAAAATGTACTATAATTTGCTTATCATCAATGCCTATAAATCTCTATATGTCTCTGTCAACATAGCAGATCATCATTAGACACTACCTTCAATGGGAGCTTGCAAAATGCTTGCATTAGATCCCTCACTAGACACTATATGTTCATCACCAGGAGCATGTAAAATGTTTGCATCAAATCCTTCATTAGTAGTCTGTCCATTAGACACTTCAGGCTCAAGAACAACATGAGCTTGTATGTTTGCACCGGAAACTTGATTCGATACATCAAGTTCAGTCAGTTCAGTATTGATTGGGGGAGTTATATAATAAGCAGAAATTGGTTTCATTTTCTCATAGATTCCCTACATACAAGCAGTTTTACAACACAGTCATGTTTAACTATTGGCCAGAAATTGAACAGTTGAATTAGATATTATCAGGGATGTGATGTACCTGCTCGTTGCACATGCTGCTCTTGCAAGCTGCGACTGTCTGTTTGCGCAAGCTTGATACCATGCCCGTGCTGTCGCCGCTGCCTCCCATGTAGGTTACACCCAGGGTTGGATCTTCATCTTCTTGTCCTTCCATTCGCTTGAATCCCGGCGATCGGCGTCCAACAAGGGCGCGAGGAAGTGCTGTGTTGGTCTATCCAGCGGCGAATAGGTTAGGAGCAAACTAGACTGGAGGCTGGAGCAAACGAATTGGGATTTTTTCTGCTGTCAATCGATATGGGAGGCGCTCGTTTGGGCTGCGATCCTGCTATAGGGCTTGCCTTGCACTTATGTTATTGGCCCATCCAAATTGAAACGTTTTTCTTCATTTTTTACATTGTCTGCTCATGCATTGGGACGAACAAAACTAGCCTGGGCTAACTTGGACGACTCAAACTAGGTGCACACTTTCCAGCCACCCGAGGCAGCCGCCCATACCAGCCCCTACGGTGGCGTCACCCCTTTTTGCGTGTATGATTGGGGTAGTGAAAATTTCCAGTGGCGCTTTTGATTTACCCACAGAATGGTTGAATTGCTTGTTTATATGAACTGGGTTCGCCAATAATGTGAAGGATGCCAGTCTTTTCATCCTATTGTAGATTGCTTAGATCTCGATATGCCAAATGTAATCGCATGAAATATGCAGTAAAAGCCTGTGTGATGTGTGTGGCTACAACTAGTCTGACAACCCGTCCTCATATAACATATCAAGGACGCACCATCTTATCAGATTAACCATTGGACTTACCAATGCAGTGTGGGAAGAAAGAAGTATTAGGACTGCGTATCCAAGCAATTGATGCCATGGACTCCTTCATAGAACCTTGTAAGCAAAAAAGAAGTTGCAGTGTGCCTTTACAAATTGCTAGCGTAAGTTCAGTTACCTGCTTCTCGGAATTTTAGTTAGCCACTTATTGCAAATTGTTCAATTACATTGCTTGGCTTAATTTAGTTTGCTACTGATTACTAAATGCCATAGCCTGTTAATCCTATTATAGACTGCGCCTATCTATGTGTTTGATACTTACTATTAAGAATTACCTGTTTGCCTAAACCTAAATAGCTACTTAAGCACGTAGATAGCTGGTCATATGTACTTCTAGGGTGCAGTAGAATTCACGTGTAATTTATGTTCTGATACCTTGTTTGTTTAAATGGTTTGCTGTTATCACTTGTAGCACTAGTAATGTTAAATGTTTGCATGTTCATAGATAGACAACTGTCAAGTTTATATGAGGGACACTGTCCTTTTAACTTATATATATATATATATATATATATATATGTGTGTGTGTGTGTGTGTGTGTGTGTGTGTGTGTGTGTGTGTGTGTGTGTTGGAATCATTTTTGAAAGTGCAACTATCCCTGGGTGGTTTTGGTAATTCCTGACAACATATAGCTCATTTAGCTAATGCTATTTCAAGATAAATATTTCAGGAAAGATCAATGATTGGCATGGCATGGATGAGAAAAGTGGATCCCTCAAAATGCTAAGGACAAAAGGATTGGCTCAAGCTCAAAGCACAAGAGTTTACATTTTCTATTTTAGTGATTGAGAGAGTCCTGGATTAGGGGTCCTCGGACAGCCGAACTATATACTTTGGCCGGACTGTTGGACTATGAAGATACAAGATTGAAGAATTCGTCCCGTGTCCGGGTGGGACTCTCCTTTGCGTGAAAGGCAAGCTTGGGAATTCGGATATGTAGATTTCCTTCTCTGTAACTGACTCTGTGTAACCCTAGCCACCTCCGATGTCTATATAAACCGGAGGGTTTAGTCCGTAGGACAAGAACAACAATCATAATCATAGGCTAGCTTCTAGGGTTTAGCCTCTACGATCTCATGGTAGATCAACTCTTGTAATACTCATATCATCAAGATCAATCAAGCAGGAAGTAGGGTATTACCTCCATCGAGAGGGCCCGAACCTGGGTAAACATTGTGTCCCCCACCTCCTGTTACCATTAGCCTTAGACGCAAAGTTCGGGACCCCCTACCCGAGATCCGCCGGTTTTGACACCGACATTGGTGCTTTCATTGAGAGTTCCACTGTGTCGTCACGGTAAGGCTTGATGGCTCCTTCAATCATCTACAACGATGCGATCCAGGGTGAGGTTTTTCTCCCCGGACAGATCCTCGTATTCGGCGGCTTCGCACTACGGGCTAACTCGCTTGGCCATCTGGAGCAGATCGATAGCTACGCCCCTGGTTATTAGGTCAAGTTTGGAAACTTGAACTACACTGCCGACATCCACGGAGACTTGATCTTCGATGGGTTCGAGCCCATGACAGGTATGCCGTACAGTCACGATGAGCATGACTTAGATCTGCCATCGGACGGTATTCAGGAGAACGCATCTGCAGCTGCCCTGGCCTTAGATCCGAAGTAGATCATGCCATCCGAGGACGGATGGATGGACCCCGCCATGGAGGCCGTACACTCATCGGCAATAGAGCCGAATACAGACTTCGCCTCCAATGAGGTCTGTTTCATCGAACCCTCGGACTCGTCTCCGGCCATAGGCTCCGAACCACGCGCATCCGTGCCTATCGAATCTGATTGGGCACCGATCATGGAGTTTACCTCCGCGGATATCTTTCAGCACTCACCCTTGGGCGACATGCTTAACTCATTGAAATCTCTCTCCCTGTCAGGAGACTCTTGGCCGAACTATGTCCGGCTTGAGTGGGAAGCGGACGACGAAGAAATATGTTCCCCACCCACAACCCACTTAATAGCCACTGTCGACGACTTAACCGACATGCTTGATTTCGACTCCAAAGACATCGACGGTATGGATGACGATGCAGGAGAAGAACAGGAACCACCGCCTAAAGGGCGGTGGACAGCCACCTCATCATATGATATATACATGGTGGACACACCCAAAGAAAACAACAGCGAGGAACGGAAGGATGCAATGGAGGATAATCCTCTTGAGAAGCAGCCAAAGCGACGACGTCGACGCTGCTCTAAATCCCGCCATAGTAAAAACAGCGATAACAACGCAAGAAAGAATAATACCCTGGTCGACTCCAAAGGCAACGACGACCCCATGGACCCAACGATGGAGCAGGACGAGCCAGGGGACAACGAACATAGTCTGGGGCCACTGTCCGATCATAGCAATGGCGGAGATAAAACTCATAAACCTGTCTCAGGAGAGGAGAACAGTCCGGACGAAGATGCACTCATCATCCCGGAAAGGCACTTGGAACAAGAGAACCTCCATAGAAGGCTTATTGCCACCACGAGGAGCTTGAAGAAGCAGAAGCAAAGGCTTAAGGACGCACAGGATACGCTCAACCGCAGATGGAACAAAGTGCTCGATGCTGAAGAAAAATACGGTGGCAATCGCCACACAAAGAGCTACCCAAAGCGCAAGCTGCTGCCCGAATTCGACGACGAGGCCATAGAGCCCATTCCGCCGAAAAATAATACGGTCGATCCGCCGGAACGACCACCCCGTGGCCGCGACAGGGCGGCTAATGGCGCCGCACAGAAGTCGGCACACAATTTACGCGAGCACCTGGACAAAAAAGCCGGTATAGCTAGGTCCATCTATGGATCTAGGAAGCATGCTCCGGCGCAGGATCACAGCCACCAAAACGATTATACTGATCGAATACTAGCTCAGAATCAATACCGAACACTACAACCGTCGGTGGCACGCCATGACACATCCAAATACAGGGGTGCCGTGCACCCCTTGTGCTTCACCGATGAGGTGCTGGATCATGAATTTCCAGAGGGATTTAAACCCGTAAACATAGAGGCATACGGCGGAACGACAGACCCTGCGGTCTGGATTGTGGACTTTATTCTTCACATCCACATGGCTCGCGGAGATGATCTCCACACCATCAAATACCTGCCCCTCAAGTTGAAAGGACCAGCTCGACACTGGTTGAAAAGCCTCCCCGAAAACTCAATTGCAAGTTGGGAGGAACTTGAGGACGCTTTTAGGGATAATTTTCAAGGGACCTATGTCCGACCTCCGGATGCAGACGATCTAAGTCACATAATCCAATAACCCGGAGATTCAGCCCGTAAGCTTTGGAACAGATTTCTCACCAAGAAGAATCAAATCGTCGACTGCCCGGATGCCAAAGCCTTCGCGGCTTTCAAGCACAGTATCCGGGAAGAATGGCTCGCCAGACACCTCGGCCAGGAAAAGCCGAGGACAATGGCAGCCATAACAAGCCTTATGACCCACTTTTGCGCGGGCGAGCACAGTTGGTTGGCCCGCAGTGGCACCAGCGACCTAGGCACATCCGAAGTCGGGGATGGCAATGGGAAGCTGCGACGCAATAAAAACAAGCATGGAAATAAGGAAGACAGCCCAGACAACACGGCGGTAAATGCTGGATTCAGTGGCTCTCAACTCGGTCAACGGAAAAAACCATTTAAAGGCAGCAGAGATGGACCGTCCAGCCTAAACAAAATTTTGGACAAATCATGTCAGATTCATGGCACCCCCGACAAACCTGCGAATCACACCAACAGAGAATGCTGGGTCTTCAAGCAGGCCGACAAGCTAAACGCCAAACACAAGGGGAGGGAGCAGCCAAGTGAAGACGAGGACGAACCGCGCCAGCTGAACACTGGAGGGCAGAAAAAATTCCCACCAGAAGTCAAAATAGTGAACACGATTTACGCAACTCACATACCAAAGAGGAGGTGCAAACGTGCACTCCGGGACATATACGATGTAGAGCCTGTCGCCCCCAAATTCAACCCATGGTCGGCCTGCCCGATCAATTTCGATCACAGGGATCATCCGACCAGTATCTGGCATGGAGGTTCGGCCGCCTTGGTGCTCGACCCGATAATTGACGGATACCATCTCACCCGGGTCCTTATGGATGGTGGCAGTAGTCTTAATCTGATATATCAGGACACTGTCCGCAAAATGGGGATAGACCCATCAAGAATCAGCCAAAGCAGTACTACCTTTAAAGGAGTAATACCAGGCATAGAGGCCCGCTGTACGGGCTCTCTAACATTAGAGGTTGTATTCGGTTCTCCCGACAACTTACGAAGCAAAGAACTAATCTTCGACATCGCTCCATTCCGAAGCGGCTATCACGCACTACTCGGAAGAACGGCCTTCGCCCGTTTCAATGCAATTCCGCATTACGCTTATCTTAAATTTGAGATGCCCGGTCCACGTGGCGTCATCACAATTAGCGGAAATACAAAGCATTCTTTATGTGCGGAAGAATATGTGGCGGCTCTAGCAGCCGAACGACCTCTCCAACCAGAATAACTGATCGGTCGTCAAGACCATAGACACGGTTAGACGTGTCCGGCGCACCACTAGTTGTAGCAGCCCAGATAAACCTGAGCTTGGGTGGATGGATATACCCCCATAGGTGGTGCTAGGGGCTGCCTGCATGTAAAAAGGCCCATAGTTCGGCTCGACCCTATTAATACAATAATAGATTGCATTTTCATGGTTCATTAAGAATAACCAACTTTTGGCATGACTACACCAGATTCTTTCACCTGGGTTTTTCCTTTTTACAGATGATCATCGTGCTACACCCTTCCAGGATACTGCACAATGGAGACAAAGGCACAGACGTGCAGCAGGGCCCCGTTCAAAGGTTTCTTTTTAGATTAAGACCCTGTGTAAAACTTTTTTATTGTCTCTTGTTGCTTCACACCCTCCAGGTACTCAAAACAACCGAGAGAGATACTGGCGTTATCGGCAAGCTTTTTCGTCTCGTCAGATTAATGCATGTACCTAGAAATTCAGGTCTCATTATCGAGGGCTGTACTCAGCCCAGTATAAGTTGAAAAGTCCGAATACCTTAGGGAGTGTTCGGCGTCGCGAGTTTGGCCTTATATGCATCAGCTCCGAATCATGTCTTTGGTCAATAGTTGGGTTTGCCCGGCTCCCGTGTTTTTGTAGGACCTTGAAGTATGTCTAGAGGGGGGGTGATTAGACTACTTGACCAATAAAAACTTAACCTTTTCCCAATTTTAGAGTTTGGTAGATTTTAACTATTTTAGGACGAGTCAAGCAATCATCACACTATTCAAGCAAGCATGCAAAGAGTATATAGGCAGCGGAAAGTAAAGCATGCAACTTGCAAGAAAGTAAAGGAAAGGGTGAGGGAGTCCTGGACTAGGGGGTGTCCGGATAGCCGGACTATCATCATCGGCCGGTCTCCAAGACTATGAAGATACAAGATTGAAGACTTCGTCACGTGTCCGGATGGGACTTTCCTTGGCGTGGAAGGCAAGCTTGGCAATACAAATATGTAGATCTCCTACCATTGTAACCGACTCTGTGTAACCCTAGCCCTCTCCGGTGTCTATATAAACCGGAGGGTTTTAGTCCATAGGACGAACAACCATTACAACAATCATACCATAGGCTAGCTTCTAGGGTTTAGCCTCCTTGATCTCGTGGTAGATCCACTCTTGTACTACCCATATCATCAATATTAATCAAGCAGGAGTAGGGTTTTACCTCCATCGAGAGGGCCCGAACCTGGGTAAAAACATAGTGTCCCTTGTCTCCTGTTACCATCCGCCTAGACGCACAGTTCGGGACCCCCTACCCGAGATCCGCCGGTTTTGACACCGACATTGGTGCTTTCATTGAGAGTTCCTCTGTGTCGTCACCGATAGGCTCGATGGCTCCTTCGATCATCAACAACAACGACACAGTCCAGGGTGAGACTTTCCTCCCCGGACAGATCTTCATATTCGGCGGCTTTGCACTGCGGGCCAATTCGCTTGGCCATCTGGAGCAGATCGAAAGCTACGCCCCTGGCCGCCAGGTCAGATTTGGAAGTCTAAACTTCACGGCTGACATCCGCGGAGACTTGATCTTCGACGGATTCGAGCCACAGCCGAGCGCGCCGCACTGTCACAATGGGCATGATTTAGCTCTGCTGCCGGACAGTGCCCTGGAGGCCGCGCATGAGTCCGCTCCGACCCTTAGTTTGGAGCCGACCGCGCAGATCGAGGACGGATGGCTAGACACCGCCTCGGGGGCTGTAACCTTTACGGCGATGGAGCCGAATACTGACCTTGTGCCTTGTAAAGCCCGTGACTCCGAGGTGCCGGACTCCTCGCCGGACTCCGAACCTCCTGCGCCCCTACCAATCGAATCCGATTGGGCGCCGATCATGGAGTTCACCGCCGCGGACATCTTTCAGCACTCACCCTTTGGCGACATCCTGAATTCGCTAAAGTATCTCTCGTTATCAGGAAGCCCTGGCCGGACTGCGGTCAGGACGGTTGGGATGCGGACGACGAAGAAATTCAAAGCCCACCCACCACCCACTTTGTAGCCACTGTCGACGATCTAACCGACATGCTAGACTACGACTCCGAAGACATCGACGGTATGGACAACGATGCCGGAGACGACCAAGAACCAGCGCCTATGGGGCACTGGAAGACCACCTCGTCACACGACATATACATGGTGGACATCCCAAAGGATGGGAACGACGAAGAAGCAGCGAAGGCAGATTCCTCTAAGAAACAGCCCAAGCGCCGGTGTCAGCGGCGCCGCTCTAAATCCCGCCACAGCAAGAATGGAGATTCCGGCACCGGGGATAATAACACCCCAGAGAGTGCCGAAGATAACCCCCTCCAGCAAGATTCAACACAGGAGGACGGAGAAGCCAGCCCTCACGAGAGAGCGGCAGACGAAGAGGTAGAGGATGATAATTACATGCCTCCCTCCGGAGACGAGGCAAGCCTCAACGACGACGAATTCGTCGTGCCCGAGGATCCCGTCGAACAAGAGCGTTTTAAACGCAGGCTTATGGCCACGACAAACAGCCTAAAGAAAAAGCAGCAATAGCTTCGAGCTGATCAAGACCTGCTAGCCGATAGATGGACTGAAGTCCTTGCGGCCGAAGAGTATGAACTCGAACGCCCCTCCAAAAGGTACCCAAAACGCAAGTTGCTCCCCCGACTAGAGGAGGAGGAGCATAAACCCTCATCACCAGCGCACAATACGGCAGACCGACCACCTTGTGGTCGCGACAGAGAGGCTTCTAGGCCCTCCATCAGGACCGTACCCCGGCACCGCTCGAAAAGTACGAAGCCACGGGGGAATGCGCCGGACTTGCGAGACATATTGGAGGACAAGGCAAGACAATCATGATCAATCTACGGATCACGCGGGCGCCCCACAATGCACGACGATTACCGTCGCAGCGGATACAGCAACTCCAGCCGGGCCGAACACAGTAGACAAAGCTCGCTTGAGCTACGTCGTGATATTGCCCAATATAGAGGTGCCGCACACCCACTATGCTTCACAGATGAAGTAATGGATCATCAAATCCCTGAAGGGTTTAAACCCGTGAACATTGAATCCTATGATGGCACAACAGACCCCGCGGTTTGGATCGAAGACTATCTCCTTCATATCCATATGGCTCGCGGTGACGATCTCCACGCCATCAAATATCTCCCACTCAAGCTTAAAGGACCAGCTCGGCATTGGCTTAACAGCTTGCCAGCAGAGTCAATTGGATGTTGGGAGGACCTGGGAGCCGCATTCCTTGACAACTTCCAGGGCACATATGTGCGACCACCAGACGCCGATGACCTAAGCCACATAATTCAGCAGCCAGACGAATCGGCCAGACAGTTCTGGACACGGTTCTTAACAAAGAAAAATCAAATTGTCGACTGTTTGGATGCAGAGGCCCTCGCAGCCTTCAAACATAACATCCGCGATGAGTGGCTAGCCCGGCACCTAGGACAGGAAAAGCCGAAATCCATGGCAGCCCTCACATCACTCATGACCCGCTTCTGTGCGGGAGAGGACAGTTGGCTAGCCCGCAGCAACAACCTCAGCAAAAATTCTGGCAGTCCGGATAACAAGGACCGCAATGGCAGGTCGCGTTGCAACAAAAACAAACATTGCGTTAATGGCGATAACACTGAGGATACGGCCGTCAACGCCGGATTCAGAGGCTCCAAACCCGATCAGCGGAAGAAGCCATTCAAAAGAACTACTCCGGGTCCGTCCAATTTGGACCGAATACTCGACCGCTCTTGCCAGATACATGGCACCCCCCAAAAGGCAGCTAATCACACCAACAGGGATTGTTGGGTATTTAAGCAGGCAGGCAAGTTAATTGCCGAAAACAACGACAAGGGGCTGCATAGCGATGACGAGGAAGAGACCCGACCGCCGAACAATAGAGGACAGAAGGGTTTCCCCCCACAAGTGTGGATGGTAAACATGATATACGCAACCCACATACCCAAGAGGGAGCGGAAGCGTGCACTTAGGGATGTATATGCGATGGAGCCAGTCGCCCCGAAGTTCAATCCATGGTCCTCTTGCCCGATCACTTTTGATCGAAGGGATCACCCCACCAGTATCCGCCATGGCGGATTCGCCGCATTGGTTTTAGACCCAATCGTCGATGGATTTCACCTTACCAGAGTCCTCATGGACGGCGGCAGCAGCCTGAACCTGCTTTATCAGGATACAGTGTGCAAGATGGGCATAGACCCCTCAAGGATTAAACCTACAAAGACGACCTTCAAAGGCGTCATACCAGGTGTAGAGGCCAATTGTACAGGCTCAGTCACACTGGAAGTGGTCTTCGGATCCCCGGATAACTTCCGAAGCGAGGAGTTAATCTTCGACATAGTCCCGTTCCGCAGTGGCTATCACGCTCTGCTCGGACGGACCGCGTTTGCAAAGTTCAACGCGGTGCTGCATTACGCATACCTCAAGCTCAAGATGCCAGGCCCTCGAGGAGTCATCACGGTCAACGGAAACACTGAATGCTCCCTCCGAACGGAGGAACACACAGCGGCTCTCGCGGCAGAAGTACAGAGCAGCCTCTTAAGGCAATTTTCGAGTCCGGCCGTTAAGCGACCGGACACGGCCAAACGCACCCGGAGTAACATACAACAAGACCACCTGGCACGTTCCGAGCACGCGTAGCAATGCGGCCCGAACCCTAGCCCTTGCATACTTGCAAGACCAGTCCTTCGCGTACATCATTACGCTCTGGAGATACCATGGGCATAGGGGGAGGGGCACAACCACGACAGGCCCAGAGTGCGGCTTAACCACACCAGGGGCTCCCAAGTACGTCGGTCTTTTCCTTTTTCTTTTTTCTTACCCACATGACTCCGTTCACCAGAGGCCTTGTCCGGTAGTAGACCTGCCGAACTCACGATGCAACAGCCAGGGAAGGAGAAAGGCTACGACGAACACTCAGGTAGTCTCCATTACGAGCATTAAATCTGTTTAATACACCATTCCGGAGCCTACCCCTGGAGGGGGGACATGTTTAATAGTCCAATCCCTTGCTTACCGCACTATTTGTATCGCTCTGCATTCATGGCAGTATTTCTGAATAAACAATGCATCGCTTTTTGCTTATAATCGCATTTCTTTCTTATATATGTTCGTTTATGACATGTTGCATCCGTACACTTTGGTACGGCCGAATACACCAGGGGCTTAAGTTCCCCGCATTATGGTGTGATAAGTCCGAACACTTTCACAAGTGTGGCACCCCGAACTTATAGCATTATATGCATCGGCTCCGAATCATGTCTTGGGTCAATAGTTGGGTTTGCCCGGCTCCCATGTTTTGGTACCTTACGTTCCGTTTTATCGGCTAAGGTAGCACTGGGAGAACCACTGCGATTGCGCCCCGGTTGAGCTGGGCGAGCGCCTTAGTGGAGAAAGCTAAAACTGACCGTCATGATAAGGCGAGAGCTGGTCGCTGTTCGAGAGGTTTTTTCGAGTCCCTAAAGACTTATGCCGCTTAGAGCGAGGAACCGGCTTTGTCCGGCCCAGGCATGGATAGCGCCCCGACCTCGGTCTTCCGAACACTAGGGGCTTTGCCGAAATTTAAAATTATAGAATTCTATGGCGAAGTGAGAGTGTTCAAGCATTATAAGTCCGGTTGCCTTGTTCGTTGTGTTGAGCGCCTCCCTAGATGGACCCAAACATGGGAACAAGAGTGCTCAAGTTTATCCCGAACACCCCAGCACTAGTGGCATGGGGGCTGAAGCCGACGACTTGCCATCTCTCAGATTTGATAAACGGCCGCACAAAAGGTAATATTTTAAATTAATAAGTGTTGCTTAGCGCATATGAACACAGTTTTCAGCGCACAGGATAACATAATGCGATTTTACTCAAATATTACATCCTTGGAGCACTCATCCGCAATCATGCGGGCTCCCTTCAGGACACTCTTATAATACATTTCGGGCGTGCGATACTCCTTGCCCGCCGGTGACGCGTCCGTCAGAAGCTTCTCAGCGTCCATCCTGCCCCAGTGCACCTTTGCACGGGCAAGGGCCCGACAGGCACCTTCAATGCAGGCGGACTGCTTGACGACTTCCACCCAGGGACATGCATCCACCAGCCGCTGCACCAGGCCGAAGTAGCTCCCAGGAATGGCCTCCTTGGGCCACAACTGAACTATGAGGCCCTTCATGGCCTGTTCGGCTACCTTGTGGAGCTCGACCAGCTGCTTCAGCTGGTCGCTAAGGGGTACCGGATGTCCGGCCTCAGCATATTGAGACCAGAAGACCTTCTCCGTCGAGCTCCCCTCCTCGGCCCGGTAGAATGCGGCAGCATCGGACACGTTGCGAGGCAGATCTGCAAACGCTCCTGGAGAGCTCCGAATTCGGGTAAGTAACAGGTAATTCACGTTCACATGCTTGCTTTGCATGAAAAATGCCTTACCCACCGCTATTTTCTTCACCGCCTCAATCTCCTGGAGGGCCTTATGGGCTTCGGCCTTAGCGACTTTGGCACTCTCAAGAGCCGATGCAAGCTCGGACTCTCGAGTCTTCGAGTCGCGCTCCAAACTCTCATGCTTTTCCACAAGAGCCTGGAGCTCTTGCTGCACCTCCGCCACCCACACCTCCTGCTTCTCTCGCTCAACTCATTTCGCGGCCGCATTACATTCGGCCGTGGACACGGCCTCCTTCAGGGTCACCACCTTGTTCGTGGCCCCTGCAGTACCCATGTTATCCTTGTTATTTCTCTTGCAACCAAAATCCTTTTCTGTAAGGTACAAATTTAATATGGTGTTACTCACCTTCCTTGTCCTCGAGTTGCTTCTTGGCACGGCCGAGCTCGCTCTCGGACCGCTCGAGGTTCTGCTTCAAAGCATCGACCTCCGCATTCAGTGCGGCAGAGGTCAGCAGCGCAGCCTGCAATCCCATATTGACACATTTTTTAGACTTCCTGCGTATATCTTTTTAGATCCTCAGTCCGGCTTTTCTTTCCGAACACCGAACCGAGCATCAGGGGCTACTGTCTATGTGGTATTGTATTACATATTTTAAATTTCTTACCTCAAAGCCTGTTAGAAGGCTGCTGCAGGCCTCGGTCAGCCCGCTCTTGGCGAGCTGAACCTTCTGAATCACCGCACTCATGATAGTGTGGTGTTCTTCCTCGATGGAAGCGCCGTTGAGCGCCTCCAACAAGTTATCCGGCGCCTCCGGTTGGACGGCGGCCGCCGGTGTCACCGTCTTTCCCTTCTTACGAAGGGGCCGCCTGCCGGACTCCGGAACCACTGCGGGTTCCGGTGTGGAGTCCAGTGTGAAGCCCGGGAGGTTGCCCTGTGGCACCTCCGGAGCCTCCCCCTCCCGGTGGGTCCCCTCCTGGGATCCCACCTCGGCGTCATCAGCGTCACGAGGGGTGGAGGCGGTCGGAAGGGAATCCATATCCGACGGAGCCAAGGACCCGCTCGATGAAGCGGGAAGATCGTCCTTGGCCGGACTACAGGTTGTATGCGGCATTAGAAGGACACCATGTGGCAAAAAGAGAAATTATAAATCATCTAGGAATTCAGACACTTACGATCTTGCCAGGGGCTTGGCCCTTGAGGGCCACTCCTCGTCGCCATCGTCGGCATTGGCGGAGCAGTCCGGAGAAAGGGTCCGTCCTTTCTTGGACCCTTCAGCCGCCCTCGTTGGGGAGGCCTTCCTCTTATTCTCTCCCCCCGCTGGGGAAGAGGCCTCTTTCTCCTCCTCCTCGGGGGAGGAGTCCGCCTCGGAGTCATCGGATGATGAGTCCGATATCACCTGGCGCCGGGAACTCCTTCGGGTTCCCGTGGCCTTCTTCTTGGCCTTCTTCTCCGGCACCACGTAAAGGGCCGGAACCAGCAGCCCTGTTAAACGGGTGTCCGCTGGGTCTTCGGGAAGGGGAGCCAGACAGTTAACCTGTCCGGACGTCTTCTGCCAGTCCTGTTAAAGGCATTGGGAGTTTTAGATCCCACATATGTCAAACTATGAAAGAAATGAGTGTCCCATGAAGGATAACATAGCTTACCTTGCCGGCCGGGCGCTGCGTGCTGAATCCACGATCTTCAGTTGCGGATGCGGGGGCTTCTCCGCCCTTGAACAACACCCTCCAGGCAGCTTCGTACGTCGTGTCGAAGAGCCCGCTCAAAGTCCGGTGCTGTGCCGGATCAAACTCCCACAAATTGAAGGCCCGTTGCTGGCAGGGGAGAATCCGGCGGACGAGCATGACCTGGATCACGTTGACAAGCTTAAGCTTCTTGTTCGCCAGGGTCTGGAGACAGGACTGGAGTCCTGTCAGCTCCTCCGAACTACCCCATAGCAAGCCCTTCTCTTTCCAGGAGGTGAGCTGCATGGGGGTACCAGATCTGAACTCGGGGGCCGCTGCCCATTTAGGGTCACGCGGCTCGGTGATGTAGAACCACCCCGATTGCCACCCTTTGACGGACTCCACGAAGGCACCCTCGAGCCAGATGACGTTGGGCATTTTGCCCACCATGGCGCCTCCGCACTCCGGTTGGACGCCCTTTACCACCTTCGGCTTGACATTGAAGGTCTTTAGCCACAAGCCGAAGTGGGGCTGGATGCAGAGGAAGGCCTCGCACACGACGATAAACGCCGAGATGTTGAGGATGAAGTTTGGTGCCAGATTGTGGAAGTCCAGGCCGTAGTAGTACATGAGCCCCTGGACGAAGGGGTGAAGTGGGAAGCCCAGTCCGCGGAGGAAGTGGGGAAGAAATACGACCCTCTCATGGGGCCTGGGGGTTGGGATGAGCTGCCCCTCGTCGGGCAGCCGGTGCGCGATGTCGCTGGACAGGTATCCGGTGCCGCGCAACTTCTCGATGTGCCCCTCCGTAATGGAGGAGGCCATCCACTTGCCTCCCGCTCCGGACATGGCTGGACAAGGTTGAGGCGAGATGTGCGGACTTGGGCGCTGGAGCTCGAGTGAGCGGAGATGGATAAGCAAAGGAGGAAGAAGGCGTAGGTAAAAAAGGTAGATCCTTATCCCCTTATATATGGGTGGACGAAGACTATGAGTCCCCATCAGCCTGGTAAAACTCGCTTATCTCCCAAGCGCCACAATCAATGGTGCGGTTGGGTTACCCACGTCCGTATTGATGGGAATCCCGGATAAGGGGAACACGATCTCTGCTTCGACAAGACGTGCCAAGGAAACCGCTTCGCTAAACGCGCGGAGGTGGTATAATAAAAACGATTCAAGTAAAGGCTTGGTAGTGGTGTGATATCACGCCACAAAATACGTCAGCAGATTGAACTTGTGTACATGTTATTCTCTCTACGGTGGTATGTGGAATTTATTTTACAGAGCCGGACACTATCCTGGTGTTCACAATCTTCTATGAACTATTCGGAGGAAGAACCCGCCTTGCAATGCCGAAGACAATATGCGCGCCGGACTCGTCGTCATTGAAGCCTAGTTCAGGGGCTACTGAGGGAGTCCTGGACTAGGGGGTGTCTGGATAGCCGGACTATCATCATCGGCCGGACTCCAAGACTATGAAGATACAAGATTGAAGACTTCGTCCCGTGTCCGGATGGGACTTTCCTTGGCGTGGAAGGCAAGCTTGGCAATACGGATATGTAGATCTCCTACCATTGTAACCGACTCTGTGTAACCCTAGCCCTCTCCGGTGTCTATATAAACCGGAGGGTTTTAGTCCGTAGGACGAACAACCATTACAACAATCATACCATAGGCTAGCTTCTAGGGTTTAGCCTCCTTGATCTCGTGGTAGATCCACTCTTGTACTACCCATATCATCAATATTAATCAAGCAGGAGTAGGGTTTTACCTCCATCGAGAGGGCCCGAACCTGGGTAAAAACATAGTGTCCCTTGTCTCCAGTTACCATCCGCCTAGACGCACAGTTCGGGACCCCCTACCCGAGATCCGCCGGTTTTGACACCGATGAAGGGTTTTGAGGATTCAAACACAATTGGAGACACGGATATTTTTGGCGTGGTTCCGATAGGTGGTGCTATCGTACATCCACGTTGATGGAGACCTCAACCCACGAAGGGTAACGGTTGCGCGAGTCCACCGAGGGCTCCACCCACGAAGGGTCCACGAAGAAGCAACCTTGTCTATCCCAGCATGGCCGTCGCCCACGAAGGACTTGCCTCACTAGCGGTAGATCTTCACGAAGTAGGCGATCTCCTTGCCCTTACAAACTCCTTGGTTCAACTCCACAATCTTGTCGGAGGCTCCCAAGTGACACCTAGCCAATCTAGGAGACACCACTCTCCAAGAAGTAACAAATGGTGCGTTGATGATGAACTCCTTGCTCTTGTGCTTCAAATGATAGTCTCCCCAACACTCAACTCTCTCTCATAGGTTTTGGATCTGGTGGAAAGAAGATTTGAGTGGAAAGCAACTTGGGAAGGCTAGAGATCAAGATTCATATGGTAGGAATGGAATATCTTGGTCTCAACACATGAGTAGGTGGTTCTCTCTCAGAAATGGTAAGTTGGAAGTGTAGGTTTGTTCTGATAGCTCTCTCCATGAATGAAGAGGAGGTGGAGGGGTATATATAGCCTCCACACAAAATCTAACCGTTACACACGATTTACCAAACTCGGTGGGACCGATTCAACAAACTCGGTCGGACCGATTTAGTAAACCTAGTGACCGTTAGTGATTTTCGGTGGGACTGACATGCATCTCGGTGAGACCGATTCAGTTAGGGTTAGGGCATAACATAATCTCGGTAAGACCGATTACACAAACTCGGTGGGACCGATTTGGTAATAAGCTTTCCAGAGAGTTGGTCAGGTAAACTCGGTGGGACCAATTTGCTCTTTTCGGTGAGATCGAAATGTTACAAAAAGGAAACAGAGAGTTTACATTGCAATCTCGGTGGGACTGATCGCTCACTTCGGTTAGACCGAAATGTTACGAAGGGAAACAGAGAGATTACAACCCCATCTCGGTGAGACCGAGATCCCTATCGGTAGGACCGATTTGCTTAGGGTTTGTGGCAGTGGCTATGACTTTTGGAATCGGTGGCACCGGATAGAAAGAATCGGTATCACCGATTTTGGCTTTAAGTTTAGGTCATTTGTGGATGTGGGAAAGTAGTTGAGGGTTTTGGAGCATATCACTAAGCACATGAAGCAAGAGGCTCATTAAGCAACACCTCATCCCTCCTTGATAGTATTGGCTTTTCCTATAGACTCAATGTGATCTTGGATCACTAAAATATAAAATGAAGAGTCTTGAGCTTTTGAGCTTGAGCCAATCCTTTGTCCTTAGTATTTTGAGGGATCCACTTTCATCATCCATGCCATGCCATTCATTGAGCTTTCCTGAAATAATAGTCTTGGAATAGCATTAGCTCAATGAGCTATATGTTGTTATGAATTACCAAAACCACCTAGGGATAGTTGCACTTTCAATCTCCCCCTTTTTGGTAATTGATGACAACATATAGATCAAAGCTTCGACAAATGATAATAAAATTGAATAACATCGTCGCTTTGAGAAGTATGTGATAAGCAAGAGCTCCCCCTAAATTTGTGCATAGTTTAAGATTTGCTTTGGACTGCAAATGCACAATGAATTAGGCTCATGGGTTTCTCTTTCATGTCACATATATCTTGGTGGAGCGCTCAAAATAATAAATATTGAATACATGCACTCAACACCAAGCATTGTGAATGAACACATAAGATAGATAGGATAATATTAAGCATGCATAAGTGTAGCTTATGATCAAACACATGATCATCAATGTCTCACAAGCATAGTATCTCAACCAAAAGCAAACAAAGTTTAAAACCACCAAATAAAAGCAAGAAATAACAAACACAACACTCTCTCTCTAAGCCCTATGATCTATACATTTTTCTCCCCCTTTGGCAACAAGTTACCAAAAAGTTCATAGAAAATGCATAGTGCTAGATCGACTCTCAGGCTTGATCTTCTGGTGGAGGTGTCCTGATGACTCCAAGGACGAAGGCTTCAGTTGAAGTAGAGGGTGCTGGAGTGGATGCTGGAGCTGGTTGCACTGGAACTGAAGGGGTAGTGGCTGGTGTTGAAGTTGTTGCTCTAGTGTCTGTCACTGGCACTGCAACGGACCTCTGGGCTCTGGGCACTCTGGCAAACACATTAGTTGTTGTCTTGCCCTGCTTCTCCTGCAAGTCCTCCTGCAGCTGCTCTACAACCGACTGAATCTCAGTTACTTTGACATCAAGGTCATGGAATTTGAGTTCCATGATTCTCTCAAGGCTCTCCTGATTCTGAGTGAGGGTGGCCAGTCCGTTCTCAATCCTCAGTGTAGATGCTATCAAGTAACCAAGCTGCTCCTGTTTGGTTTTCAAGAAATATTCAGATGCCTCCTCTTGAGTTGGCATCTTGGCAGCCTTCTCCTTCTTTGCCTTCTCCTTCTTCTCCTGAGCTTGAACTGATTGTGGATCATTCTCATTCATGACAACCTCATTATCCTCAAAGTCTGGATAAAGTGGAAAGTGTTCCTTATCCAACTGATATTTCCCTGTGCCCATCTTTGAGTTAATCAATTCCTGAATCTGAGGTGCATATCCACAACTCCTCTTCTGATCTGGTGCAGTCCTCTTAATTGTTTCAATCATCAGGCTCATGACTTTGAACTTTTGTGGCACATCAAACACATGCAACATGTTGATGGCATGCCCTCTGATCATGTTATGGTCACCAGAGTTGGGCAACAAAGTATGCCTCAGAATCCAATTAATGGTTGGCAACCCTGACAGCAGAAAGTGAACTGATCCAAACTTGTGAGTCTCTACTGCCTTGTCTGGAATTTCCTTGTACATGTGAGCCATGGAATTGTGATCCATCTTCTTCTTTGCATAGATATCCAGGTCATCCTCATTTTCCTTGGGGGCATTTATCAGACTTGCCCATTCTTCAACAGTGGATTGGTACCTTGTACCTTCAGACATCCAAACAATTCTTCCATCTGGGTAAAAGTGTGCTGTGGAGTAGAATTGCATGATAAGTTCATCATTCCAGTGGGTGAACTTCTGTCCAACGAAATCAGCAACTCCATAAGCAACAAAGCTTTCTTGCACTCTAGGATAGTGCTCTTCATTGTCTTTGATGTAGGTCCAGTCGACCCACCTCAAGTCACAAACTATAGGCTTCTTGTCCAACAAAATTGTTTCATAGAAGTCCTGCTGTTCCTTTGTGTGGAACCTGTAGTCAACAACAGTTCTTCTTCTTGATGCATATGGATCTTCCATCCTCCACAGTCTCAGCCCTGAATCTTTCCTGATCCTCATATCCTCAGCCACAGGATTGGCATCATTGTGGTCTGGTATCTTGGGCTTGAGCTTTCTTAGGACCTGTCCTTCTTCATCCTCTTCTTCAGCAACATTTGGCACTGGGGCCTTGTTCTTCTCAGCAGTTGGAATAATCCTAGTATTCCTCTTTGGAACTTGCTTGGCCTTGGAGGCAGCTTTGGGTGCTTCCTTGGGCTTAGATGTTGCAGCCCCTGATCTGATTGCATCTCCCATAAGCTTGGGTGCCTTAGGTGCTGGTGCAGCAACCTCTTCCTCTTCTTTAGAATCTTTTCTCATGGAGGGCTTTCCAAGGACCTTGGCAGTTGTGGTTCTTGCTCTTTTCTTCTTCTTGTCCTAACCACCTTCATCCTCTGATTCAATTGTGAACTTCATAGTCTCACCAGTGGGGACTTTCTGAGGTTTGGAAGAAGTGACTTTCTTCTCAGGTGCCTCTTTGGGTTCTGTCTGGGCTGGCACTTGAGTGGACTTTCTGGCCTTTGGCATTGGTGTCCTCTTGGCAGGAACTTTCTTCTTCAGACCTAGTTTTGTGCTATGTGCAGAGCCATATTCCTTCTTGAGCACCACTTTCTTGGAAGTGGCCTCATCTTCCTGAGCTTTATAATCTTCATCTTCTGAGTCTGAAGTCCTCTTCCTCCTTTGCCTAGTAGTAGCCTTAGGCAAATTGCTAGGAGTACTTCTGCTCCCTTCATCTGTAGTTGAGGTACTAGTGCCGTCACTCAAGTCCATCTGCTCTTCTGACCTGTTCTGACTGTCACTCTGGTCTGACATGCTGTAAAAAGCTGACTGCTGACCCTGTGAAGAGTTATAGATGAGATAGAATAGATGAGCATCACAAAATGCAGAGATTTTTGCAAAAGAATGATTCAAAAGTTCAGTTTTAGTTTTCCACAGAAAGCATTTCGGATCAATCGATTTTCAAACTCGGTGATACCGAAGCAGTTTTTGGAACCTAAACTGATGATCTCGGTTGGACCGAGTCACAGTTCGGTGGCACCGAGACTGCTAGGGTTTCACAGAATCCTCAAATCGGTCGCACCGATTAGTAATTCTCGGTCAGACCGAGAGTCACTAGTGCAATGGCATAATCCAAATCGGTGAGACCGAGTTTTTCAACTCGATGGGTCCGAGATGGTTTCGGCGGAAACCTAACCCTAAAAATTTGAATCTCATCTAATCTACAGACTACTTTGACTGGATAGAAGTGTTTCAATCGTGGCAAGATTCATTAAGAGTACAATGTGCTTGGAATCAGACATGGATAGCACAAAGATTGATTCCATACCCTAACTTGGCGGTGGACTCGCTACGGCGACAACGGCGGGGGCGAATTCCGTTGACGGCGGCGGAGACCAGCGACAGGAGGCTGCTGGCAATGAGGAGACGATCCGGAGACCTTCGATGGCAGAGCAAGCTATTGCGCGGGCGAAGGGTTTCGGAGAAATTTCCAAAAGTTTTGCCCGTGGCTATATATAGCCCGACCCTGTCGGTGTGACCGAGTGGAACAACTCGGTGGCATCGAGATGCATAACTGTGTATAGTTACAACAACTCGGTGTGACTGAAAAGTTCAAATCAGTTGCACCAAGATTGAAAACTCAGATCAACTTAGTGATCTTGGTAGGACCGAAATGGAGGAATCGGTCAGACCGAGAGTCACACAGAGGTTTTGGAGGTTTAAGTCTATGACGAATCGGGGACTCCGAGTGCTCCTCACACAGAGTGGTTCGAATCTGACTTGATCAAATTTTGTGATGTAGCATGAATAGAGTTTGAGATGAGAAAAGCATAGATAGCTAAAGAAGGTTCTTAGGCATTCTTGTCCATCCACTTGGCAACAAGAAAAGAGAGCAAACAATCAAAACAACAAGTGGATGTTCTTGAATGAGTAAAATATGCACCAACATGCTCACACAATAAGATGGCAAATGAAATATGCTGCAAAGCATGAACAACCAATTCTAGCATCTATCAAACAATTGGCGATGACTAGGTCATCTATATATGAGTATATTGACTTAGGAGTCAAACGAGAACATTTGATCATAGGTTATACTCATCGTTTAAGCTCAAGTGGGGTTACCACTTTTACATAATGCATTGATATATTCACACCATTAGAGTTGCTTTGACTCAATTCTTAGAGTTAAGCTCCCCCTAGATGTGAGATCCCCCCTTAGAGGGATGAACTAACCTTGGGTTTTGTCGATGATGACTTCATGTAGGTGTCGAAGATGTGGATACTCAATGTTGATGTAGATCATTTGGAGCAATCCTTTGGAGTGAGTTGCACTTTCAACTTACCTACATGGGTTAGTCCCATAAGGAACAAACAAGAATATCCATAGACATAGAGTAAAGCACACACAAAATGATGTCCATGAAATCATTAGGTTACCTTGTCCCTTGCCTTACCAACATGAGGGTTTGTGACTCCTTGAACTAGTGCAAGATGTGGAAGTTGATTGCACTTGTTCTTGCCATAATGATATGAGTGAAGAATGTTGGCGGCGTCACCCTCAAGAACTCTCTAGTTCTTCTTCTTCGGGATCCACATCATCTTGATGGGAATCCTTGGAGTTGTAGTTGTACTTGATGAAGTAGAACTTGACGTAGTCTTGGGGACCCACTTGAACGAGGCTTTAGGTTCTTCTTCAAATGCATCAATCTCTTCTTGAAGCTTGTCTTTGCCTTTGTTCTTGTGGTCTTGTGGTGGAAGATCATCTTGAGCTTGTGTTCCCTTGAAATAAGTAGGATCATACTTCTCTTGTTGAGGAACAAACTTCGTCTTGGGGTATTGATGTTCTTCCCACTCAACTCCATTGGCATTGAACCTTCGTTCAAAACCAACACCTTGATTCTTCCGGTGCCTTCCTTGCTTGCGTACAATTTCCTCGAATTGCTTACTCCCGGCAAGGCTCTTGTAAACACCTTTCTCTATAATTCCCTTCAATAAGCTATTTTCTTGCTCAAGTGTAACTTGGCTAAGAGAATCATTAGTGGAACCAAGAGAACTACTAGAAGCAACAATATTAGATTTGACATTATTATTGTTACTACTAGAGGAAGTATCTTTCTTGTACTTTTTACTTGACTTGACTTGAGGCATGTAAGTAGATAAGACTAAACGCTTGGCAATGTAAGAAGAACTTTTCTTGTGAAGATCATCATTGATTGCCTTTAAGAACTCATGCTCTTGCTCAAGGTTGATCTTTTCAAAGCGTAACTTCTCATGAGCCCTTAAAAGTTCTCGATGATCTTCGTAGATAGTTTCATGAGCTAACTTAAGAGTGTTTAGTTCTTTAGTCAGAAGATCAATCTTCTCCTTATCATTGTCATTCATTTTATCTTGATTAGCATGATTAATTGACGTTTCATCATAGTATTCATCACTAGAGTTGTCAACAAGTAAATCATCATCCACAAGCAAGTCATCTTCATCACTATTGAAATCAACATACTCAGGGTGTGTTACCTTTGGACCTTTGGCCATGAAGCATCTTCCAACACCTTCATTTGGTGAATCAAATATGTCGTAGGAGTTGGTTGACACAAGTGCTAGACCGGCAACACCTTCATCTTGAGTGTATTCGGAGTCGGAGTGATAGCTTCTCTCGGAGTGATTGTCGGAGTCGGAGCGGGATACCCATTCACCAACATGAGCTTGATGTCTTTGTTTTGTGTAGCTCCTTGATGACTTGTCCTTCCTTTCCGAATCCTTGCTTCTCCGTGAGGGTCTTCGTTCATAACGATCATCTCTACTCCTCCTCTCTCTTGGTGGTGATTCTTCTCTTTTGCTCCTTCTTCTTGGAGAATCTTCTCTTCTTTTGTAGGGTGCCGTACACTCATAGGAATAGTGTCCGGGTCTCCCACAATTGTAGCAATTGTGCTCTCGACTAGAAGATCTATTGTCATTGTAAGACCTTGACTTGGAGCTTCTTTCTTTGCTTCTACTCTTGTAGAATTTGTTGAAGTTCTTCACCATTAAGCTCAATTCTTCATTGAAGGTTTGTTTCTCGCTTGATGATGTGGGGGCTTCACTTGAGGCTTTGTAAGCACCACTTGACTTGTTGTGAAGTTCCTCCTTATCCTTGAGTGACATCTCATGAGCAACAATTCTTCCAATGACTTCCGTTGGCTTGAGATCTTTGTAGTTTGGCATCATTTGAATCAATGTGCACACGGTATCATACTTTCCATCCAATGCTCTTAAGATCTTCTTGATGATGAATTTGTCGATCATCTCTTCACTCCCTAAGCCGGCAATCTCATTTGTGATAAGCGCAAGCCTAGAGTACATTTCAGCGACACCTTCACCATCCTTCATTTTGAACTCGTCAAGCTGACTTTGGAGCACATCCAACTTGGATTCTTTGACGGACTCGGTACCTTCATGCATATCAATCAAAGTATCCCAAATTTCCTTTGCATTCTCAAGACAGCTGATTTTGTTGAATTCTTCAGGGCACAATCCGATGAAGATGATATCACAAGCTTGAGCGTTGTATTGCAACATCTTCAATTCTTCTGCATTAGCTTCACGGTTCGGTTCTCTCCCATCAAAGAATTCACCTTGCAAGCCAATACAAATAATTGCCCAAACGGCGGGGTTATGTCCAAGAATATGCATTTTCATCTTATGCTTCCAACTAGCAAAATTAGTACCATCAAAGTAAGGACCTCTACGGTGATAATTTCCCTCGCTAGACGCCATACTCTCCTAGGTTGTGAAACCAAGGCCATGACCACCAAAAGCTATGGAAATCAAAGCAAATGGAGACCAAGGCTCTGATACCACTTGTAGGACCTTGAAGTATGTCTAGAGGGGGGGGGGTGATTAGACTACTTGACCAATAAAAACTTAACCTTTTCCCGATTTTAGAGTTTGGAAGATTTTAACTATTTTAGGACGAGTCAAGCAATCATCACACTATTCAAGCAAGCATGCAAAGAGTATATAGGCAGCGGAAAGTAAAGCATGCAACTTGCAAGAAAGTAAAGGGAAGGGTTTGGAGGATTCAAACGCAATTGGAGACACGGATGTTTTTGGCGTGGTTCCGATAGGTGGTGCTATCGTACATCCATGTTGATGGAGGCTTCAACCCACGAAGGGTAATGGTTGCGCGAGTCCACGGAGGGCTCCACCCACGAAGGGCCACGAAGAAGCAACCTTGTCTATCCCACCATGGCCGTCGCTCACAAAGGGCTTGCCTCACTAGCGGTAGATCTTCACGAAGTAGGCGATCTCCTTGCCCTTACAAACTCCTTGGTTCAACTCCACAATCTTGTCGGAGGCTCCCAAGTGACACGTAGCCAATCTAGGAGACACCACTCTCCAAGAAGTAACAAATGGTGCGTTGATGATGAACTCCTTGCTCTTGTGCTTCAAATGATAGTCTCCCCAACACTCAACTCTCTCTCATAGGTTTTGGATCTGGTGGAAAGAAGATTTGAGTGGAAAGCAACTTGGGAAGGCTAGAGATCAAGATTCATATGGTAGGAATGGAATATCTTGGTCTCAACACATGAGTAGGTGGTTCTCTCTCAGAAATGGTAAGTTGGAAGTGTAGGTTCGTTCTGATAGCTCTCTCCATGAATGAAGAGGAGGTGTAGGGGTATATATAGCCTCCACACAAATCTAACCGTTACACACAATTTACCAAACTCGGTGGGACCGATTCAACAGACTCGGTCGGACCGATTTAGTAAACCTAGTGACCGTTAGTGATTTCGGTGGGACTGACATGCATCTCGGTGAGACCGATTCGGTTAGGGTTAGGGCATAACATAATCTTGGTAAGACCGATTACACAAACTTGGTGAGACCGATTTGGTAATAAGGTTTCCAAAGAGTTGGTCAAGTAAACTCGGTGGGACCGATTTGCTCTTTTCGGTGAGACCGAAATGTTACAAAAAGGAAACAGAGAGTTTACATTGCAATCTCGGTGGGACTGATCGCTCACTTCAGTTAGACCGAAATGTTATGAAGGGAAACAGAGAGATCACAACCCCATCTCGGTGAGACCGAGATCCCTATCGGTAGGACCGATTTGCTTAGGGTTTGTGGCAGTGGCTATGACTTTTGGAATCGGTGGCACCGGATAGGAAGAATCGGTATGACCGATTTTGGCTTTAAGTTTAGGTCATTTGTGGATGTGGGAAAGTAGTTGAGGGTTTTGGAGCATATCACTAAGCACATGAAGCAAGAGGCTCATTAAGCAACACCTCATCCCTCCTTGATAGTATTGGCTTTTCCTATAGACTCAATGTGATCTTGGATCACTAAAATATAAAATGAAGAGTCCTGAGCTTTTGAGCTTGAGCCAATCCTTTGTCCTTAGTATTTTGAGGGACCCACTTTCATCATCCATGCCATGCCATTCATTGAGCTTTCCTGAAATAATAGTCTTGGAATAGCATTAGCTCAATGAGCTATATGTTGTTATGAATTACCAAAACCACCTAGGGATAGTTGCACTTTCAGTTTTGCTACCTTACGTTCCGCTCTATCGGCTAAGGTGGCACCGGGAGAACTACTGCGATTGTGCCCCGGTTCATCTGGATGAGCACCTTAGTAGAGAAAGCCGAAAACTGACTGTCATGATAAAGCGAGAGACTGGTCAACCACTCGAGGACTCAGTGGAATCTTTGCGATTCCTCCTCATTAACAAAGGACCGGTTTCCCGGTCACGTATGTATGCGCACCATATTCGGATGAACGCGGATGTACCAGGGGCTATATAGTAGCCCCACCGTCAAACTCCTATGGCTAAGTGAAAGTGTTAAAGCTATATAGTCCGATTGCCTCGTCTGTCGCGCTATCACCTCCTTAAATGGACTAAGACGTGGGATCAAGTGTGAGTATGCGCTTTACCGAACACCCCCGCATTATATGCGTGGGGGCTGAAGCCGACGACTGCAAACTTTCAAGTTATATCCATACATACATAAACGGCCGCAGAGGAGGCACTCAATACTTTACGAGCAAAAGTATAAAATATAGCCCTTATAATCAACATAGCATTGTTTTTACAATCAAGATACATGTCACTGGAACATGGTACTCTTTGAGCACTGAGCCTCTATTTGGGCACCTTCCAGGACTTCTTCAAAATAGTGCTCGGGCGAGTCCTCACCCCCGGGCGGACCCTTGGCTGCAACAGCGGTGGCCTCCATCTTCGCCCAGTATGTCTTAACACGGGCAAGAGCCATCAGTGCGCCCTCTATGCACGCCGACCTCTTGATAGCATCGATATGCGGCACAGGACGAAGAAATCGTTGCACTAAACCAAAATAACTATCCGGACTTGGTTCCTTCGGCCAAAGGTGATCCACGACAGACCTCATGGCATCCCCGGACAACCTATGGAGCTCCGCCCATTCGGCCATTTGCTCATTCAATAGCAGCGGACGCCTTGGATTACTGAACTGCGACCAGAACAATCTTTCCACCTGATGATCTTTCTGATCTTTGAAATAATCAGTCGCGTCAGTAGCACTTTTTGCTAAATCCAAGTATGCGTCTGCCGAACTCCACAATTGATCAAGAGGGGCATACTTCGGATCGCCGAACTTCGTCCACAATAAGAAGGGCTTCCCAGCCGCGATATCTCCGACTTGACGAAGCTCGTCTCGCGCCGCTCCGATTTTACAGCGTGTTTCCTTGGCTGCTTCCGACGCCTTCTTCAAGTCAGCTGCTTTCGCTAGGCTTTCCCTTTCGAGGAGCTCATAGCGGCTGGCGGCATTTTGTAGCTCAAGAGCCATGTTGGCTATTTCATCTTTGCTCTGGCGATGAGCAGCCTGTTCGGCTTTTAACTCTTCGGCTGCCTTCAGGGCGGCCGCATCGCTTCTCCTGGCTTGTTCCTTGGCTCGGGCAAGTTTTGCCCGAAGGGTTTCCACGACGTCAGCTCCATCTGCAGTCAAAGCATATTCTAGATACTAGCATTATGCTCCTCTTAATATTTGCTGACCACCCGAATATACATACCCTGTGCCTTGTCAAGCCGCTTGTTCACAAGCATGATGTCCGCATCCGCCACGTCAAGCTGCCGCCTCAATTCGGCAAAATCAGCAGTTTGGTCAGCCACCGGATCTGCAGCCATCTGCGTACGAAAGCAGCGTCGTTATTATCTGAGACTATGATCCTCTGCTCACCGCGTCTGGGCGTCAACCAGAGTCTCAGGGGCTACTACCTATATAGAGCACACCTAGCATGTGCGGTACAGTAAAATATATATATATATTACTTTGCGTACCTCAAAGCCTCTTAGCAGGCTCGCAAAAGCTTCATTCAACCCACTTTTGGCGGATGAGATCCTATCAACCACCGTACCCATTAAGGTACGATGTGCCTCTGAGATAACCGCTTGCTCCAAAATATTCATCAATGTGTCAGGTTGTACTCCGGACAGTCCCGGGCTTTTTCCGTTGGTCTCCTTAGGAGCCGAGAACTCCGGACTTCAGGCGGCCGAAGAGTTACCTTCCGGCCTTTGTGGATCAGGAGAAATCCTCCGCGACGACACCTCAGGGTTGTCCGTGTCACGAGGCGGGGAAGCAGGAGGAGGCGTTTCGCTCTCCATCATCTCCGAAAGAAGAACCCCCAAAGACAAACATTGTGGAGAGGGGCTATGAGCCGGACTGCAAAACATATATTTCGGTTGTTATTCTCAGGAAAAGAGCAGGGCATATTTACCAATGTGGCTCTGATCACTTACAGTTCGGCTGACGGCTGGCCCCCTTGCGGGTGCTGTGTGGTAAGGATGCCCTCCGTGGCAGGGCCCCCTGGTGATGGTTTCTTCCCTCGTTTGGAAACCTCCGTTTCCAAGTCTTCAGGGGCAACCATTTTCTTCCCGTGGGGAGAAGGGATTCTAGACTCGCCTCCCCGAACATCCTCCTTCGCGGAGGCACTAATTCCCCCGGTTTGGATGTGTAACGTATGAAGCCCGCCTTAGGCTTCTTTATTCCTCCCCTCATCTTCTCCTGATGGCACTTGATACGGTGCGTGAGCCAGCATCCTGGTTAGTACAGGATCTGGCGAGCCTTCGGGAAGAGGGGCCGAACACCTGATCCTCTCCGCCTTCCTTATCCAGTCCGGGCAGAGGGCAATTTTTTAGAATGATGTTGTGACAAATATAATAACAGCAGGTTCGGTCGTGGGGTTACTTACTTGGGTATCTGGATGGTTGCAGTTCAGACCCACATCCTCGGTGGTGTCTGGACACTTTATTCGTGATCCGAAGAACAATCGATACATCCCTTCGAGCGTCACGCCGAAGAAGTGTTGAATAGTTCACGGTCCTTCCGGGTTGAACTCCCACATATGGAGAGATCGATTTTGGCATGGCAGGACCTGACGAACTAGCACTACTTGAACTACTTTGACGAGACTAACATCCCTCTTGAGGAGATCTTGGATGCGACTTTGCAATGTCAGCACGTCATTAGCTGGCCCCCAGTCCAGCCCTTTGTTGACCCATGATGCTAGTTGGGGCGGAGGGCGCGGGCGGAAGGCCGGGGCGGCCGCCCGCTTTGTACCCTGGGGCGCTGTGATGTAAAACCACTCCCGTTGCCATAGGTCGGACACCTCCGGGAAGGAACCCTTTGGCCATAGGGCGTCGACACCTTTGCTTATTATAGCACCTCCGCACTCTGCGTGTCGCCCATCAATCATCTTCGGCTTCACATTGAAGGTCTTGAGCCACAAGCCGAAGTGTGGGGTAATGCAGAGGAAGGCCTCACAGACGACGATAAACGACGAGATGTGAAGGATGTAATCTGGTGCTAGATCATGGAAATCTAGCCCGTAATAGAACATGAGCCCTCTTACGAAGGGATCAAGACTAAAGCCAAGCCCTCGGAGGAAGTGGGAAACAAATACAACACTCTCGTTGGGTTCGGGAGTGGGGATAACCTGCCCTTGAGCAGGTAGCCTGTGGGGGATTTCGGCGGTCAGATACCTAGCCTCCCTAAGCTTCTTGATGTCCTCCTCTGTGACAGAAGAGGCCACCCACCGGCCTTGAAGGTTGGATCTAGACATGATTGAAGGTCCGAAGCGCTTAGCCTGAACCTTGGGTGTTGGAAATCGAGGTAGGGGAAGGGAAGGATTGGGCGTGGAAAGAAAAGGACGGGTCTGGACCTCTTTATAAAGAGGGTGAATATCAAGCGTCCTCCGCGTGGCCGTTTGGAACTTGCCTAAAACCGAGGAGTCATACTAATGGCACGATTGGGTTACCCACACCCGTATTGATGATAATCCCGTGATAAGGGGGACACGATCTTTGCTTCGACAAGACGTGCCAATAAAACCGCCTCGCAATACGTGCCATAGCAGGCTGAAAAAAATGGTTCGTATAATGACCGGGCCGTGGCGTGATGTCATGCTATGAAAAGTTGTCAGCAGATTAGATTTGTGGAATATTATGTTCTTTACGGTGGTGTGTGAAATTTGTTTTGCAGAGCCGGACACAATCCTCATGTTCAAAATTTTCTATGGAGTATTCGGAGAAGGAACCCGCCTTGCAACGCCGAAGACAATCTGCGCGCCGGCCTCATCGTCATTGAAGCCTGGTTCAGGGGCTATTGAGGGAGTCCTGGATTAGGGGGTCCTCGGACAGTCAGACTATATACTTTGGCCGGACTGTTGGACTATGAAGATACAAGATTGAAGACTTTGTCCCGTGTCCGGGTGGGACTCTCCTTTGCGTGGAAGGCAAGCTTGAGAATTCGGATATGTAGATTTCCTTCTCTGTAACCGACTCTATGTAACCCTAGCCCCCTCCGTGTCTATATAAACCGGAGGGTTTAGTCCGTAGGACAAGAACAACAATCATAATCATAGGGTAGCTTCTAGGGTTTAGCCTCTACGATCTCGTGGTAGATCAAATCTTGTAATACTCATATCATCAAGATCAATCAAGCAGGAAGTAGGGTATTACCTCCATCGTGAGGGCCCGAACCTGGGTAAACATTATGTCCCCCGCCTCCTGTTACCATTAGCCTTAGACGCACAGTTCGGGACCCCCTACCTGAGATCCGCCGGTTTTGACACCGACAGTGATCCAAGATCACATTGAGTCTATAGGAAAAGTCAATACTATCAAGGAGGGATGAGGTGTTGCTTAATGAGTTTCTTGCTCAAAATGCTTAGTGATATGCTCCAAAGCCCTCAACTACTTTCTCACATCCACATATGTCCCAAACCAAGAGTCAAACTCGGCCCCACCCACTACAAAAAATACACTTCCGTGATGATACGTGTTTGTCACAGTAGGTCGCGTTTTTTGTCATGCATGTACATCCATGACAAATTTATGACAGAATCAAGATAGTCATACCTGTGCTGTCGTAGAAGTGTTCCATGACATTACCAAAATTATCATCACGGAAGTGTCCACTTCCATGACGATAAATCACGCATCACAGAAGTGCTTTCGTCAAGGGTGACCGACACGTGGCATCCACCGTAACGGAACACCTTTAAGCTATCGGGTCGGGTTTTGGATCCAATAACCCATTAACAACCCCGACCAATGGGGATTTTCCACATGTAAAATCATCATTGGCTGGAGGAGACACGTGTCAGGTCCGCGTTGGCACAGGTGTCACTCATCCAATGGGCGAGACGCGCCTATGATATGTTGACACATGGACCGGCTCATCAAGTTTAAATGGGCCGGCCCAACTAAAGGCCCACAAGATTTTGCGGACCATAATGGGTCAGCCCAGCTAAAGGCCCATGAGATTTTGCGGACCATAATGGGCTGGCCCAGCTAAAGGCCCACACGATTTTGCGGGCCATAATGGGCCGGCCCAGGTAAAGGCCCACAAGATTTTTGTGTGCCATAATGGGCCGGCCTAGGTAAAGGCCCACAAGATTCTTACGGATCATAATGGGCCAGCCCAGCTAAAGGCCCATGAGATTTCGCCGGCATTAATGGGCCGGCCCAGCTGTAGGCCCACAAGATTTTGAGGACCCTAGTAGACCGGCCCATTAACCAGCTGCCATGTTTTGGGCCAAATGCCGGCCCATATTTGATCCGGTCCATTAATGGCCTGTCACGTTCCGTGCCTAATAATGGCCCATATGAGATCCGGCCCGTTAAAAGCCTACCACATTCTGGGCCGAATTACAGCCCAAATCAGGTCCGACCCTTTAAGAGGCTTTGGGCTCAATTATGGCCCATATCAAATTCGGCCTGTCAACTGGACACTATGCTTTTGGGCCCACTTGCTAAAGGCCCACTTAGTAATTATGACTGATATTAGTTTTGGCCTGTTAAGGGCCCATTTAACATTTCGGCCCTATATTAATTTCGGCCTGTTAAAAGCCCGTCATATAGTTGGGCCTAACTACGGCCCGGTTTGCATCCGGCCTGCTCGCAGCCGATATCTGATTGGGCCAAACAAGGACAGACAATTTTGGCCTGTTAAAATCCCATGATTTGATTCGCACAATCATGGGCTGGGGTTCATTTCGGGCTGCTGCCGGCCCGTGAGCTGTTCAGCACGTTTCAGGCCCAACCTACATCGTGATTGCATGACGGCCCAATTATGTACCGTAATTTTACGGTTTGGCCAGTTTACTGCGAAGTCAGGATATATATACAGTAAAATAACTGCAGCATCGTGAATAAGAAAAAACTTAGACTATACAATAAAGAAATTATGGCATATTACATCCACTAGGCATCAAAGTTCGCCACTATGATAATAAAGCACAAGCAGACAGCAGATTACATACACTGGGCATCAAAGATCGCCACCAGTGCAAATAAACACGCCGACAAAATAATATACAAAACCGACAGCACTTCAATAGAGTTCAAGAAAGGTTAGCCCTGCTGGGGAGCTGCAGCGCAAGCAGCTGAGCAAGATGATGAGACTGCGCTTGTTCAACACTTATATCTTCCTCACTCTGAAAGATAAACAAGCAACCAGATGACAGGTTTTGCACATAAAGTATCAGTGCTGACAATTCATCACATTTCTTACTGACGAATAAAGTGACACAATTTAAAATTGCATTAACACAATATGGTATTGTTTAGGTCAAGACATGGCAGGAAATGACATTGTGAAGGAGTTGGCAGCTTCACGACACCACTGGATTACAGATCAAGAACTCATAAGTATCAAGGGTTAGTGTGCTGTCAATTTATCCCATTTCAGATTGGCAAATAAAGAGACAGTTTAAATAATAGTAGAATGATATGACATTGTTCATAGTTAAGACATTGTAGAATATGACATTGTGCTATAGTGGTAGGTTCACCACACCACTTGATTACGAATGAAGAACAAAAGCATACATGCAGTGCAAAAGAAGATCACTTGCTCTGTATAGTTTAATTTACATGGTATGAAGAAGGAACTTGGTTGTACAACTAAAAACTTAAATTGAGAAGGACAAACTTTTGTTTATGAACTACATAATAAACTTTAAACAGCAATTTGATGCAAACCCCAAAAATAAACAGCTGTTGCAGTCATGCCTAACCAAATATATACAACAAAGTTTGAAGCTTGAGATGGACAAACTTACATTATTGGTGAAGACAT
>NC_041385.1:196217281-196220070 GCF_002162155.2 Triticum dicoccoides | reverse complement strand
ATATAGATGTGATAATATACGAAAAATGGAGAATATTTAAGATAAGATGAAGAGTGATGCTACATAACCAAGTAGCTATAAATGTAAGTGCAGCGATAGAGGCAAAAGGTACAGCCAAGAGCAATGCGCAGCTAAACTTCTTCAGTACCAACCTTATGGTAAGAGTAAATATAGATCTGATGTGTAGAAAATGGAGGGCAAAGGAAAATAAGCTGCAGAGTGATGGTACATGAACAACTACCTGTCATTATAAGTACACTGATAAAGGATAGCATGTACTTACAAGAACAATGCAGAGCTAAAAAACATTGGCATTGGATATATTCTACACTAATGTAACCATTCATACAGATACGATAATTTGGAGCGAACAATTGATAAGCAAGCTATCATGCATACTGCTGTCACATAATGAACCAGGTACGTATGCAAGTACAGTGATACAAGACAACAGGTACTAACAAGAGCAAAGCAGCGGGCAGCATATTTGCGATATCCTGTCGTTCTTTTCAAACCGGAATTCTTCTTCGAGCCGATTTCCTGCAAAAAAGATCCGTAAGGCACATGCGGAAAAGTAGAAGTTCAAATTGTCATGTGATTTCATAGACAGTACCTCATCCTGGGAACGAGACCAGTGCATAACAAGGTTTTTCCATTCAATGTCTTCTAAATTTAGCACATGAGACTTCACCGGAAATTCATTTATAGACTTGCCATCAAAGTGTGATTTCCTCAGGTAACACCGATACTGCTGCAATGCTTCCTTGAAAAGCACAAGCAAGCTTTGCTCGTCATGACTATCCAGATTGACCCTCGCCTAGTTACAACAATGTAATGTCAATCATTGATGTGTTCAATCAGCAGAAAACAGGAAAATAATAACCATGAATAATAGCACTTACACGTAAGTTGGACAGGAAGATGTGAAAATGGTGTTTGTCTTCACAATAATCTTCCCATGATGGGAATATATGCACGTAGTCCCTAACAACATTGAAAGCATTGTCTTTTAAACTGGGAATAAATGGAATGGGGTTCCAATCTGTAGGAATTGACCGTCTCTGCAGTTGGGATAGGTCTTCGGCCGGTGGACTTGCTGTACTTTTTGCTGGAGTGGGATTTTTCTGTGGTACAGCTGGTGCTATGGCAAATGAAATCAGTATACCTTTTGCTGGAGTGTAGGTCCTGTGTGGTGGGGCTAGTGGTGTGGCCAGTGAAGTATGGGTACAGTCTGCTGGAGTCGGTCCTACGTTTTGTGTCACTGGTTGTACAACCAATATAAGTGGGGTGCTGTCTGATTTCTCCGGCACCACCACGTTTTTCAAGGACTTTGCTGGTGCTGCTTCAGGTTCGGCAATCACCCTCTTCCTTTTTGATGTCTGATGCACAAGAACATCATTTGAGTGAAAAAACATGGTATGATGACAGATGGAATATGTATTGATAATGGATGGGCATGGCATCTCAACATATATGATGAGTAAACTAAGCAGATGGCGGTGCAACAAAGTAGAAGAAATGCAAGACAACATATGCAAGATACCCGCAATCAATAAAACATTGCCAAATTAGAACAGGCACCTTGATGGGTGAACAGGATAGGCCATCTGCCTTTGACTCCTCGAGGTTAGAATAGTCATTAGGATCATATTCTGAACAAGAATCAACAGGTGGGGAGCGTATGAGTTTCATTGCATCTAGAATGGCACTCAATGCCTTGGTGCCAATTTTGTAAGTCATTGCAGTGTTTAGCTTCAAGAGTGCACTGCTGCTAGTGCGACACAAAGCATCTACACAGATCATAGTGTAGATATAACAGGGAAAACCGTAAGCATCAGAGTAAAATTAGCAAAGTGGAACTTGCTGGAATATATGTGCTAGTATTGCCGGTACGGCTAGAAAGGCTTTGGATACCAGCTCTATTCAAGTGAAGGTGCGGTACTGTTAATATCGGTGTAACTCTCAAAGGCGACACAGCTCCCCACATTTCCTTGCTATTCTTATAGGATTCAAGTGGGCAGGTGACTACAAATCCTATTCCTATGTTTACAAAATCCTACGAATCAAAGAGGCTCAAAGTGTGCATCACAACCGACTATATAGACCTCTACACTGCAAATGTCCCTGCTCATCTTCAGTACAAGGAACACACTGTACTACTATCATACTCCCTCCGTTCCAAAATATAAGTCTTGGTAGAGATTTCCACTATGGATTACATACAGATGTATCCAGATACATTTTAGAGTGTAGATTCACTCATTTTGCTCCATATATAGTCCATGGTGGAATCTATACAAAGACTTGTATTTAGGAACGGAGAGAGTACATATTAAAGAAGAACGGAACAGGAACATGGTAAAGAAGAGCAAGCAGATTTTGGATAATAAAATGTTGGTTGCGCAGTGCCCACACATGATGAACCAGAGCGCATTAAGAATGCAACCCCCAGCTGTCTCTCTACCATTTCAGGCGGTTGGATGAAGATCCCATGTCTCCTAACCCATCTTCTTCCTCGTCTCTGATTCTTCCCATACAGAACACCGCACGGGCTGCCGGCCGGACCACCGGCCCCCGCCGCCTGTGTTCCTCCGCCACCCCCACCCCCACCCCGCCCCAAGCCCCACCCGCGTCGAGTTTTGTTCGTTTGGTGAGGCCCCACAACCACCCGAGCCCCTTCGTTCGCACCGGCGAACTCCGGTGAGCTCTAAAAAATCGACTGACCCAATTTTGAAATTTAGTCTACTGTGATTTAACTAGTGTGGAATATAAAAGGGGAAAACCATAAG